>NC_092803.1:204516424-204845473 GCF_040954645.1 Diabrotica undecimpunctata | reverse complement strand
GGTTTTATTTATGTTAGAGTCTTTCCAGATTTTCGGCAGTTTTGTTTTTGCTGACCTAGCCATTGTTAGTCTTTGGCGAACTCCAGCACCCAACTTAAAATGACGGAGATCTAAATAACTTAAAATTGGTGTGCAATGCTAAATACGACATTTAAACCTATGTCCAAGATCTTATTGGGAAGCCTCAAATTGGTGTTAGATAATAAACTGAGACACAGCGAAGAAGTAGTAGTAGAAGACCATATATGGTACTAGTATTTAAACAAAATAGGTGAAAACCGAATAACAAACTGAGAACTTACAGAAGAAGTAAATGAGTACGCCAAAGAAATACCCGGTAACTACAGATACCCAAGGCTAGGAGTGAATGAAATCTGAGAAAGGACAATTGAATAGACAGGAAACTATAGAAAGGACACCAGAGATGTGACCACATTCGCTATGGATAGGATTATATATAAATTCTCAAAATAATTTTATCATGTTACCCAAAGAACCGAAGTATTTTGTGTATATTTTTTTTTAATTAAAAAAATCTCTAGCCACTAGTTGTGTCACGGCCTCAAAATCTAAACAAAACATATTTTATCTGCGTAGATTATTACATTTAAATATTCTCACGACGAATACACGCACAGTTGTAATAGATTTCGCAAAAGAAAAGTAAAGTAGGTATGTAAAACATCGTCATAGAAATTCCTGCTAATAAGAAGTGATATGATCACGCAACTCGAGTGTCTTTGCACAGTGTTGAACAACTTAATTGGATTGAACACGGTCTTCATGTTTTTATTTAAAGATTACTTTGCATATATTTATTATTTATGCATACGGGTGTATATTTATACCGATTATTGAGGTTATGATCTAAACTAGGTAAAGGATAATGTTAAAAAAAAAGATTTACTTGCCCAACATCCAGCATGCGAAAAAAGGGTGTTAATAAAATTTCTAAAGGAGCTATTGATTATAGTCGGTTCGCTATATTTACGCGGGTTTCGGATTAAAAATTTTATTGTAAGTACCCAGTTTTAATTACCTGCTCTTTGGGGAAATATCAACTGGTCAAATGAAATGAAAAATAATCCATAACTTTTTTTAATTAAATAATAATGGAAAATCTTTTATATAATTGACAGTATAATAAGGAGAATTACTTCATTAATGGAATCTAATGTGGCTAATATAAACCTAATAATAATTTTATATTACACTTCACACAGAAAATATTATGGTGTATGTATATTTGTTCCATGGAGAGAATTTCTAATGAAAAATAAAAAAATTGAACTTCCAACAAAAATGAAAATCAGTCATTATCATCAAAAATATCATAATCGTCATCATCATCACTGTCATCACCATTAATTGTTATTATGATTGGACTTATTTCGTTTATTTTATTTTCACGAGTCCACCAATCTTCTATTAGTTTCTCGCACTTGAATATACAGTTGCACCACACTTCTGGAGTTACGATTGAAAGTGCCTTTCGCCAAGTTTCCCGAACTGCGTCGTCGCTATAACCGTTAGGCCCAATATGGTTGTCATAATATTGTTTTGCTATTCCCCATATATATTCGATGGGATTAAACTGGCAATGATACGGTGGCAGACGTAAAACTTGATGACCGTAACTTTCAATAATCTGATCCACAACAAAGGTTTTTGGTTTTGCGTGGATATTTGCCAAGCGTAATAATTCTGATTTTAAAATATGTTGTGTAAATGGTATATGTTCCTTTGGCAACCATTCTTTAATTTTATTAACAGTCCAAGAATTCGTTGGACTTTTGTTTAATACTTCAGAATGGTAAGGGGCATTGTCTAAAATAATTACGCTGGGCTCACTTAAACCTGGGAGAAGTTTTTCATGTAACCATTTTACAAACATTTCTGTGTTCATATTATCGTGATAGTCACTTGATTTTGATTTAGATGAAAATATTAAATCAGCACCTTCTATAAAACCCGATTTCCCTCCTGCATGTAAAATTATGTGTCGCTTCCCTTCTCCATCAGTATGTTTGATAGACTTTACGTTATCATCTTGCCATATTCTCTTGGTTGCACCCCTAGAAAATATCCATGTTTCGTCTAAATATATAAAATTTGCCATTTCTTCTTTTAATTTAGAATATTTTCTTAGAAAGTTAATTCTTTTATGCACAACAGAACTTCTTTCACAAAGGGCTTTTCTGTTATCCTCCTTTTGAAATTTGAAACCCAAATTATGTATCACTTGCCATAGACTTGTTTTGCCAATTTCGTCAAATTTTCTATCTTTTAATTCCGAGAGAATTGTATTTAAGGTCACATGTTCCTTGTTGGCTCGCATTCGATAAATGGTATCACGAATTTCAAATTTTTTTCCACCTGGAATATCTTTCGTTTTCAATGATAGGCGAGTTTTTCGGTGGTCTTCTTTCGGCCGTTCATTATTGTGATTTTGTAATACTCCTCTTAGTTTGGTTTCACTAATTCCTAGAGCATCACATACGCGTTGTTGAACAGACATTACCGATTTTAAAGGACCGCCATTTTTTTTTTCATCCGTAAAATACTTATGTACACTACAAATTAGACTATCTACATCTAACACACGTCTAGGCATTTTTAAATATTTTCACCAAACATACAATGTCAACACTGGCAAAGAATCAATTCAACTGCAATATTGTAACAAATTTAAACCTACCCTAATGTTATTTTAATGTATTTTAAAATATGACCATTAATGCAGTTTTTACCTAATTTTCTGGGAAGTCGTTTACTGCAACTGGTTATCAATGAGTCATTAGCATAATTTTGTTAATCCGAAACCCGCGTAAATATAGCGAACCGACTATACAACAGATCTGATATTATTAAGAAGAATTTCGTGTAATTCGATGCAAGATCGAATACGCAGTAACACAGTGAAGTGATCAGAAAAAAATATAATTTTCACTTTTTCTCCTACCAAAAGACGCCTAATTGACTGAATTACGATGATTTAAGTGAAGTTTCTTTTGCAATTTTCAAAACAATGGAAAATTTGAATTACATGTGTCGATAAACCGTGGTTTCTTGATGGAAAATTATACTGATGAAGCAATACATTGGCTTGACAAGTAAAAAAAAGAAATTTGGATAAAATCGGCGGCTTGTCGAAACTGATGCATATATTGGAACCACAGATCATTCTATAAAAAAGACGACGAATCATTAAAGAACTAATAAAATCAGTGTATCGTTTAAAGGGACAAGAATTTTATGAATAAGATCAAATTTTGGCCCCCTTCTCTTTCTCTCTTGTAGTCCAATGGTCGCCAATACATGATGTTTTCGACTATTTCCAGCTTGTTTCTTAAGATAGTTATTCCATTTCATCATTCTTTTTTTATTCTTCTTCCTTTTTAAGTATTATCTCCGCTACGAAGGTTGGCTATCATGATACCAATTTTCACTCTTGAGACTGCTATACTTACAACAAATTATCAAAAACGAAGAGAATTTAGTCTATTGCATTTATATATTTTGAATATATCCATTTCTAAATAGGCATAAAAATCAATCAATAGGATTATCCAGAAATCAAGGCAGCAATATTATTGGTGATGAACCCTTTACCAAATCCAAACTGGTACAATAAAGGCACATGACATAAGTGCTGACCCATTAGTGTGTCCCAGGGAATGACCTAATAGACCTGTTAACTAAATAACGGCCTAGAAAACCTGTATCAGAACCATACTGGGTGATTGGCTATTTGTTAGCCAAATAAAGTCGTAGAATCACCTTCATCATAAAAACAAATGGAGGGTTCTACAGACACAAACCAATATGAAGTAAACCATTTGCAACATTGACTGAAGACTTTATGAGAGATCTTAGCAGACGACAGCTAAAATTGGTCCCAGCAAAGAGAACTGGATACTTACAATTGGAAAAACCGTAGAACAAGACATGCACAATGGAGAAAGCATTTTCCCTCCAAGTAATTATTTAAAAGCGCATTACTCAGTGATTTATGGCTTATATAAACCAAGTATTAAGCAAAGGCAAATGATTAAAATCTTTGTACGAAATTTGCAGGGATCCATTAAGGAATTTTAATGAGAACATTGAGAGAATATTGGCATTATATATTATATTTATGCAAAATATGCCAGATATGCAAAAAATGCATTTTGCATATATTCCTGTCTCCAATCATAACTATGCTAACTTTGCTATAAGCTGCTCTAAATAAATGTAATAATCTGCAATTAAATCATTCTCCAAGATATGCGTCTGTTTCATTTGCTTATTCAAACTTTAGTTTTACCTTGCATTATGATCCTAAATAAAAGCCCAGGTCCAGACGGAATATACCCAGAAACGTTAAAATTAATCAGCAAAGAAAATATCGAAATATTTGTCCTTTTATTCAATCGCATTTATGATACAGGTAAAATACCCCAAGATTGGCTGGAGTCAATATTCATCCCACTACCAAAAAAGCCAAACCCACAACACTGCAATGAGTTCCGTCTGATAAGCCTTATGAGTCATGCAGTAAAAGTCCTACTAAAAATCGTACATAATCGTATTTATAGAAAGTGCGAAACAATCATCGGAGACGATCAGTTTGGATTCAGAGCCGGCATGGGAACGAGAGAAGCCCTGTTCAGTTTACTAGTTCTCGCCCAAAAATGCTACGACCAACAGAAAGATATATTTATATGCTTTATAGACTTCGAAAAAGCATTTGATAGAGTAAGACACGACCTACTATTAGAACGTTTGCAAGAAGTCGGTTTAGATGGAAAAGACATCAAATTCTTAAAAAACTTGTACTGGAACCATAACGCCAGAGTTAGGATCGAAGGTTCCACATCCGCAGAAGTAGAAATTAGGAGGGGAGTTAGACAAGGATGTGTTCTGTCGCCTTTGCTGTTTAATCTTTACTCCGAGTTTCTATTTAAAGAAGCATTGGAGGATTCCAAGGATGGAGTCAAGGTGAATGGCGTAAATATCAACAGTATCAGATACGCCGATGATACAGTGTTAATTGCGGATTCCGACTTAGGTCTACAACGACTCATCGACAAGACCAACTCGACCTGTGAGCAATTTGGTATGAAAATAAACATTAAAAAAACCAAAGTGATGTCAATCCGAAAAAACCAAAACGTACCTCAACCTTGCACAATAAATGGGCACATTTTAGAACAGGTCAATAGATTTAAGTATCTGGGATGTTGGATCGATAGCAGCCTAAATCCTGATCTAGAAATAAGATCGAGAATAGAACAGGCCAGAAAATCTTTCGAAAAAATAAAAAAACTGCTTTGTGATTCTCGAATAAAACTCGAAATTCGACTACGTTTATCAAAATGCTACGTCTGGTCGACTCTTCTATATGCAGTTGAAACGTGGACCCTTAAAACATCAACCGTAAATAAATTGGAGGCCTTTGTAATGTGGATCTACCGGAGAATACTCAAAATTTCATGGATATCGCATATCTCAAACGAAGAAGTGCTGCATAGAATAGGCAAGGAAAGAGAACTTTTTAACACAGTAAAAGTTAGAAAAACATCATACCTAGGCCACATACTGAGAAATAATAAGTACCAATATGCCCAACTTATAGTGAAAGGAAAAATCGAGGGAAGAGAGGCCTAGGAAGGAAAAGACTATCGTGGCTCAGAAACATCCGACAATGGACAGGGCTAAATTTTGAACAGCTAATAAGAACAGCTAAAGATAGAGAAGATTTTAAAATTGTAGTAGCCAACCTCCATTGAGGAGAGGGAACTTTAAGAAGAAGAATGATCCTAAATAATATTGCTGTTCTCTAGTGATGACACTTACTTCAGTGAACAAGTGTCAAAAACAAGTAGTATATAAGGGATGAGAAAGAAAGAGTAATTTAAAAGCCTTCAGTTTTCTTACTGTAGCTATGTAGACCGGAGCCAAATAATTTTTTAAGCATTTAAGATTATTTTAATAATAATAGTTGATAGAGAATAATAGTCGTCATAAACGGACAATTGTCTCCTTTTAAAAACAACTTTTATTTTAGATAATTATACCTATCAAGTCGGCATCAGATTAAATGTCATTCAAATAAACTATTGTCCCACATTTATTTTACGCTTATCGCCTTACTATAAACACATAATAGTTTCCTTGTAAAAGTTTTTTTTAAGATTTGGTATCTTTCAGAGACACGGCCAATTGTATTGTTTATAAAATGAGGGCCTGTCACTTATCACATATAATTCATACATGCTACTGCACTTAAATTATAAACAATAAACCTCATATTACTGGTTGATGCGACTGTTTATACAAGGGTATTAGATTTATAACTAGACTTCGGCAAATATGCATATTGCATATTTTGCATATTGTGCATATTTTATGCAAATATTTCATATTTTGGCATATTTGTATAAAAGTTTGCATAAAGTGCATAAAAGTTCAGATTTTTATACTGTATTTGAAAATTTTTAAACATACCAATTTATTTCAATTCTTGTATAAAATTTTGTAGTCATTTTAATCAAGAAATGATCTAAGTACGTAATCTCTACAGGTACAAAACATTTACAATTTCAAAGAAGATCAATTTAAGTAGCCCTCAACATTCTTAGAAAGTCTCGGTCACTGAGGCATTCAGTTATTGGATAATCGCTAAGGGTTCGCTCATTTGCATTTTATGATCTAATCCCCAAATCTATCTACAATTTATTGTATCTTAACAGCAGGTAAACGGCTAATAGTTTTGTTCCTAATTTAGGGATTTTCCAAAATCTCCCAGTTTATTGAATTAGGTACCTAAACATTTCTAATTTGATGCTCAGATTTGTAAATCATTTTTGTTTTGATATTCAAAGCGTAAACACTCGTTGTGCGTAACAAAAAGGAAGATTGTGATTTTATAATGCCTAAAACAACCAGTGCTTCAACTTGGATTAAACCTTATAAAGAGCTGTCTATGGATATGGGAAAAATCTACTGTTCAGTCTGTGGCAAAATTGTAAGTATCTAATATTTTCTATTAAATATCTAATATTTCATACATACAGGGTGTTTTCAAATGACACTTACAACGTTTGACTGTAGATACTTCTCGAAAAATTGAACAAAACGATATAGTTAATGAGGGGTCAAACTTATTTACTTTTCGAGATACAGGGTGTTAAAATTAAAAAAAATTAAATTCTTTTAGTTAATAACAACAATAACTTTAAAACCAATAAACGTATTTACTTGAAATTTAGTACTCGTAGGTTGTTTTTAAATGAAAAATAGCTTCCTTTAGTGAGAAAAAATTGTCCATGGTACAATACAATGGTGTGTATTTAGAAAAATTTTTTTTATAAATTATATCTTTTTTATAAATCTTATAAATTTAGAAAAATTTTCCATATATAAATATATGTACTCAGACAGAAGCCACAAGTTTTTGTTAGAAAATTTTGAACACCACTTGGTCATTTATTATTACCATAATTCTAAATAAGTTTATTCATACTTAAAAATGATGTAGTTACTTAAAATAAATGTAAATCTTAATGAATAGTAGGAAATATTTAGTTATGTACACTTTTTTTTTAAATAAAATTGTTACTATTTTACGATTTTTTTATTTATTTGTATGCATATTTTGTAAAATATTTGCATATTTTCGGGTAAACACGTGCATATTTATGCGCATATTTTCTACATTTTTATTTGCATATTTGCCGAAGTCTATTAAGTCTATATAACACTTTATAATAAAATTGAATTGTCTCAAAGTTTCAGGATGTCCACTTGTAGCAT
The DNA here is from genome assembly GCF_040954645.1 of Diabrotica undecimpunctata. Taxonomy (NCBI): domain Eukaryota; kingdom Metazoa; phylum Arthropoda; class Insecta; order Coleoptera; family Chrysomelidae; genus Diabrotica; species Diabrotica undecimpunctata. The sequence continues at coordinate 204,837,673 of NC_092803.1, read as the reverse complement.
TTGCTGTATCCATTTAACTATTGAACAAATATTACCTTTTACGTCAAGTAAATTAGGTTTAAGTGTTAAAACATGAGTTGTTAAAACACGAGACATTAAGAAAGTGTGCAGGCCTGACGAAATTTAAGTCATTGGGGGTAATTTGATAAGAAATACAGTGCTCAGCAGTTCAGAGATATTTCAATTTCACAGTATTTCTTACAGTATTGAATTCTTCTAAGCTTGAGGAAATGTCACGAATGGAACGCTTCAAATAATGTTTTGTTGATTTTACCCCAAATTCTACTTTACGTCAACCAAACTCCAGTAAAATGAAGAATGGACCAACTACCAGAAGATCAGAACGTGCATCAGAAAAGGTAGATCCACCTTCAACCGGATGTGGGCCTTCTTTAAGAGCCACAACCTCTCTTGAGATGTGGCTGTATCGGAGAATACCTATGACCTGAGAGGTACTGACCACCATCAACTTTCGAAAGCTACAGTACTTCAGATACATTACGCGAAATGAATCCAGATATGCCCTCCTACAAGCCATCCTGCAAGGAAAAATATTTGGAAAGTAAGGTCCAGGAAAAAGGAGAACATCCTGGTTAAAGAATCTCAGAACTTGGTTTAACACAGCATCTGTGAAGCTTTTTCGCGCTGCTTCAGACGAAATAAAGATTGCCATGGTGATCGTTAACATTCGTCACGGATAGATACCCCAAGAAGTAAAAGGCCCCAAATTCCCAAATACGGCCAAAGTGAGGAGCATCGGAAGGTTTAAACTTTCTGTTTGTATGGGGCGAACAGAGATACATTTTACGTGTCTTATGTGATACTTGTGTTATAGGATACAAAAAATGTATCATATAACACAAGAGATCATTCAAACATATTTTTGAATGAAAATTATACCAATTTCAAGATTTTACCAAAAATAACCAAACAGAGCAACAGATTTAAGTCAGATTAGATATATCTGAGACGAAAATAATAAAATGCTTGTTCACTTGTTAAAAAGCAACGAGAAAAATATGGTCACAGTTTATTGATCTAACAGTTAACAGCTTAAGAGATGTAACAACAATGGTCACCATAATAAACAAAGTTATTCAAGAACTTCAAAAAATAAAGAAAGGTAAAGCAGTTGGATCCTACGATATTTTTGAGGTGTAGACAACATTAGGAGAGACAAAGTCAACGTCATCATCATCATCATCATCATCATCCAGCCTCAAGAGTCCACTGCTGAACATAGGCCTCTTCCTCATGTTTCCAACCCCGTCTATCTTGCGCCGCTCTCATCCAGTTTTTATTGAGTCTTCTTAAATCGTCAGTCCATCTTGTAGGTGGTCGACCGACGCTTCTCTTGTCTTCTCTTGGCCTCCATTCCAATAACCTCTTTGTCCATCGCCCATCTGTCATTCTGGCTATGTGTCCTGCCCATCTCCATTTTAGTCTGGCTATCTTCTCGATGATGTCAGTCACTCCGGTTCTTCTCCTAATGTCTTCGTTGGTTATTCTGTCCCGCAGAGTTATTCCTAACATGGACCGCTCCATTCTTCTCTGCGTGACTCTCAGTTTGGTAGCTGCTGCTTTTGTTAAGGTAAGTGTTTCTGCTCCGTACGTCAAGACTGGGAGGACGCACTGAGCACTGATCAAATACCTTTCTCTTTAGGCATGTGGGCAGCTCACGTTTAAAAGTTTCTCTCAGTTTTCCAAATGCTGCCCACCCAAGGCCGATTCTTCTCTTCAGTTCATGAGTCTGGTTATCCCTGCCAATCATAATTTCATCTCCCAGGTATTTATATCTATCTACGAGTTCTATTTCTTTCCCACCAATACTGATGTTCTGGTTGGGTACCAAATTGGTCATGATTTTTGTTTTCGAGATATTTATATTTAAACCTACACTTTCTGTAGCCACAACGAGTTCCTGTACCATCTCTCTTGCCATACCTAGATCTTCAGCTATTATAAGTATATCATCGGCGAAACGTAAGTTGTTTAGATATTCTCCATCTATTTTTATTCCCTTTGTCATCCCAAAGTCAACGTGGTGATGGTAATCTAAATGGTAATCATTGGGAGGCGTCGTATCGAGAATAAGACCTCTTTAACCGAATACTGTACAATAACCTAATATATCTAGCAGTGATTTTAAAATTAAATAACGAAGACTTGAGATCTTTATTGTCCACGAATGGCACGTGTCGTAATTTATTTCAATCCAGAGTATCCTTGAGACTGTTTTTAGTTTGCACCCCTCTCTAAACCTCCTTTTATAAAATGTATTCGCTCAGTTGGTTGTCTATTCTGATTTTTACTATTTGACCATGATACAGGTTGCTGAAGATTGCGGTGTTTTACTACGGCAGAAGAATAAATAAAATGCAAGCAGTAGACTAATCTATGAGAAATTTAAATAAGCTATTTTCCGCTATTTGGTGGCTGTGGACCCAGATGGAAAATCGAAGGACCACCGACATAAATGCAGGAATAATAAAATATGATATAAAAAAATAACTATATTTAATCTATCCTTAAAAATTACCTTTCGATAAATAATAATCAGTATTTAGTGGATGCTTTGGTGAATTCCATCATATAAATAGGAAGCAAACTCTTTTTTCATACAAAAATATCATTATCACCATCATCATCATTCTCTTTGTCTTTATCCCTACGTGAAGTCGACTTCTCTAATTGCATTTCTTCATAAGTTTCTATCTTGGGTCATATCAACATCAATCCCCTTTACCGAGATGCCCTGCCTAAGCGTCTCCGCCAGGTCTTTTCTGATAGTCCTCTCCTACTCTTACCAGGAACCCGTAGATCAGCAATTCTTGTTATTGGATGATTCACTTCTCGACGTTGAACATGACCAAACTATCATAACCTATGCTCTCCCATTTTGGCATCAATTGGTGCCACCCCTAAACTTCCCTTAATATACTCATTCTTAATTTTATCCTTTTTTCCCATTTACTCATCCCTCTAACCATTTTCATTTCCGCCACTGTTTCTATTTCTTGCTACCGTTTATATAATTTTCTCTTCTCTTTTATTTTTTCTTGAACTTCGTTTGTCCACTTTTGTAAGTAATAAGTTGAGTTTCTTTTTTTTTTTGAAAGAATGTGTTAACAATCGTTAATATATAAAATTATCAGTAAGTATCATGCAAAATAAATTCAAGAAAATTATCGATGGATGTGTTGGCTCTTATTCCATCAATCTCCGGCACTAACAGAACCATTTCAGATCACTGGTTTTTCTTCACAGAGCTTACAAAAAAAAATGAACAATAACAAAACATCACATAAAATAAATGAATTACAATTTCACAAAAAATCTTAGAATCCTTTACGTTACAATCTAAATATTGTGAAATAAGCCTCACTTAAAATACCTACTACATTTTAACGGACTATCACACACTGCCGTTTATACATCGAACATTCAGAAAGATATTAATGTTAACAGTAGTATCAAATCCAGGAATCATAATCAAGGCTTTTTCATTAACAAACTCTTTTATTCTTTACCCTTTCCCACAATAAGCAGCGAATCCGTTAAAAAAGAATTCCCTATTCAATTAGACTCTATCCCATTATCAGCAGCGACCACCACCGTAATTCTAACACCATGCACGCGTTTTCCGCTCCCTCATCCCTCCTCACCGTCTCCGCTGCTCTTTTACTATCAACAAAGGGGGCGAAGCACACCGGAGACCGCTTGCCGGCCTCGTCTTTTTGACAGCAACTTCAGTCGTCGCTTTAACTTTGTTGTGTTGCGTCTTCTACTACTCTCACACTCAATTTGTCAGTTAATGATATTAAAGACATTTTTTTTTGTTGCGGGCTGACGTGAAAGACTTTAAAGTGCGGTGTTTCCGTGTGGTTGAAAGAAGAGTGACTTAAGTGCGGTGCTAATGGGTAAGTCGGTGATTTTACTGTTTATTTTTGTTGTTTAAGAGGTCAAGATCACTTTTTTGCCAGTTTATTAGATAATTTGAACAACTCGGGATGTCGTATAACTTTCATAAATAATATTAGATACTGTACGACACTGACAACTATCTTTATCCTAAATGAAGACAGTGGCATTACTACACTTATAATAATTAATATCTTCAGTCCAATGACAGTGAAAAGTACGATTATTGACTACATTATTTTAATATCGTATATTTAAAAATATTTTGCGAAACACTATACCCCAATAATTTTCATCCCGCCTTTCTCCATCTTTTTCTTTATCGAATAGATTTATGATCTTATATTCGAATTTAGTAAACCAATATCCAATCTTGTATGGCTTCTTTAGTTTACTTACTTCCCTATTCCACTTTTTCTAGGTCAAATTTCATTAAGTTTTATTCAATGTCAACTGATGTTTGCTGTTCAATCTTCTAACATATTGGGTGATGTTTTAAAGTTGTTTTTTTCTCTTTTAATCCATGTATTACAGGTATAAGCAAAAGGGGGACATCTTAACAGTGGAGGAAACAAGAAAGTTAAACTCATTTTCAATTAATATTGATAGTTCTATGATTATTCTTCTTTATCTATGCTGTATGTGACTTGTATATTTAACCTCAAATTTTATTTGATATATTATTTATCCAACGTGGTTTCAATCGCTATCACGAGTATATTTTGTGAATAGAGGTTAAACAACAGAGAACACACACAATACTGTCCCTTTCCCATTTTTTTCATTTCTTAAATTTTTTAGTTTGACCCCAATTCAGCTCCACAATAATTGGAATAACTTTGTCGTTTATATCAGTTATTTTGATGACCTTTATCAACTTAAACTATCGAAAAAAATCGTTATTGAGATAGGCCGTGGAATTACATTATATTATACAGGTTGACTGGTCGACTTTACCATGCTGCATTATGGTTTGACATAATAAAGTCATTTGTCATTATAAAGTTTGGTTAGGCCTATATTTTTAACAAAGATTTTTGGAAAAATTAAATAAAAATGGTATTCAACACATTTATAGTGATTCAATTAGAAATATCCTGGCTCTACTGGCATCTCCCGCATCTCCTGGCTCAAAAATCTGAGAAAGTGGTATAATTGCAGTTCCGTCGACTTGTTCAGAGCTGCAATCTCAAAAGTTAAAAAAGCTGTGATGATTACCAACCTCCTTAGAGGAGACGGTACCTAAAGAAGAAGAATTAGAAATAACTTAATCTTAATGGCTCTCGTTATCTTTCCTTATTTTATATTATTTCTTCTGTGGTACATGTGTTCAGTTTGTTTTCTTAATGCTCCTATACACAAATTTCACAGTTTTACCAATATACAATTCAAGTAAATTCATTTTCTTAGATAGTGCTTCAGACAGTCAAATAAGATTTTGAATTTGAATAACTTTGACTGTTAATAACTTTGTGTATTTTATTACATTACTGACAAATAACTATCCTTCATATGTTCGAAAATTAATAACAAGGGATATATAAATAATCAGATATATACAAGTTGGGTTATGTAATATGTATTTTGAATTTCTTGTGTGGGAGTAATGAACCAACCAAAAGAAGGAAAGCTTATTCCAAGGCCTGCTTCAATTACATTTTTTTTTTCGATGGTTCGTTGGGTGAGTAGTATAGGAATGTGAGGTCTAGAGATATTCTAAAAAGAAGATAGATTGTATATTTATTGAAAAACATTCATTAAAAATAAAAAAAAAATGAAACTGAATATACCAATCAAAAAAGCATTCATTTGCTTCATTATTAACTATACACTTTATTTTACATAGTGTTGCCCAAAATCGGTCTTGGTCTTGCAGTCTTGGTCTTGTTCTTGCGTTTTTGCAAGACCAAGACCGCCTAATTTTAGCAAGACCAAGACCAAGACTGACCGTGCAAGATTTAAGCAAGAACAAGACTAAGCCTGCGAGACTCTTGCGTCTTGCAGTTAGGACTGAATGTGGTTTTAGCAAATATAGTAGTTCGGGTATAGGCTTAAAGACTCAATGAGACGCAAAAAATGTAATAAAAATTTGAAAAACTGAACTAATGCGTATTACAAACAATACCATAAATATACATACCGAATCAAAATATTCATTAAAAAACACATTTGACACGTGCTACGTGCTCAGAGGTCGAGATTACAAAATTAAATATTTTGTACATTCTTTTTCAGCACACGACTTCTTCGCTCTGAAATTAATTATTCATATTTTGAGTATAGCCGCCCTCTAATCATAAAAATAATCTTCTTGCATTGCGACGCCGACAGTAATATCGTATTCCCATTATAATTTAGTCAGAAGGAATCTAAATAAACAAATCTTATCGGCCTAAGACTATAAATTGCTTCTGCTGAGTGTGCGATGAGATCATTCGGTTAAACAAAATTTGCTGAAAGAGCGCGAAAGTAACGAGACAAATTAATAACATATAATGCCGCCTACCGTAACAAAATACCGAAGTATTTAGAATAACGAAGTAACGATATATAATTCTCGGTTTGTTAATTGGATAGTAACGAACATAAAGTAACTAGTAGTATCGTAGTTACTTTTTCGACATTACTTGACTTCATTCCCAATTGAGCTTTCCTTTGAGTTTAATGTAATAATTGTTTTCATCTAATCCTTTTTGTTCCCGGAGTGACAAATTTACAATTTGACATGAGGGACAAAGATTCAAATAATTCTAGTCGGAATAGTGAGAGTTGGAGTTATAGATCTAAAAGACCTAAAAGCAAATTTGATGAGTTTTTCGAAATAATTCATGTATCGCTAATTGGTTTGTGTAAATTGTGCCTACATAGAAAGGTTGAAATGAAAATGAACAACAGAAACACGTCAGGTTTAAGGAAGCATCTAATATCTTTTCACAAAAAGGAATTACAAATATTTCTTCCTGAAAAACCAAAATTCGGTAGAGATATCACAAGCATTTTAATAACCGCTGGTAAAAGTGGACATGTAAAAAAATATACTTATTACCTTATTACCAACTACATATATCATATACCTACTTTTTATTTTGGTAAATTAATGTATTTATTAAGTAGGTATCTCCTTAATTTAAAAGAACTTCTTTTGATTGTCATTGCTTTTTTACCTATTCTTTATTTTTTCAAGTTAGTTTTTTATATAAAAGTAGAGATAAGATTTCTAAAAACATTTATTTTGCTTTAATACGTGGATTATAGTTTGTTATCTTATCACCTAAAAAATCTGTGCCCTTGATACATGTATGTGGATTTTTTGCCCATCATGTCCATCAATCTCTTTCTAGGCAGATAATGTTCTTTAAAATACAGGCATGCTTATGTCATTAATTTGTTTTTTTTTGTGTTTTAACCATGTTTTAGCACATTTAAGCTTAGTAAATGCAAATGTTTATTAAGAAACAGATTGACTTCTGTGGGGCATGGTAGATAGCTGAGTTAGTTAGAGCATAGGCACGGTAAGCCTAGATCGTGGCTTCAAACCCCACCTGATGTCAGTTGTTTAGACATTTATTAATTTGGTTGGTCTTTATTATGGCTATGTTAATTCAAGCTTAAAATGTACTTACTCCGTTACGTTGTTCTAAGATCTAAATTAACGTTTAATAAATAGCAATAGGCTAATGGGTAACTGCAAGACTTGCAAGACTCTTGCTGCAAGACCAAGACCAAGACCAGGAGTGCAATACCAAGACCAAGACCAAGACCAGGTGTATTGGCGCAAGACCAAGACCAGGTGTATTGGCGCAAGACCAAGACCAAGACTGCCTAAGTCTCGTCTTGTTCTTGCATTTGGGCAACACTAATTTTACATTCGAGGTATCGATACGATTATTGGTACTGCTTACTTCTTTACACCAATTGCTGGTATTTCTGTTGTATAGCATCTTAATACTTCAACCACCAACCTAGTAATCTAAACACTTCGAAGTGTGTCTGCCAGACCATCCTTCTTTAACAATCATCATCAATTTGTCCACTGCTGTAGGTCTCCCGTAAAATGTTCCACCTATTTCTATCTTGAGCATCTTGCATCCAATTTGTGGGGACGCGCTTTATATTATCATCTAGTCGATAGTGATCTTTTGCTTCGATGTGCCTCTTGTCTTGGTCGCCATTCCAGAATCTTTCAGGTTCATCTATCATCCGTCAATCTAGCAATATGTCCGCCACAATCCCATTAAGTCAAGAACCGACAAAACACATTGGTTAAAAACTTTTCTTTTTAAACAAGCTGGAATATTAGACTCCAAAATGTTTTTCAATCTAACAAAGGCAGCCATATGTGACCTATCATTCTTTGTATTTCAGTTGTCTGATGGTCTCGATCTAAGCGAATCTTATGCCCTAGATATTTGTAAGCTATTACTTGAATCCATGCTATGGTTTTCAATTTGAATTTTATCGCTGACAACAAGGTTGGTCAAAAATTTTGTCTTAGAGTTGTTAATTTTAAGATCAATTGTTTTTGACGCTTCATTAAGCGTTTTTAGCATTTAGTATGTGTCCACTGATGAAGATACGTCTCCCTCAGCTCTTTCCATCTGTCTCTCTCTTGTGCGGCTTGCATCCACTTATTGCTAGCACGCTTCAGGTCGTCAGTCCATCTAGTTGGTGGGCGTCATCTGCTCCGTATTGCTTCTTGCCTTGGTCTCCACTCTAAAATACGTTTTATCCATCGGTTGCCTAATAATCTGAGATAGTAGTGGATATAGTATCATCATCATCTGGCTAATTCCACGTTCGATTCGGAACTTTTTGGTATCTTCAAGTCCGACACAAGCTGTACCAGTTTCGTAGGTACTCTTAATCAAGCCAAAATATCGGTAGTCAATGCGGCAGTCAGCCAATGCTCGAAGCATTTTATGGTATCATCGCCATAGTATCAAACGCCTTTTCATAGTCTACGAATAAAAGAAAGGTATTCATGTTGTATTCTGTGCACTTTTCTATTAGCGTTTTAATAACTTATGATTATTTGTTCCGTATCTGGAGGGGAACCCAGCCTATTCACAAGGTTGGTAACTATCCAGTTTGTTCACAAGCCAAATGTCACCTTTGTGCATTATGGTTATTATTATATTTTGAAATTGTGAGGGGGTTACACCTCTTGCCAAACACACATTGAACATCTTTTTCAACACATTTATTAACGTTTCTCCTCCTACTTTGATTTGTTCAAATCCCATCTTCTCCAGATGTTTTATTGTTTTTCATTTCCGAAAGAGTTTTTTTTATTTCCTCTGTTGTGATATCTGAGATATCTTCTGATTCTACATTTTAGTCTTTTGGTATTTGACTTTAATTAAGATATAGGAGGAAAAAATTTTAAGTAATTTTTAAAATACACTCATGGACAAAAATATCGAATATTTTGGAATTTTCTAATTTTTGTTTTTTCAAAATAAATTCTAGTCAATCAAGTCGTTTATTGTAAAATAGAGTTTATTTTAACAATGTTTAATGAACAATTTTAAGTTTTTATGCGGAGAAAATTGTGAAAAAAATAAATGTTTAATATTAGGTAAATAAGGTTATTTTACTCTAAACTTAAATGATAATTTAAATTGCTTGAACAACTCGTTTTAACTGAAAGAAGTAACAAGTAAGCATGATCAGTAACAAGTATTCCCCCCTCTAGCTCTTATTACTGCTTGCATCTTTCTCAGCATGACCGCAAGTAAATTTTGGACATATCCTTGGGAAATTGCATTCCATTCATACTGTGCAGCAAGCTGAAGCTGCTCTATCGTATTTGAAACGGGATTTCTTTGTCGTATGCTGCATTTTAGGTGATCCCACATGTGCTCTATTTAATTTAAATCCGGGCTAAACGGTGGCCAATTAAATCTTCGAATTTGGACCTCATCAAGATAATTACTCACTATGGCAGCGGCATGTGGTCGAGCATTTTCGTGCACGTGAATCTTTCATATCCAATGTAACCAACATATAACAAAACATGATCTTGCAGGATATTTTGGCCCGAGGCCAGATCAGCTGCCTATTGATATCCCTAAAATAATAGAAAACGAGTACATGGATGTCCTCTTAAAACTCTTTAATGAAATTTATCAGTCGGGTGATATATCCAATGAATGGTTGACCTCAAAATTTATTTGTATTAAAAAAAAATCACCATAAGCCTGATATCTCACACACTTCAAATGTTTTTGAAGATCATCCACAAACGCAATTACCAAATACTTGATATGGATCTGGAAGAAACCCAACTCGGAGTCCGTAGAGGCGTAGGTACCCGTGGAGCTCTCTTTGCATTCAACGTACTAATCCAGAGATGTTTGGATGTGAACCAAGATATGTACGTCTGTTTCATAGATTACAACAAGGCTTTCGATAAAGTTAGCCACAAAGAGCTAATGGACGTCCTCAAAGCAAAACAATGACCTTCGAATTATAACAAATCTATATTATAAACAGCAGGCACACATAAGCATTAATGAACACACATCAGAAGAGTTCGAAATTAAAAGAGGAGTGCGACAGTGGTGTGTATTGTCACCACTACTATTCAATGCATAGAAGAATATGGATTATCAATAAATATCAAGAAAACTAAGTTTATGAGGATATCAAAAAACCCCAAATAATAATGAAAGCCTTACAATTAACGGTAAAAATTTAGAACAAGTTGAAAACTACAATAATCTTGGCACAATAATTATTCACACAAACGATTACTCCAAAGAAATCAAAGTTCGAATAGTGAAAGCACGAACAAACTTCAATAAAAGAGAACTTTGTGCAAGAGAACTGAAATTAGACTGGCAAGGTGTTATAATTTCTCGACTCTGCTTTATGGAATAGAAGCATGGACACTTAACGCGTCGACTACTAAAAAGTTGGAAGTATTTTAACTGATGGCACGTAAAGAAGAAGATACAGATGGATCTATTACGTGAAATGGATTGACTTACTCTGCCATTGTACTTTAACAGTTTTTTGGTATATTCCTGGCAATTTTTCTTTTGTATAGTTCCACAATTAGATCTTTATATTCATTGTTCTTAAACAGCTTCTGCATTTGTCATGGGGTCAAAAATAACATGGATGCTTGGTTGCCAGTTATGACTTTGTTGTTGGTATACAAGTATTCTATTACGTTTTACATATAATCTGTATCAACTTTTATTATCTTTAACAATAGGTTATACGTGTACTGCAGTAATATCTTACAATGCCTACACTAAGAACTGCTGATTGGTATTGCATAAAATTAATGTTTAAACATAATGGTATTATTTTTATTACTTAATTTACTTAATAAATTTTTTAAGCGATGTTATTTTTCATGTTATTATTAGATTACTTTTATCTTTTCAATAATTTTGTGTTCGTTTTGTTCGCGAGATTTGAGAAAATTTAAATTTTTAAAAATCCTTCCGAGAATTCACATTTTACTAGTAGTTTTAGCCCATTAAGGGCCACGTGTCGCAAATACATCACCAATAGGAGCATCTAGTATTTAAGTCATTGCAGACTAAGTAAGCATCACTAATCACGCTGCTTAAACGATTAGTTTTTAGGTTAGGTAGATCAGGTTTACTTAAAAAATCTTATTCGTTAGATTTTCAGTTTATTGTTTTAATTGTGACACATGGTTAAGTCATACTTATATGGCAGAATGAATTGGTAACAGAAAAGTAGCTAAAGGGAGTAATATGTCCGTTGCATGAAAATGGTGATCAACTGGAGTGTAAGAACTATAGAAGCATTACTCTGTTAGCATCTGCGTATAAAATCTTCGGCAATGTATTGTTTGAAAGACTTAAACATTTTACAAAGGATATTGTTGGTCAATATCAATGCGGATTTACTGCTGGAAAGTCAACTAAACATCAAATTTAAGCACATAAGCAGATTCTAGAAAAGACACTACAATATAATATAGATACACACTATCTCTTAGTCGACTTCAAAGCAGCCTATGACAGTGTGAAAAGAACTGCATTATATAATGCAATAATAGACTTTGGGATCCCACCAAGTTGATTAAATTGACCCAACTAGCAATGCAAAACGTAAGCTCATGTCTAAGACAGAGGGACGCGCTGCTGTGTCTCCTCTTTAATTTTGCCTTGGAAAAGGCAATCAGACAATTAAATATTAGAATGAATGGAACTATTTTTAATAGATTGATGCAAATTCTCGCATTCGCTGACGATCTAGTTATAGTGGGCAGAAGTATGAGAGACATGGTGCGGTGTTTTACAAGGCTTGCTGACGCGATAAGTGAATTAGGACTTGTGGTAAACGAGCAAAAAACCAAATATATGTTGGTTTCTAAAAACCCCGAAATATCCAACAGAGAATTCAAATTAACAATCATACCTTTGAGCAAGTCAAAGAATTCATATATCTTGGATCGCTCGTAAACGCAACAAACACGGCAAGCGACGAAATAAAAAGACGCATAGCAATAGCAAACAGAACTGTTCACGGTCTCCAGAAACATTTATAAAATAAAAATATAGAACGTGCAGTAAAGCTCGATATATACAAGACCTTAATAAGACCAATTTTGATACATGGGGCTGAAACGTGGACCTTATCTCAAAATGATGAAAGACTTCTTGGAATTTTTGAGAGAAAAATTCTTATAGGGATTTTTGGGGTCGTAAATGAAAATTGGCTATGACGTCGAAGATACAACTTTGAACTATATTAGTTATAAACCGATCCAGATATTGTGAAATTCGGTAAAGTGCAGAGACTTGATGGACTGGACACATTGCTAAGATGTCAGATTACGAATATACGAAGACATTAACATTTTCAAAACCAAAGGGCACAAGAAGCAGAGGACGACCACGAAGGAGATGGATTGATGATGTTGAAGAAGAAATACAGATTCTAAGGGTCAGAAGATGGGGGAAGTTGCCAGGAATCGACAGGAGTGGCGACTTCTTTGTGAGCAGGCCAATATCTACAACGGATTGTCGAGCCACTTATGATGACATCATTTGTTATAAGAACTTTTTCTTGTTTGTGCCAAAGACGTAAGGGCATTTTTACTACATAGTGGTGCGTCCACGACAGTATTTGTTTTCTGTCATTCAAAGTAGATGGCGCTAAGTAACTTGTCCACTCTGTAAAGTAGAAACTATGGTCAAGAAGTTAAAAATAAAACCTTTTATTAGATTTACTATTACTACTACGGGAATTAACCACAATTTCAGTACACGTTTATTGTGACGTTTTATTTTCCACTTCGGAAGTACTTCATAAAAGATAGCAAATCATATTAAAATGTCATAAGAAAATAGCTTCCGAACACTTTTAATACATTATAAATACCAAAAATAGTCTATAAACAAAATAATACTAGTTGGAAGAGAATGGAGGTGGGACGAAGGGATAACTGTAAAACAAAGCAAGATTTTCAATATCACACAAAAAGCTGGCAGCTAATAAAGAGCAAGGAGAAAATGGGAACGACACGGCCATAACAAGGGAATGTCATTGAATAAGAAAATAGGAAAAAGTAAAGACCAACTCGGACCCGTATTGAATTTGAGAACATGGAATATGGCAGAAACTGATGAGAAACCTCTATGAAATACGAGAAGAATACGATTTTACAATAAACGAAACAAAAGTAATGAAGAACATATTTTCTTTTAAATTAAGAAACAAATAGATATTTGGGAATGAGTTATGGTTAATAAACAGGGTAATAATTAGTCACATACTCTCCAGCAATTAAGGAAAATATGTTATGAGGAAAATACCGGAGAATTAGCATTACAGAGAAATACTTTGTATACCCTACATGCCCAAAGAACGACATCAAAATAATCTACGGTGACCTAAACGCACTCATAGGAAAAGGGCAACAAGTATACCAACCATAGACAATATCCAAGAAATATCCAATGATAATGAAATTAAAAAAATAAGGCAACATAGAAATCTCCGGATGGGGTCATAGTGAACATGATAGATCATGTTCTTGTTTACTTCAGACTAGACACCAATTAGATGTAAAAATGTGTGAAGCAGACAAGGAGCCAATACAGACTCGGATCACTACCAGGGTAAAAAGTAAAATAAGATCCAGAACTAACAGAATAAGAGGATCTAAGGATGAAAAGAATGAAAATCTGAAAGGATGAAACGAATAGATATAAGGCACTAAAGACAAGAATAAGACACAGAATTTTAAGAAAAAAAGCATAAAAAGAAGACTAAAAAATTGGCAAAACTACGAAGACATAAACAAAGAATTGGAAACGAGCAAAAGAAATTTTGCAGTTTGAGGAAGAATGTCGATACATAACAGAAAGAAAGAATAAATCCATAGCGACATAGAATGAACAGAGAATATGTAGAAGAAAGAAAGAAAATAGATATCAAAGGAAAAAGAGATAGAATATGGGAAACGAACTCAGATGGAGAGAAAAAGTAAATAAACCAACAGAAAAACAGAAACCTCTCAAGAAAACAAAGACAAGGAGGATGCAGTATATAATAGAATACCACTGGACCAAAGCGACAAAATAAAACTAAATCTACCATCATTAGCTGAAATGGAAGAAGCAGTCAATATATTAAATTACAAAAGTCACCTGGATTAGATAAAATTGACGCAGAATTAATAAATGAAAGCTATACATAAGGAAACATGTATTCCTTTAGGCAGAAAAACAAAAAATTAAATAGACTATAATTAGAAACAAAGAAAATAGATAACTGACTATAAGCTACAAAGGAGGTTTTGTTTAAGTAAATTTAAAACTAAAAAAATGAACATTCGGTAAAATATTCGTATACTTAGTACTACATTAATAATTAAAAAATAGTTTTTCTTTGAAAATTTTAGGAAACATTTGAATCCTTAAGTGGCAAACAATGAATCGTTAAGTAGCATTCGGACGTAGACAATCAGGTAATTCCGTACCCTGTAAATATGAAAATAATTGATCCCATTGACCTTTGAACCCTTTCAAAATTCCGCCAACTTACCAAGCTTTGCTTGGAGTATAATTAACGTGAAATAAAAAATAATCGTGATCAATTATAAACAAATGAATAAGCGAATATTAAAAATATTTGTCCTTTAAATGAATTCTAATATCGAGAATTGTTAAAAAGTGAAAAATATACCATTAAATTGTTTAGAACTAACCACAGCTTTTGTTGTCGTCGATTCACAAAGCTTTTAACACATAATTACAGCCTTTGAAAGTATTCTCGGTCACAACATCTAAATTTGCCGTCTGGGCGTCAAAATGATTTATATCCGATGGTGGGTGGCTCTCTAACGATTCGAAACTAAACTAAACAACAGAAAAAAAACTTAAATAAAAATCCCGTAGCACCCATTTTCGATAGGAATCATTATTTGGGCTGGCCGAGCTAGTTATAGCGATAACATCACTTTCATACAAGCCATATAGTCTGATTCCCGAAGAGATAAGCGCCGATAGCGAGGAAGGAGCGCGGGCAGAGGAGAGGGATACGGCAACGATGCATGCCGCTGATAAGGCCCCGGACCGGGTCTTATCACAACTCATCAATCAGCCTGGAACTGATAAACAAACTCTGCTTGAACGCTGGGGGACCGCTTATCGGTCTCGACGGTTTCCATCTATAAAGACCCCAGACTTCGCTCCCCGCACACCCTCCCGCCCGCGCGCTCGCTGGCTCGACTCTACTTTCGCGTCGTCGTCTTCTTCTCTTCCTTCCTTTTTACCTTTAAACTCGCACATCCAGCGACGGCGGTGGGTTAATTAAATGGATGTTTTCGGTAACGTGCATCGATATCGAATATTATTTTTGTTTGACGAGATTGATTGTATACATTGTTTTATGTAGAGTATATACGAGGGATTTTGGAAATTTTTGTTAAATTAAAGCAAATTTACTGTATGGTTCTCCTCGTGGAGTTTTTTCACTGCCCTATTTCCTTGTAATACGTGTACTTCATAGCGACAAACAAATTGTATATCCGTGATTACCAATATATTCATCATCATTGATGCTACAGGTTAATAGTAGAGTCTAGACCTTCACAATTATATTTCGTGATATACATCCAAACTTAATTCTCGTTTATCTTCATCTACACCATCTTGCCATTTGAGTTTTGATCCACCTCTCCGTCTTTTTCCCAGCGGCTGTTACTTGAGGATTCGTCTAAGAGAGTTGCTCTACAGCGAAACCAACCTATTGCAACATCCACATATAGTCATCATCATCTTATATGCTCCGTTGATCAACAGCTATGCTCACATTACAATACTGTTCTTTTAACCGTCAAGTACATTCTTACAAAATGTTAATACTATCTATTATACTATACTATCTATACTATAATTCTTAAATACACAATTGTATAAAAAAATTTGTATAAAAAAACACTCTTAAGAACCTGAAGAACTTTGTTCCGGTCTTTGAAAGAGTCATACCCATTCAGTTGCTTGGAAAAGGTAATATAAATACTATACAGTCTGTGCCCTTACAGCAGACGAGTCGGCAGAAGAATTAGGTCGATTTTATAAACAGGTAAACAAAGCCTTAAGGGTGACTTCTGGTTGTCGGAAGGACTAAGATTCGGAGTACACATCCAAAAGACGGTACAGAAGGCGAACCTAGATCTGGAGCGTTGTTACGGCTGATGCCAAACATTGGAGGCCCAGGTAGCACCAAAAGAAAGGCGTTAAATGGAGTTTTTCAGTCGGTGGTAACCTACGCTGCCCCCGTGTGGTGTAGCGTACTAAACACAGCGAAATACGCTAAGTTGATGGAGACTTCGCAAAGGCGAATGCTCCTCCGACACTGATCGTTTTGTTGTGCAAAGAGCGAGCGAGGGTGTATGCGAGGGGGATGGATGTAAATATAGATGAAAATGAGAGAAAAAGAACGGTAGTAGTGTGGGAGAGAGAATGGGCGAATGATAGCGGAAAAGCAAAATGGACGAAGGAGCTTATTCCCAATCTAAGGCCGTGGTGGGAATGTAAGTTCAGGAAACTAGACTACTAGTATCTGACGTAGTTTCTGACCGGACATGGTAGTTTTGGCACCTTCACAAATAGAATAGGCAAATATGTCTCGGCAGATTGTACTGTTTGTGGGGTACCGGACGCTTCCGCCCACATTTTTAACTGCCAGAGATGGGCAAATGAGAGGGGAGATTTAGAGAGGCGAATGGGTTTCGGGCTGGATGAAAGAAACGTTGTAAACATAATGTTGAGAGGAGAGAAAGAATGGAGAAAGGTACACTGTCTGATTTCTGGGGTGATGAAAAAAAGGAGCAGGAGGATAGAGGAGGAAACTGAGCCAGGGATCTGAAATTTGTGGTTAATATTATTTATTAGTTTATGTTATGTTAGACCAGTTTTTTTAAGCTTTTGTATGAATTTCATTAAGATATTCGAAGTAATTTATCATGCAAACTATTTCTTTTAATTTTTGGAAACTTTTTTGTTTTTGTCTTGGTTTTATGTAATTTTATAAGGCTACGGAACGTATCCCTACTTTTTCAAGGCAAGTAGTGTCTTTTTTTGTCCCATTTTTTTTTATATGCGCTTTTCTGTGGAACCTATCCACCGCATAAAATGAGACCTTACTGTATTTAGTCTTAGGGTGAAGTCTGGCTTTATATTACGCGACATCTACTTCCTATTTACACTTTTTCTGTTTTTCAAAACTGACGAGCTTAGTGGCTGTCGAGTGTCTACTGATAATCCAAAATAGGCGCAAATTCGTGCAATAAAGTATAGTTTTCTGATTCAGATTCTAGGCTTATACTTTGTTATTTATTATTTAGGATTTGCAATCTTCTGATTCATATATCCCTTAGTATTTTTACTATCTAGTGAATACATTTCTTATAATTTGAGTCAAAATAAATGATGCAACGTAAGATATTTACAGCCGACCGATAAAATCGATAAATCCAAATTCTATTTTAATACCACGAAGATAAATACGGCAATCAGATAAGTATATATTCGGAAATTAAAAATACTTTCGTAAGAAAATTGTATTAGGAAAGCCATGCAATCCAAATCCAATAATAGATTAAAATTAATGATATTTAAAAGTCTCCTAATAGAAGATTTGCGTGTTTGTGTTTTGTTATCTCCGCGGTTTTGACATTACAATAAATAAATAAAGCATGTTATCAAAAACCGTTTTAATTAAGATCAAAAATATCAAAACGTCGAAGAAAACGATGGAATTAAAATGGAATAAATGGTATTGTGAAGTGTTTTATCAGTTCTGCCAGTTGTGTGTTGATATTATCGTCGGTTTTTAATCACCTTTTGTATCTAGTCACCTGTTGTAACAGTATATTGATTTTCATAATAAATATGAAGTAACAGGTAACATTTATAGAAAAAAGGATGCCAGAAAAGAACAATTAATTAAAAATCTGCAATTAAAGATATTTGTTATGCGAGATAAGTTATTAACTTGGCAACTCTAGTTGCCTTATAAAATAGTATATAAATAAAGGCATCGAAGGCTTTTAATTGTTTGGATGTTGCCTCCTTTTCTATACATCTTATTTCCTGTGAGTGGTCCCATTCCTTATTTAGGCTGCATTCAAGGTATGTAATTTTGTCGACTATTTTGAAGGGTTCATTATTAGCTGTGAATTGGTGCTGTATTACGTCGTTTTTACTTACTACAACAATTTTGGTCTTCTTACAGTTTAATTTCGTGCCGTATCTGTCACAGGTTTCCACTACACGGTCTATTAATGTTTGCAGATCCTCCGCATTATCAGCCATCAAAACGGTATCGTCCGCATATCTTAAATTGTTTATGATTTCGCCATTAATTTTTATACCTTCTCTTATACCATCAATAGCTTCCCTGAACAGCATTTCCGAGTAAGTATTGAACAACGTCGGTGATAAAATGCAGCCCTGACGTACTCCCCGTTTTATCGTGAATTCTTGTGAGGTTTCGTTGTCTACTCGTACAGTTGCCCTTTGCTGTAAGTATAAAGTTTTAATTAGGCGTAAATCTTTGTCATCAATACTAAATTCTTTCAGTATCTGAAATAATTTTTGATGGTGCAGTGTTGAAGTAGTTCAATATTCCAATCATTGGGGAGGGATTTCTGTGTCCATATTTATTTTATTATTCTCAACCTTGCATTACTCTCTTTTTTATTTAGAAATCTTCCGTTTCGATAAAATTTTACAGACGTACTGTTACTGTTTGGATCTAATATATATTGGCAATAACTCTTAAATCCTTGGCATTCAATCTCTTGTAGATATTTTATCATTAGTACGTGTTTTATATTATCGCATGCTTTCTCATAATCGATTAAATAGAGAAAATTATCCTTTCTTTGAACTAAACAATTCTGTATTAATGTTTGCATCTAAAGATCGCCTCTCTCGTCTGGTTAAAGTCCATTTTTAAAACCAAACTTTGTGGAGCCACTTCACTCTTCACATTCCTTAAATAATCTTGTGGGTAGTACTCTCAAAAAAAGTTATAAAAACTAGCTCATTAGGCTTATTACCAGTTACCCTTGTAGAATTTCGCACATAGTGTTTTAGGTAGGGTGATAAATGTAGAGCAAAGCTAATGTTTTGAAATCTGGTCCGTATCGTAGAGAACTTCACAATAATGTCTAAGATGTAAGACATTTTTTTAAGTATTCTGATTATTTCTGCCAAGTTATCGTGTACTCAGCTCAGCTTTCAAAACTCAGCTTTCAAAAAACTTGGGCCATTCAAATGGTCTCCCAATTGTGGTGGCTTTTGTGTCCTTGTGATGGTTAAACAAATTAGCTGTGTATATTTTCCAGGTATTAGTATATTGCGAAAGTCCATTATTAGTTCATCTTGGTCATTATGTATACCAGTGACTGTTGAAGATCCCAGTAATTTCCTTCATTTTCTTGTAGAGATTGAAGCTATCGCCAAGATTATATAGGTTTTTGGCTTAGGTGCAAAGTGTAGTCATCCAGATTTCCTTCGCCGCTATAAGTTCTTTACAAATTTTGCTGTGGATATTTGGGCACCCGACTAGGTCTTACCGATCTCGACAAAATGGTCGCAAATTCATGCAATATACATTATATATTCCAATTGTTTAAAACGAGATCTGTTCGGAGCTAATCATAAAATAAATAGAGCCACACACCACACAATGTGGCTGATACTTCAAGTCAAGAGAACAACACTTAACATATATTAATGATGTTATTTACTTTGAAACCATTTGATTAATTATTTTTACTTTAGCAACTCTTAGTCAAGCTTACTTATACAAAACAGTTCGTATAACAGATTCGTTATTCTATTTCCACCAAAAATCTCCCAAGTCCGTCCAAAATCTCGAAACAAACGACGCTCTTTAGCCAGGATAGAGTTATCTTTTTAGTCGGATGCACTTTTAGACTTTCAGCTTGCATTATTTGTAAAGTAGTAATTTGGCCGATGTAGAGCAGAAATCAGATGTAAATTGGAAACTAACCGGGCGGATGTTGAAGGGATCCTATTCTGCTGGCACATTATTAGGCCATGCATTGACTATGTGATAGAGAAATTGATGGCGGTTTTAGATATTTATATTTTTCTATGAAAATTTCACTTATCTTATTTCAAAATAAATTAATGCGAACAAATTTGTAAAAAAAAAATCAATTTAACTTATAGCATTATATACACTCGCGATCATAAAATCTGGGTCATCTTGAAAATCACCGATATTTCATTATTAACGAGCTTTATCGTAAATAATAATAACACAAATACAAACTAATCCATGTGTTTCTGAGAATTGTTGTCGGCTTAGCGGTTTCCTTTGCAACAAAGAATTTCAATAGTGCCGATTTCACGGAAAAGTGCACACTTCCCAAAATGAACGGTACCTGTAACTGCTGCTTGTTTTAAATGTCACATTTGTACTTCGACTTTCTGTTCAAACGCAACGAACAAACATTTATTATTGCCACCATTAGTGTTTATTAGTGCCATTATTAGTGTTTATTATTGTTTATTTTTTGCCAAAAATACCCTTGACTGTTGTTGAAACGGCACAAATTATTGCGCTTGTGAAAGACTGTCACACTCAACGGCAAGTCGCAAGAACTGTTGGCGTAAGCCTTTCTACGGTTCAACGAGTGCTTCACCGCTTTCAGGAGAAGAGTTTGCTATCCAGACGACCTGGCTCTGGACGAAGAAGAATGACCACGGTACTAGATGACCGTATGATGATGATTTCAGGCTTTACGAATCCAGACCTCAACTGCGATTATGCATCGAAATCGTCTACAGGAAGTACGAAATCGCAATGTTAGCGTTGCAACAGTCAGGAGAAGATTTCGTTCTTTTGGACTATCTTCTCGGGTAATGGCTACAGAACCGCCTTATCGACTATGAGACAGCGTTAGACACCATCAAACATGACAAACTTGTAGAATTATTTCACCCGGTAGGACTTGATACTAAGGACTTTCAGATTATTAAAAATCTGTAAAGGAATCAAACAGCACACATCAAATGTGGACATATGGTGGGTCAAAGCATAACCATTTCTACGGAGGTTATAGAGGGCTTCATTCTTTCGCCACTGCTATTCAACCTGTACACTGAACAAATATTTGTATAGGCACTGGTTGGCACTGGTACTGTTATACTAGCCGATAACATCAAAGATTTACAGATGATGCGTAACATGTTGGGATTAGTGATAATGAAAAAGCCGATTGCCTTGTCAAAAAAGCCACATCCTCCATGGACACCATTATTAATATCCAAATCTGCAAGGATCTAAAAGTTAAACTGAAGAAAATCTATGTACGTGGCAAATTCACTGGAACAAAATTACTTCAGCGGTGCATGAAATTAGACCCTCAGTAAACCTATTTACCTGTCCAAGTTTATGTCGGAAAAATATGGCAATCATACGGAGATTGCATATAGAATATACTCGTCTAACACGTCATGTAATACAGGACTTGCAACTTAATGTAGAGTCATATGTCACCATGTTACCAATCCAACGGTAACTGTACCATCCTAATTTAAATTAGACATAATGTAAACTAAATTTCATTTAGTAATTTTTAAAGGGTTTTTACCCCCATATTTAGTGGCTACATCCATGTATTAACCTGTAAGTATTAACCACATTTTACATTAACCTTAGTCAAAACTTAAATTATTTCATGTTCTTTTTAATTAAGTGGTTAAATACTTTTTAGGACATTGATGATGGAATACTTATTCCGAAAACGTTTTGTCAATTTAACATAGCCCAACTGGGTTTTTTTATATACCTTTTTATAAAGGATTTTATTGAAAAATTTTTTTGTAATACAACTCTTCTAATCAGACATTATATTTATCGAATGTCCTTTTTATGCCAAAATACTTCAATAGCTCAGTATTAAATTATTGATTTAAATAAATATAAATTGAAAGGTTAATAATTACGATTTTTATGTTTTTCATTAATGTCATATACATACATCGAAAGTTTTCATTTTGTCAGTTATTCGAGATCCAATTTTGACTGAGGTGTGTGGACTGGCCTAAAAATGAGCGGAAGTCGAAGGGCCTCGATTCTACCGGCGTGTTAGAGCGTTCTGCCGGCATCATGTTAACGTGTTAACGTCGCGATGTTAGTCCATGTGAACAGTCGTAACGCGGCCAAATGACGTGTAAGAAGCTTGAGTAGAATTTTAATCAAGTCACATTGGAGATGACCATATACTACTATCAAGCGGTCTCCGGCTTTATAAATCGTTTTGTGGATGATGATCCCAAAGATGATGTTTTGGAAAGTAATCTACGAGGTTTATGAGAGCGATTTATCTTGCGTTTTGTGAATTCTGTACGCGTGTACGAGTCAGTCACTGACTACGATTACTGTTTAAAAGATGACATATCATTCGGAAACAACATATATTGTGGTATTACCATTTTGTAAAATTGTTCTTTAGAGTTTGTTTCCTATACGTTTTTTAGACTAATCCGTAAAATTTTCCTTTAGCTAAAATAGTAGCCAGTTCTGACAATGAAATTCTTTTATAGTACATTCTGGCAATACTCTGCCACCTGTATCAAACCCAGGTTAAAAAAATTTTGGTTTATTCTCAATAAAAATAGTAAATTATACTTTTAAGAATCATATTTTTCACGTCTGATAGCGTGAAATTTTTAATATGAAGTCCAGTTGCAGTGCAGTGCAGCGTTACGGATTTGTGTAACTGGTATTCGGGTTTGATTCATTGGTTTAAAAACTTTTGATATGATATACCAACGAACGATAAAATATGGAGGTGTGGAAAAGGCACATCTGGAAAATAAGTAGAGACTATATTTATATATATTTAGGGATTCTACAGTATTCACTGCCTTCCCTCGCTCAACCGTTTCCATCTCTCTCTGTTGTTCCATTCTCCATCGTTTAGTCCTCTCTTACTCATGGCGTCGTCTACTTCGTTCCTCCAGGATTTTCGAGGTCGTCCTCTTTTCCTCCTTCCCATGGGGCTTCATTCGGTTATTCTCTTTATCCATCTGCTGTCGCTAGTTCTTCTTACATGTCCATACCACTTTAGTCTTTTTTGTTCTATATATGTTAGTATGTCTGTTTCTATTGATGTTCTTTGCTTTATTTCGTCATTACTTCTCCTATCCATTCTTGTTACTCTGCAGCATCTTCGCAGGCATTCCATCTCTGTTGCTGCTATCTTACTGCTATTTTTCTTGTTTATAATCCAATTTTCAGCCCCATATGTCATAATACTTCGCACTAATGTTTTATAAATTGCGTTTTTGTCTTCATATTTAGGTGTCTATCCCACCATACTGAGTTATGTTGTCGGATTGCTGTTCTTGTTTGTCCTAATCTTTGTGTAATTTCTTCCTCTGTTGTTGCCTTTTTCGTGATTATAAACCCCAGGTATTTGAATTTATCCTTTCCTTTGATTGTTACGTTGTCATCAATCTGTAGATCTTCTATGTCTTCTTCACTTGTAGATAGGTACTCTGTTTTCGCGAGGTTAATATCTAGGCCAGCCTTGGTATATTCTTCTTGTAGTTTCTTCATCATGTAGCTGAGGTCGTCTTGGTCTTGTGCAATCACTACTTGATCGTCTGCAAAACTTAACGTATATAGGTATTCGTTCCGTACCGGTACTCCCATGCCTTCGCATTTTCTTTTCCATGTAGTCAAGGCTTTCTCTAAGTATATTTTGAATAGGGTTGGAGATGTGGAACAACCCTGCAGGAGCCCTTTTGTTGTGGTGAAGTCTCCTATGATTCTTGTTCCCATTTTAATGGACACTTTATTTTCTTTATACAGAGCTTTTGTAGCTTCCATGAGTTCCGTCTGTATTTCTAATTTGTACATTGCCTCCCATAGTTCTGACCTTGGTACAGAGTCATACGCCTTTCTCAGGTCCAAAAATGCCAAGTGTACATCTCTATTTTTAGCTTTTTTCTTTTCCAACATTTGTTCCAGTGTGTATATGTGGTCTATGCACGATCTTCCTGCCGTGAAGCCTGCCTGATCCTCCCCGATTTTGCCTTTTATCGCTTGGTCTATCTTTTCTCGCAGTATCTTCCCATATAATCTTCCTATTGATGATATTACGCTTATTCCTCTGTAGTTTTCTCATCGTTTTCTATCTCCTTTCTTAAATATAGATGTCATATATGCCGCCGTCCATTCCTTTGGGAGCTGTTCTCCATTTATGGCTTTCTGAAATATCCATTGTATCATCCGGTGTAATTTTTTTGATCCGTATTTTATAAGCTCAGGTGAGATGCCTCCAGGTCCCGGTGCTTTCTTATTTTTGATTGCTTTTATGGCCGTTCTCATTTCCCTATCTGTTATTTCTATTTCTTGTTGTGAGAATCTGCTTCGTCTTCGCCTGTTTTCTTTTCCAATGAATTGTGGTCTTTGTTCTGTTAATAGTTCCTTGTAGTAGTCCTTCCATTCTTTGTCCTGTATATTTCCCAATTTAATTTTTTCTTTTGAGTTTTGTTTCAATCCTCTCAGTACTTTCCATGACTCCGAAGTTCTTGTACCTCCTATATATGTTTCAATATTTGAGCAGATTCTTTCCCATTCTTCATTCTTTTGCTGTGTTATTTGTTTTTTCACTTCTCTATCTTTTTCTCTATATTCTTTATAAACTTCATTCATTGTTTGTAGTCAGCCATTTTCTGTATAGTTGCTTTTTTTTCTTCAATTATTCTTTTTGTTGGTTCATTTATTTCATAGTAGTGCTGTTTATTTGTTATATGTTCTTTTTCCCCAAGGGCTTCGAATGCTGCTTGCTTTATACTCGCCTTTATATGTTCGTATATTTCTTATGTTCGTATATTTCTTCGATGTTGCCGTATCTAAATTCTATTAATTTTTGGTCTAGACGTTGTTGGTATAGTTCTCTTATTGATTGTTCTTGGAGTAGTTCTATATTGTATTGTTTTTCTCTTATAGTGTTCAACGGTTCTTCTGTGGAGGGGGTCTTGTTATGTTTCCAATTAATGTCCATTTTTGCTGTCAGTAGTCTATGGTCCGTTCCACATTCTGCTCCTCTTTTGACTCGCACATCTTTGATCTTTATTGTGGTATCTTGTTTGATTATTATGTAGTCTATTATCGATTTTAGCTTTCGTGTTTCTTGCGTCCATGTATGGATATACATGGACGCAGAGACTATATTTATTTGTGACAAATATTAGAAGAATCTTTCGAATGTGATAGACCAGCATTCCTGTGGTTTGTAGACTTACGAAAAGCATTTGCTACAATTATTCTGGATGTTATCGAATCACACAGCGCAGGAGGAATTTTGCTATAAATAATTAAAAAGTCATTTATAGAGAAAACACAATTAACAGTTATAACATAACATAGGTAAAATATCCAGTCGGATTAGACAAGATGCCATTACTATTTAACATAATTATAAATGAGCTAATGACGGAATAAATATCCACAAGGGGACCACAAAACATTAAGGGGTGGATGTTAAAAGATAAAAAAAATGGTCTATTCAGGAAAAAATGGTAGAAAAATGTGTTGTAACATGAAGGGAACTCCTAATACAATTTTTAGGAAGATGGCCAGTATCATTAGAGATACTGCCATTAAAATACTTGGAAAAACGTCAGGAAAGAAGTTTGAGAATACAGACCTGGTATTTGTACGGCACGAAATATTGGGGAATTAAAAAGAAAGCAGAACTCTAAAGAACCTATACCAAATATATTGGAAGTTGGTAGTAAAATAATATAACAAAAAGTGAATTTCAATTGTCTGGGAATAAAAATATCCAGCTCAATCAATGCGTAACTGAAGTAGGACACCATACTACTAAATGTAATAAGGTAAACGGCCTAAATGAAACCATTTTACACATACAAGCGAGCTGAACCATGACACCATTGAAAGCATTTTACACATACAAGCTTATTTGATCTACATGAAGGCATTTAGATTTTCTCAATCAGTCTCTAGATATTTGAATGGAATTAAATATTGCAAGACGAGTAATGACTAATAAAACTGGCTAATGTGCCCGATGTCTTCGATACATTAATTTGGGTTATTCAAACAACGATTAAATGTAGTTAATAAGTCCTTACAAAGAGAATCCAACACGATCACTGTTAGAGATAAAAGTCATTCAGGAGTTAAGAAAAATTACGAATATTTCCTTTCCTAAACGAAAACAGTTTACAGAATCTATTCGCAAATCAAAGAAAATAATGCTAACTGTGTCGGAGTATGAGAATTAAAATAGAAATATTAAAACTTAGTCTTTCTTCAACCAATTAATTTTTCAATATATTTAATCAACTAATATTTATTCTTATAAATAAATTGTAGATATCCTCGCTAAATGTTTAATCTAATCCTAAATCATTCGTCTTGAGGAACAGGTAGAACGAAGTTTTAAATATTCTAAAGTAAAGTTTGGGCAGCCGCACACAGAGCCACTTTGAGAGAGAGAAAATTCGCGGCGCATTCTAGACAATTCCTGCTAGAAGATTCTTCGCGATAAGATGAATAAATTTTGATAAAAACGCTATGCGAGTCCGGATATCGCGACTCGCTATCAAGCTATGACGTTGGCGACAGTGGTGGGACTGCATTGGCGGCTTTGGAGGGTTGGTTCACTTTATAAAAAGAAAGGATTAGCAATAGCGTGAGAAAATTGTGTAATAAGAAGTCAATAATAACTATACATACCCAAATTTTGTAGCTGATAATAATTATGGGATGCGTTGATGTTTGCTCGAATTGATTACCAAATTATAACCTTTCTGTGATTATAAATCTAAATGTAAAAACAAAATAATTAAATGTAATTCTCATTACAGTTAATTGTAGTTTAATTCTTCTTCTTCCTTCTTGTATACAAGGCTTTAAACCTGCTTCTTCTTCAATATTAGCCTCTTAAATTGTTTAAATTATCGCATCATCTTTTTCTTGGTCTGTCAATATTTCTTCGTCCATTTGGTGACTTATCTCGTGCTATTCGTACTATCCTATCCTCTGCCATTCTACTAATGTGTTCGTTCCACTCCTGTTTCCGTTTTGTTACCCATCCATTTATGCCTTCTATATTGTATGCTAATGTTTTCGCTTCTCTCCTTATCCAACAGACTTTTCCCTGATATTCGTCGGAGTATTTTCATCTCTGTTGTTTCTAGTAGTCGTCTCGTTTTAGATGTGTCAGGTCTTGTCTCCGCCGTGTATGTTAATATAAGTCTAGTTGCTACTTTACAGATTCTTGTTTTTTGTCTTGTCTTATTTGTTTGTTCTTCCAGATTGTGTCATTAAGAGATCCCGCCGTTTTACTTGCTTTTAAGCTTTGTTGTCGTACTTCTTCTTCAACATCTCCGAACTAGTTATATCTATTCCCAGATATCTAAACCTTGCTTCCTGCTTTATTATTTTCCCATCAATTTTGATTTTACATCGTAGTGGGTATTTAGATGTTGTGATACCCATCGTAGTGGGTTTTTTCTGCGGATATTATCATATTGTATTTCTTGGCTGTTGTATTGAAGATGTTTGTTAATCTTTGGAGCTCATCTTCTGTCTCGGCGATTAATGCGGCGTCGTCTGCATAACATAATATTTGGATTCCTTGTTCCCCATTCTGTAACCATGACCTTTACGTACTGCTTGTATTATTTCGTCCATTATTATATTAAGAGAAGTGGGCTTAACGAGTCACCCTATCTGACAATATACACTGTGTTAGTTTTCCGTTTATTTTTGCCTGTATTCGACTATGGAAGTAGATGTTTTCGATGGTTTGTATAATATTGATTGGTATGTTTCTTTTATACAGTAGGTGTAAGACGTCTTCGACTTGGATGCGATCGAAAGCCTTTGTCAGGTATATAAAACATAGATATGCTGGTTTATTGTGGTTTAGTTCTATTTAATAAATATATAGTAATCGTTACATTAAAACTGATCTGAGCTACGATTTGATAATCTTTCTCCTATTTTCTTCTGAAAATATTTGTAAGCTTCAAAGTATTTGTAATTTGTATGAATATTTGTAATTTTCATAGTGTTAATAATATACATACAATTAAATATACACTTTATCATTTTCCTAAAATGCAAACTTTACTTTAATCAACGTAAAAACAGCCTTATGAGCTTTAGTACTTGGTCAGAATAATCCGAAACTCGCTATCCTTGTTAAACCAGTGGCGTTGGATAGGACACGTTTTTAACAGCTAGCAACCCTAATTTGCGACTATTTGTCTCAGACAACCTTTGTTTTGTATAAAACTTAATGAGGTCGCTGGTTAAATGATATTCGATAAATAATAATAACGAAAAAATGAGATAATTTGTTTGTAATTCAATTAGCGAAAAATAGCAAATATAACGGTCAATAAATTAGGAAATTAACTGGTCTTACTCATTATTGATGTCTGTACAAAGAATATAGACTTACCCTTTGAAATATTTTAGTCGTTGCCAAGGAAATCTCGTTGGTACGTCGGGACGCCCGCCGACGCGGCTCTATGGCACGAGAGTCAACAAACTTGGTGCGTTTCGTTCGCTGTCTTGAGATGAAGTGTTGTGAGATTGCAGGTCAGAAAAGAACCTCTGGCCGTTGGGTGGAAGAGGGTACATCAATAAATCACCCTATTGTATTGTGATTTAGAATGCGATAATTTAAGTTAACTGAGACAGTAATACGAAACCGTACACTTGTGTGCATATTTGTGACACAGAATACAAAGGAAGTCAAATTCTCCGCACTTAACATAATACATGAGACAACCAGTTTAGCAATTTAACAGGAAACAATATATTTTACCAAAGTCGTTAGGATACAGTATTATATTAGATCACATTACAGTACCATAACAGAAATATTAATAGTAAAAATATGAAAAGAAATAGTATATACTTTCCCAAACAACCTTATATCATCATATTAAAAAATTTTCTTTAATTTGATGTAGAAAACATCCGTTTTAACATAAAGTATAGTGAGAAATTGAATTTCTTGCCTATTTGCGGAAAGCAAAGGAATCGAGGCATACTTTAAACTACTTTAATAGTTTATTGACAAGAAACTACATACTAAAACAAGTAAGAAAACAATAAGAGTTCCTTTTTGGAATTAAATCATGTTCTGACGGGGATCAGCTGACTGACTGTTTTCTTTTGTTTTCGTGTCAGCCCGTCTTTCGACGCCATCGTTCCCTCGCCGCAGCAGCACAGTCAACCCATGTGTGGCAGGCGGTTAAGTGTCAATCCGCCCCAAATTCACAGGCTACGTGACTGTCCCAACTACACTTACCTTGTGAACAGACGAAATGAGGATTCTAGCACCCGAGTTAGTCCTAACTTAGCCAAGCACTATACGCGTTTACCTCAAATCGCTGTGTTACCGACCTACAAATATCTACTGCAGCAGTACTCCTACGCAAGGTTACGTACAAACAGTCAATATTAGATATTATAACGTAATGAGAAGGTTATCGTTATTCTAGTCTTGCTACGCAGGAAATACAATTTGTCCTAACGCATGTATGTCCTAACACATTAAAAAAAATTGAAGGCCACAAATAAATCGGGAAAGTAAAAAGATAACCACAGAAAAAGATCAAGTGAATAAATAAGTGTAAATACCCTATATGCAGGTTCATGTTACGCTTCTGGCTGCTGGAGAATGTCACTCGTTTGCGTTAAAAACATGGTGTATGAGAGCAGGAGTATATAAGGTGACATTGTGCATGACCCATTTAAGAAGAACACATGTTGCCAAGTAAACTGGACAAAGACTAAGTATAATGATTACAATACTGATAGTGATAACTTAACAAGCTGAAGTAAATTGTATGTTTAATAAACATTTAAGGAAGCGTTTTGAGGCTTTTATTTAAAATAGTTGAGTATAGATTTCAAATTGACTTCATAGACCTTCCTGCCTCATAGACCTTACTAAACGATCTTTTATGTGTATTATACACCTATGTTAAGTCTCGCAAATTAAATACACTATATCACAATTACAAAACCATCAGGCCGACACCATCAGAGATGCTTTTTTTTCAGTTATTAGGGTCAACTAAGATTAAAATAATATGACATCACCTGGTAATTTGGATCTAATGAGCACTTTAAAATGAGATTGTCAGTATTTTTGAGGTGAGTTTCTGGGACGACTTTGTTGAAGGATAGTTTAGTTTAATTGATGACATGAAAATAGTTTCATACTTATGTCGTAATTATGTCAAAGCTTTTACTTCCTAGTTTATATATTCTCTCTTTACTTTCTCAATTCTAGCATTAAGAATCCTCTAATCTTATTAGTCATATTGGTGATTTCAGCCTCCGTAAAAAGCGTAACCTTCACTCGCAGAGGAGAACATTAAAAACCTATTACTCTTTTACAGACGAGTCGTTGGCAGAGGCTCAGGTACCCCGATGATTAATCTTCTACGAAAAAATCTTTGCTTATCCTTTGCTAGATCTAAAGGCTGGAATCAAAGTGTTTTCATTGCATTGTGTCAATCAGCGGGTAAATGTTATCGTGCTTTTTACCCCGGGCAGTATACCGAAGATCTTATCACGTCGAGTGGAAATTATAGCTTACTTAGAGACATCATTTACGGGCATCAAGGCTATGAATTGTTATTGTTATTGCAAAAATACTTTTTATTTTGAAACAAATAGACAGCAAAGGCATTGATCATAAAATTTACTGTTATTGTATTGTTTGCTTATTACTGTGACTATATTATTTACTTATTTATTTTTTATCTTTTACAGGTAAGTCACAGAGATACTTTTATTCAAGTAGGTATATCAAAATGTAGTAAGTATACGGGTTTTCTAGTATTTTGAAAACTGTTGTGGGAAGTAAAATATGAGATTAGTTTGATATTCTCCTAAACTGAATAGAAAAACGCATAATTTGTGTTAGTTTTTCCATATTTTTCATATTTGTCTTACAAGACGATGTTTAAATTCTTTTATCCCTTCCTATACTCTATTTGCAAATGCGTGATAGCACAGTTTTTATGGCATAAGATCACAACGACCTTTATACGGAGCTCTCAATAAGCATATACATTTTTCACTTAATTACAAATTTCATAAATTTTAATTACATTAATAATTATCGCTTATAATTCACACTAATATCACTTACAAAACAATTCGCTCATACAAATAATCTAATGCCGCCTCAGCGGGCTTATATAATGAGAACTGGAATTACATACCGGCAACGATGCAACATTGCCTTATAGAAATTCTAGAAGCCTCTCCGTCTTGATAAAAAGATCGTCTTTGAGAAGTCCGGACTTTGTGCCGCAATCAGGGTGTGTAACACAACATCGCCCCCATCTTTCAGGCTGTTAGCTCCGAACATCACATAAATGGACATGGTCTTCACTTCTTGATAGAGACATACTGCATCATCTTCGTTGAAGCTAACGGTACTGGATTTCTGATCGAACAACCGGTCTTCACACGGTCAAACTTCATCCGGTCACTGCGGATTTGCAATTTTTTCTTACCGAAATTGTTGACCTTAACCAGTTCATCTTTTAGGCCGCTAACATTCTCCAGAAATGTCTATTGGTCCGCCTCTACGTTTGTTAGGGTGCCACGTATGGGTCGATGAATAGCTTCATCTCTCGACCAGTCAATACCGTTGCTGGAGTGTAACCAGTTGCGCGATCTTCAGTAGACTAGCAGAAACAGAGGCATCAGTTTGTTCCAGACTCTCTGGTTTTCATGTACATACAGGGACATGTTGTTGTTGATAATCCGGTTGTCTTTCTGTCATGCCATTGGACTCAGGATAAAGTGGTGTTGTTTTAATTATTTTCAACAAAGCCATCATGGTCTTCCCAACTTCCGATTCGAAGTTGCGCCAATTGTCGGAATGGAGTAGAAGGGGAACCCCATGTTGAGAAACGACATTCTCGTCAATCAAGGCCTCACCAGCTGTGATTTCTTCTTGGTTTGGCCTTATAACTACTTCTGGCTGTTTGGAAAAATAGTCCATAGCAACCGTCAAATATTTATTCACTGATATTGTTTACTGGAAATGACCTCAGAATTTCCACAGCAACTCGTTTCCTTGGAGTCCAGGTGATGTATTGTTTAAGTTTTCCTCTAAGTCCTGTTTTGGGACCGTTTTAAGATGCACACAGGTCACATCGTTTATACCATTCTTCCACAATTTGCCAACAATTACCCCAGTAATATCTCTCACGTGATCCATCTGAACTCTTATTAACGAGTCATACAAGGATTCCCACTGAAGCCAATAGCTCTTTACTGCTTGCTCATATTTTTCAATATCCTGCTAGTGTATCCTAGCCACTCACGGACTATCTTTATATCTGGATTTTTATTCTGATAAGCCTGGAGGTTTTCTTTGGTTAGAGCTTTTTAAACACTTCCACCCTCTATGGTTTTCAACTATAGAATCTAGCCCTCTCGTTTTGCTTGGCGCTCGCAAAATCGGCAGTTGCTCTCTATGCATGGACATAGAGGAACGAATTGTAGTGTTCTAATGCATTAAAAACTAGCAATAACTCATTTCTGGTGACACAGTAGTTTCTGTTTGCTTATCCCAGAGTTTTGCTGATATATCCGAAGACGTGTTTCTCACCCTCCTTTACTTGGGCAAGCCCTGCCCCGGTGCCATTCCAGTCAAATGACACCTTCCTCTCAATCAGGTTTTGGAGAGGTTTGGCAATCTTTCCAAAATCTTTCACGCAGCAACGCTAGTGACTGCAAAGGCCAAGGAAGCTTTAGGCAACTTTACAATCTTTACAGACTCATCGGAGACTTTTTCGTTACTGAGTATTCACCTCAGAAATTCTCGATTTTTTGCGATTATCTGTTTTCTTTTACAACTGTATAAAAGAAATATTCATAATTAATTGCTACGTTGAATTTTACCTTTTTTCTCTTTTACCTAATTTTCCCAAAAATATTTGTTCAAAATATAACCTCAACCAAACTTTACATTGGTATGACAAACGAAAAATATTACGTTATTCAGCATGGTGACTGTGGTACTACCGACACGTAGAAATAAACGATTCTGTGGGATATTTTTTGGCCTAAATAAACTTTTTTTATCTTTTAATGATTTTTATCTCCCCATTAATTTTTAAATAATACTGGGACTCTTCAATTAGCTCTCTTACTTTCATTTACTTTGATCGATATGAGGTAGTCGTACCACAGTCAGTATTCCTTTCATTAATGTCGTTAATATAATTATCCTGTAGTTAAAGCAAATATTGTACAGTGTATTCTGATACAACAAGTAAATACACTACTAAAAAATACCGTTCCGCCGTCTCTTTAAATAATTCCGTTGTAAAGGAAGCACCGCACTCTCAAACACATCAACGTTATTGGGAAAATATCTTTAATCAGAAATTTGATCGAAAGGTGGTGTGAGTGAGCGCCAACAAGCAAGAGTGGAGAACGAAATCGGAAATTTATATTTTCCAGTGCGCAATCTTTTCTTCAATCTTGACTGGCTCGATAACCAAATCTACCACAGAATATTGCCTTCGCATAAAAAAAGATAGAATTGCTTTTAGATCGAACACAAGGTTGCCGATAACGCTGATGTACGTCTCAGATTCTAGATGGAAATTATGACGAATTGAATGAAGGTACAGTAGCTGCGGTTTAATTTTCTTTGTGGAAATTATCGCTAAAATATAAAATACCAGATATTTTTAATTAAAACTAAGAATAGTCGATTTTCCATGAATTAAGTTTCTAAATAAACCCTTCTAAATAAATTAAATATATAACACGGACACCCAAATGGATATACAGAGCCATACAAAAAAATCGTAACTAGAGCAAGCTTACAATATGCCTTCTTTCGAAATAAATTTATCATAATTAGACTTTTTTGTTTTTTTGTTGAGTTCCTATCAACAAGTCCTCGTAGACACTTCGTCTCAGGACTAGCAATCTCCAGTCTTACGTTACCATGTTATCAATTCCTGTTGTAACTTAAACATCAAAGTTTATAAAGTTAAATAATGTAATTCAAAGTTAATTTAACAACATTTAAAGGGTTTTACCCATATATTTAGTGGCTTTTAACATGAACATCCAGATAGCACTGATGATGGAATATTAATTCCGAAAACGTCTGTGATATAGCCCGATAGGGTTTTTAATATTACACCTATTATAAAGGAATTTTTAAATAAATTTTTTGTGATACATGGTATACAGCCAGCTATAGGAATATAGTTTCCTTGTGAATTAGAAAACAATATAAATAAATATTTAGTACTTACAATTTTTTAACAAACTAAACAATAAACTTTGCCCATATCCATAGATAGCTCTTTGTAAGGTTTAATTAACAGGTTTAATTAAGGTTTAAAAAATTAAATAAGCTCGACTGACGATGCATCAGTTTTCACTTTTACTTTTGAGAAGAAAACGATTTGCAAAAGGACAACTCTATTCATACCCCACGCAATAAACTTTTGAAACAACCGTTTATTATGGGATTATAATCGGTTACCTGCTGCAACAATACCAAGAATATTAGGTAGTATCTATAGGTACTATCGGTAATATTGAAGACTGAAATATTGAAATAAATAATTGAACATTGGAATTTCCAGTTACTTAGTCATAACCTAATTTGTTTATATAATTTTCTGATTTCTTTAAAACAATATTTCCATAAAATGAGATGATCTAAAGCATCCTTTTAAGAGCGTAGGCCCAAAATTTCGGGCCAATGCTTTTTAATTTTTTTTTTTTTCATTTTTTTCGAATCCTGATAAAACTAATAATTATTTTTGAAAAATTTAAACGCAGAATGAAAGATTACATTATTATCGAGGGCCGAAAGTCCCTTAGAATAAACAAAAAGTTTTTTTGAGTGAGATATTTGTAATTCAAAATCACACTAAATTTTCTCTTCTTTTTCACCCCCGTAACTTATTAAAACAAACATTATAGAAGTTTTCAGGGACTTTTGGCCCTCGGCATAATGTAATATTTGATTCTCCGTTTAAATTTTTCAAAAATACTTATTCGTTTTCTTAGAATTCGAAAAAAAAAATGAATTCATTTAAAAAGCATTGGCCCAAAGTTTTGCACCTACGCTCTTAAATAAGTTTTCATAGATGTTCCAACTTTTTGACGCATTTACTTTGTAATAGCCGCGATATAATTATTGACAGCTTGAAGACACCTCTTTCCTTAAGACCTTTTAGAGAATTATTGACCATTTCATTCGTTAGCAGATGAGAGTGTTTTGTTCGTAGTTTTTTTGCCTTCGTTTCCCTTTTTGAAAGATGATGTGACGTTTCAGATACCAACGGAACCGAAGCTGTTGATGATTGATTTTCTGTATATGACATCTCGTTGGAGATATATTGTAAAATAAAAATCGTAACTTAATATGCGGTAATTCTTCGAATATCCCTAAGGATATTCAAGAGAAAAACGCCCACCGTTCCATCCATCAGAATGGTGCTCTGCTCGACTGCTCAGCCCTGGATTCGTTCCCTGTTCATTCTCTCTCCACACCAATCCCAGAAAGGTATAGAAAATAAAAATCTTACGAAGTCATAGTAAAGGTATATATATTTATTAAATAATAATAAACAAAATTCATATTACAGTAGACTCCCTCTATAACGAGAACTGAAATGACAGACTAATTACCTCGTTATAAGCCGATCTCGTTATATCAGACAATAATAATACTGTGCATACATATGAATCTGTAGTTTTCTAAAACATTAACTTCCTAAAGTGAAACCATTCGGAGCAATATAAGATGCTAATAAATATTGTTTGAATGGCGTTTTTGAAAAAAAGTTATTTACTTTTATTGTCAATGAAATATATTAAAACATAAAAGAGTTGTTTACTTTTATTATCAATGATATACGTTAAAACAAAAAATCTGTACTTATATTTTTTTCTAACTACATAATGTATAAAGCGTATTTTCAAGGATATCATAAACTATTGCTTCTGCAATTTTAAGAACTCTGTCATTTTTAATTGCTTTAAATGGTCCAGTATCATTCTATCATATTTTCTAAAGATGTGAAACAGTTGTATTTATTCATTGTAAAGAAGTTTATTGCGGGCTGCAGTTAAGTTTATTGAGGGGCTGTTTGAAAAGGTATTTATTTATAGCCACGACCCGACCAAAAACGTAAAAAACACGTTTTTGGATCTTATTTTCTCTCGTTATAACCAAATTTGCCTCGCTATAGACGGTTATAGTTCAATAGAAATTTCACGGGACATCTAATGTATCTCGTTATAAGCGAAACCTCGTAATAACCGTGTTCGTTATAGTGGGACTATACTGTATTATGAATGTGAAACAAAAATAAATTTTAAAATAAATTTTAAATAACTGAGACTCGAAAGATTCTGCGGGTTGCCGGTATAAAATAATTTAAGTATAAAAAAGTACTCAGCTTTAGTTCGTTCTGAAGGAGTCGTTCAGTTCTCCAGGAAGGGTTCCGATCTTTGTGGAAGTTAGTTGGGCTAAGAGGGGTTGTTGGTCTAAATTATAACAATCATTTTTGTCCCCATGTTGGTAAATGGGTTTCAAATTATATTCTGATGCATCAGTGGATTTAAGGTAGTATGGGTGGCTGCTGATTGTTTCCCAAGGCAGTGTGGTTGGCTATCGCTTGCTCACCACCGTAGTGGCTAGAAAATTCATACAAAGATCAGTTTTCTCCCAAAAGAAAAACCTGATCAGAAATAAAGCTGAGTATTCAGAGAAAAACGATCTCAGCAAAATCTCTGATCACAGCGTGGCATTAATAAAAATAAATTTATAGAGATTTTATTAATAAGATATTAAAGAAAATAAGGTAATATAGGTACATATAAAAAAAATAAAAGTTAAAATGTTTTCAGCTTTATTTTAGGAAAGAAAGTAGCTGCTATGCAAAAGAAAACAAGTAAAAAACAGAGGCCTAAATCTAGAAAAAGATACTTACCCGTGTATACGGCTAAGACACTAACCAATTTGTGTGACTAAAGTTTCATTGTAGAATGATTGTAGTAATATGATTGAAAAGAGAGCGAATAAAAATATGCATCTGCTTATATAGGATGGAACGGCTACTACTCGTAAAAATATTTATAATTCAGTGAGGTCGCTTTGGAATAATATAGTACGGGGGACAAGTACCAAGCGGAGTCACGTGGTGTCACGTTCAATTGGTTGATTGAAGCGTTACAGCGATTCACTGACTGAGGAGTGAAAACTAATTGCTTACAAAAACTCGATGTCATCTTGTCTTGTCAACGATCGGTTTTCCGGTTCTTGAGGAGAAGGTTTCGAGTGAAGAATTCTCTGCCATTAATCCATCCAGGAGTGAAGTTGTGCTTTATTTATATATAATCTTGATAAAGACTATCTGTTCTTATATTAAAAATGAAACAATCGCCCAATCAAACTTACTCCGTGCAATGACATGGATGTCATAGCACGCTCTCTCAGTCTCTAATCAATGAGAGAAATCTTTAGGTTGATATAAATGTGTGTGCTATTAAAATCTGGTATATGTCGTTGTAAATCGATTTGGTTGTCCAGTACTATCACCGAATAACACTGCATAGCATAAAACGTTAATCCAGTCTTATATTGTTTCATTTGACGCTCTCTTCTTACTAATTCGTCCATGATAATATTGTCACTGTAATTAAATTCACGGTTTCATTTATAAAACTTCTTAATTACAACCACGCTGATTTTATAAGCAACACAATAACCTTCCAGTAAAATATTGAATAATAGAGTGCTCAATGATTTTTCTTGGCGGATCCATTCCTAGCTGGTATTGGTTTAGGAACTTCCATGTTTTGTCGATTTAATCATAGTCTTGTGCTACAGGATTTACCCTAGTTATAAAGATGATTATTGCCTAATTCATTTCGTAACTGGTTTTATGACAAAACTATTATGCCATTAAAAAAACTTTCTTTTTATCTACTATCCATGTTTATCCAGATTTAAGGAAAAATTAACTCATCGCAGATACCCAACGTTTCCAAAGTATTGAGCTATCAAGGCATTCTTACCATGTTATCGAGCCCCATGTGGGAGTACCTCCCAAAAATTTGCATACTTTCTGCATGGTCTTATAAAGTTTCAGTAAGGCCCAGCTGTTTTATGTTCTCTACGAGGTTATTCGAAATGACACTGGTAGTAGAGAAAAGATCCCTGTACTTGGCAATCTTTGAATTTAACACGAAGACTATTGTTGTTAGGTATAGAGCCACATCAATTAGTGTTGTTTGTCGTGTGAGTTTATTAACTACTAGAAGATCCGGTTCATTATGTACCACTGGTTGGACTGTGAGCACAGTGCGGATGCAATATTGCTTGTAGTTGTCACTTTTAAACTTCTTCTTCTTCAGCCTTAAGTAATCCAACTTTGGACATAGGCCTTCCCCAAATCAATCCAGTGTTTTCTATTTTGCACAACTGGAAGCAAGTGGCGCAAAATTTTAGACATACTCTCAGGGAAATATTGATAATAGGGTTGGAGAAGGAGGATTGATGATTTGGAGACGTCCCAGTTTGTTGACTAGTTCATGATAAAGTATCTTTTCTACTGCCCCATGTCGTTCTTTATAATCATTTCCAACAAGTGCCCAGTGTGGCACCCAGGGGGGTTTGGGGGTTAGGCCACCCCCCCCCAGGACTCTATTCCGACACTGTTACTCACACATTTTAAGTACTCAAAATGGAGGTAACATCATAAAAAAAATTTCGGTGACCAACCAAACCCCCCCCCCAGAGGCAAATTCTAGGTGCATAAATGCAAGTGCCTAGCAGTCCCCGATAAGAAGCTTCTTCGACATTTGTCGTTTTTGAGCTAAGAATTGATATAATATCTTTATTGCAGTGGCGGCTGGTGTAGTAAAATTTTGGGTAGGCCAAGCTAGCAAATTACATATAGCTATGTGTAATCAGTGACGGATCCAGAGGGAGGGGTCACGGGGTCATGACCCCCCCCCCCTAACTAATTTTTTAATGATTTCTCTGTTCATTTTAACTTCTGCGTTGTATCTAATTTTTGCGATTTTTGATTTTTCATCTAGCAAATCGCGAACAGAAAACGCCCTCTTGCGTACATCCTTAAAGGACAGGAAATTACTTAAATGTTCCTTGCAACTGGAATATTTTTTTAAGGAGGCAGACATATTTTTTAAATCAAAGTATTCTTCACAATTCTATACACATTTCTTATTAGAAAATATCAAACACGACCAACAATATAGTCTGTTTTTCGTAATACTTCCAGACAACCATTTGTAGACATCATACCAAGAGCAATTAAAAGTACCCACGTTTTTCCCATCTTTTTGGTAAATACACAAAGTTGAAGTAGGCCTTTCATTCATAATAATTTTTTTTCTATCACTTTCAGTTCTTCTAGGTAATGGCGATTCCAATAGTGAAACAACAATGTCCAAACACTCACTATCAACATTACTATTACTGCAACCTGGTAAAGCGTCATAAAAACTCATTTTTATGTATCAGTTATAAAACAATCTCACATATATAAGTTGCATACAATCAGGCGATATAGAAATCACGCAAATGTGATTTTTTTTCTTCGAATTTTACGAATTTTTTTAAATTTATTTGGCACCCGTGCACTTGTTTGCAATTGTCTTGTTTGTTTAAAAATATGTTACAATTATAGATTAGGTTACATATTTTTTTATCATAATTCAAAAATTATAATTCGATAATTACGTTATAAGTGACAACGATGGTCGTCGTAGGCCCGATCGTCTGGTGCCTAAATAGCAAGCATAAACACACAATATAAATCGTTGGCCGGCAAGCTGCTTAACTTCAAACGCTTTTTGTACGGGGATCTTATGTGAGAAGGGTCGGCCAGTTCCGATCGGACCTATTAATGATATTTAAAATGCCTGAATACGATTCGATGCTTTCTGTGGTAATATAATAACATAGTTGTTTTAACGGACGCTAATGTATTGAGTGATTTAGTACATTTAAAAGTTATTTACATGCATTAACATAATTTTTGAATATATGTTTTTCAATTTTAAAGCTCTTTAAAATATTGGGTAGGCCCGGCCTATCCTGCCTACCCCCAAAAGCCGCCACTGCTTTATTGATATAATATTTCAGATAGTTTTTGGTAGAGATTACCCATAGAAACATTATTATATTATCTATAATGTCATAGTGAATATTTTTATTGATAAATTTGATGTATCATTCGTATTTTGTCAATTGAAAATTCATTGCTCCTAATATAGTTTATTTTTTCCCTCTCATATTAACGTAGTGATCATGTTACTTTCTCTAAAGCAAATTGATTATTTAACGAAGAGTGAGATAAGGAAAACGCGTGCCCGTAAAAACGTTTTATCTCACACAAAATAAGTGGAATGAGAAGTGACTATTTACGATAACGTGTAAAAAAATTATCTTCACCAAAACAAACAATTCACCAAAGTCAAGTGACTGCGCGAAAGTAGGATGCAGTACGGAATCCATATTTTAATAATAGTAAAGGTGTTTATTTTGTTTTATAGCGTATGTTGATGTAAATATACATAAACTGTAATTTGAGAGAAAGAAAAAGGCCGAAGATCACTAATTTCAATACATTTTTATCTCTGCTCTTCATCTTGAGCGTTAATTTTTTTTCATGTTCAACATCACTCTCTGATGATGTTGGTGACCACCAACGAAACTTTTCAGAACTTTTACACCACTGTCGATTGTAATCCATAACATATTTAAGTAAACATAAACTGTTTTGTGTATATGCGACAAAGTTTTATACTTTTCTGATTAAACATTGTAATTTCATTTAGGCAAGAGGCATATTTTTACATAATTATCTAATTTATATTTACTCCTCACTATACCTACGTAATTTTCTTCTAACTCTTCAATTATTATTTTTCGCAAATTGATACATTTTTAAGGTAGCCAAAATATCGAGAGATTTAAAGGTTTGAAAAGGTGCCTACCATCATCTGAGGGTCTAGTCGTTTCCATTAGGCGGCGTCAGATCATGACGTTCTTATCGGCCGCCCGATCTATGGCAACAGAGGCGTCCCAAAAATATTTTCCAAAAATAATAAAGTAGGATATAATAATAAATGAGCACTAGTAAACTTAACGCTTGGTTGGATATTTTCGTTCATTACTTTCTGTAAGTACGTAAGTGTTGTCTTGTCATTGGTCCACATCAAGCAAATATTTTCTTTTAGAAAATTCAAAATAAAAATCAATGGGAAAATCCCAGTAGTTGGCTGTATACCATCGATTAAAAAAAACATACAGAAGTTAAAACACTTCACCATTGCATTTAGGTATATAAAAAAACATATTTAAAACTTTTACAAGTGTCGTCAAAATTTATACAGTAGCATAACGTTTTCGATCTTATCAGATCATCTTCAGTGCCTTATGTACTTGAAGCTAACAATGAATTTGTGGCTATATGACATCCATATATGGGCTTACATCTTTCCAAAAGTGTCTCCATGTCTCCCTGCTCGGTTTTTAACACGTGGTTCTTGTCAGTTAAGACGACACAGACCAACTCCTGTGTATAAATTTTGACGACACTTGTAAAAGTTTTAACTATATGTTTTTTTATATACCTAAATACAATGGTGAAGTGTTTTAACTTCTGTATGATTTCCTTTTAGGTTCTTTAGGTCTTGCTCTTCATACTTCTGTCCTTCATACAATTTCTTTCAGAATTATTTTCTATTATATGATGCTATTCAGAGATTATCGTAAAGTTTCATTTTTTCTTTTTTGTTACCCTTATGTATACGTCATTTATGATTTTTTCACATAAAATTTTCCTTCTCGTTTTTGAGTTTATGTTCTGTTCTATTTACGTTTATGTGTAATATAATAATCTTCGATTTTTTAGATATCATTTTAATTTCAACGTTTTTGTAATAAGTGTTCCTATAGATATTTTTTCTTTGTTTATCAAGTTTTTAATTTATACGATAAATTCTAGCTAAATAAAAGTGTCTATGATTTCGGAGGAAGCTACAGTAACCTGAGGAAAGGAATACCAACGTTAAAACGTTAAAAACAAATAGACAAGGTTGTTGTGAGTGAATAATGAAGATAATATGGATGGAAGGTATCGCAAATACGTATTTCTGACTATTTGGTCGCCGTCAGTACGGTGCAGCCAAATTAGAAATGAAGCATTGTTAATATATACATATATCCTGTAACTCTTGAAGGTCAGTCAGAAGGAGAAAAGAAACAAAAAGTTAGATGTTACTATTCCATATATTAGTGGCAACGTTTCGTTTTGTACCTATAAAACAGCATCAGTCCAAATATGAGCAGTAACCAGTTACAGCTACCAGTTTTACAAAGAATTACTCTACTATTAAAAATTCACATCTTATAATCGCATAGTAATGATCGCCAGGTCGACAGAAATATCTGAAACCGCCAAGGTCAAACCGATGGAGAATTTTGGTTACACGACGTTGTCAGATCAATCGAATTTAAAAGGTTTTTCGGGTTTTTATTTGTTATCGGTTTCACTGTAAAATTGGTAACAATTCTATAACGCTTTTACATTTTTATTATGAATCGAATGAAGCTTTTTCAATGTTCTTGAGATACTGCACTCTTATGCAGTAATATATAGTATACGTAAAAAATGTATTCTAAATAAACAACTATACGATGATGTTATCTGGCAATGTCGCAAAATCACTGATTTTGTATACAATGATTTTTAAATGGATGTTTACTCTTTGCAGCAATGCGTTCAACTGAAGTCTCCTCTCCTTGATTTTTTACCTGAGTGACCTTCGCGGTTACAGATATTTCTTTACACCTGTACTTTATCCATGAAAAATTAGATTTAACAAGTATATTTTAATTATAAAATTAGCCTTGGTTGGCAAATGAAACTTGGAAAAACAGCCGCCTGGAAATTATTTGTAAATTTACACAAGTAGTTTAAAACAAGTAGATGGTTTAAATAAGTTTATCGGAAACAAGTAGAAAATATGGACTGGATATAAACACCAGCAAAACCAAGCTAATGATCATCAGCAAGGAAAACATAACTGAAGCAAATCTGTATGTGAACCAAATGAGAATTGAACGTGTCTCACAATACAACTACTTGGGAACTATAATCAATGAGTCGTGGGACAATACCCAAGAGATTAAATGTCGCATCGGAAAGGTAAAAAGTGCATTCTTGACTATGAGTTCTGTGTTCAAGACCCATGACCTCACCCTAAAAACAAAAATAAGGCTCCTTAAATGTTATGTGTAATAGTGCTTCTGTACGGAGTAGAAACGTGAACATTGAAGGCGGAAACTCTATCAAAACTTCAGGCTTTTGAGCTATGGTCATACAGAAGGATCCTGAAGATACCATGGACAGACAAAGTCACCAATGAAGAAGTACTGCGGAGGATGAACACAACTGCGGATTTGGTCAACATCGTGAAGAGCCGCAAGCTACAGTACTTAGGACATATAATGAGAAATCAAGGCAGATACGAGCTACTTCAATGCATTTTGCAAGGTAAAATTGAAGGAAAAAGGTCCTCAGGACGAAGAAGAATGAGAGCATGGTATATGATCGCCAACGTTCAGAACGGACAGGCACACTAAGAAGAAGAAGTTTAAAACACAAAACATTGATGGT
This sequence comes from Diabrotica undecimpunctata, assembly GCF_040954645.1. Classification (NCBI taxonomy): domain Eukaryota; kingdom Metazoa; phylum Arthropoda; class Insecta; order Coleoptera; family Chrysomelidae; genus Diabrotica; species Diabrotica undecimpunctata. The sequence goes on along the minus strand of NC_092803.1, from coordinate 204,793,475 downwards.
AGGTAAATGGTGAGGTAAAAATATCACATAATTATTATAAAAACAATTATATTTACTTGATAATTAAAAGCCCTAAAAGTGCGTACCGGTAAATTGATGATTTACGGCATGTTATAAGTATTAATTGCCAGTCGCCATTATGGCATTCCAACAAGCTGTTCGTAGAAGAACCGGCGCAGAAAAGAACTCAAACCTGTTGAGCCATATATTGACGTATTCTTATATACCATCCACCGCGAGAGTGTGTAACGAGGAGTTCCTGAGAAGAGTTAACCATGACAAAGAATTTAGCTTAATAATCAAATCAAGAAAGACATTGTACGTAGGCCATCGACTGCATATAAAAAATACTCAGTCATCAGTTAATAATGTCAAATAAATGGAAAACGTCGAATCTGTAGGAAAAAAGCTCTGATGGTTACGAAACTTTAGAAATGGGAAAAGAATAACCTTTGAAAAAAGAAATTACTAACTTACTAAACTAAAAAAACTCGAGGTAGAAAGTGCTAAGTTTGGACTCATGGTTAACAACAGCAAAACGAAAATCATGGAAATTGATCGCCAACAACAGTTTCCTGAAACCCGAACTATTGCAGAATGCGAGGTATTTTCCTATATGATATATTTTGGAACTCTAGTTAACAACAACAGGCAGTTGTAAACCTGAAATTGGAAGACGCATTTAAGTAGCAAGAGACGCAATGAATAAACTAAACGTGGTCTGGCGTGGTCGTCACATTACTATGATAAGCAAGAAGAGACTCGTTTCAACACTGGAAATTTTCATATTTTACTATACATTCGAGACATGGATTGTCAAAAAATCAGATAGACGATGCCTAGACATATTTGAAATGTGGACATGAAGACTACTGCTCCGAATTTCATGGAGGGTTCTAGATGAAATTAAACAAAATCATCGTTTCTCTACTACTGTTTAGTCTAGAATATTAAAGTTATTTGGTTATATCCATCGAAGTGATCACAAAATGGAGTGGTTGGTGATTTAAGGAAAGCATCAGAGTCAACGCAAACGCAGCAGATCTCCACAACGATTAGCAGACATTAGGAAAAAGCTTCTCAACAAACAGTACTGTAACAGATGACTGCGACCAGTAGAGAAATATAATTAATCAAACTATCCGATTTGCTGAAGCTCAGTGGTAAACCATAACACATATATGTCAAGATGTTGATGACTACAATTATGAGCCTATGAAAATTTAATCGTAACACCCCAAGACAGAGAAGAGCTATTAGAATCGATAACTTTTATTAATGTAGACGGCACTCATTGAAGAAGAAGTATTATTTTGTTGATTCTAAAGATTTCATTTGCACAATACGAACTGCTTTATATAAAAGAGTAAAACATGATGTATAATATTATCCTTTCTAAACACCGTAGTCTACGCCTATGGGTATCGGTAGTTTCTCTTGACATTTTCACACCTTTGCTTTGCAATAAAGTCACTCGGCGATGATCGAGTGAGTGACATATCGCGCGACACCAGCAATTCTGCATTCGGAAAATTCATTTTCCCTCATATTGCGCACGCGTTTTATCAGCAGCAGCAGTACACACAAGGCGGCCGCACGTTTTCCGAACGGTTATCATACTTTGGCAGTGACAACCAGACTAGTCGTGTGGAAAAATGATAGCGAAATCTCAGGTCATCACCGAACCGGATGGATCTCTTTTGCGACTCTCCCGAAACCCATCAAAAAAATCCTCGCCTTTTTAATTTAGAACTTCCGATTCTCGATCCGATTGTTTTCCATTTTATTTTACTCGTCTTAAGTAGGCGGCTGATTGAATTTCTCGCAAGAATTGAAGAACTGTTTTATCTTAATCGTCCACAAAATTAGAAAAGCTGATATCACATCGATTCCCAAACAATATAATACTCTTTAACGAGGAATCGATGACAGAAATATTTACAAATGATAGTATTAAATAAAAATAATAATCAGCATAATAAGAGAAATGTATGTGAAGAATTAGCTGTAAATAAAGCAACAACAAGCGAATACTTAGGAACCATAACGAAAGGAATAAAATAAATTCGACCATAAAGGGATGAAGTAAATTAATATGATTATACTATTGCAGTCCCAGCTACTAGTTTTTAAATAAAAAAGTATACACGAAGGAAGTTAATATTTCTTGGGTTGACATTTTATTTGCATCATAGACTTATCTAATCCAGAAGTGAAATATTACGAATATATTGTCTATTTAGCTAAAACCTTCTTCATTGAAAGACAAATTTTTACTTATTAGGTCTTTTTAACGTGTATCTTTTCCTTCTGGTAGTAGTTATAGAGTGCTGTGTTGTGTGCATTGCTGCGCATATACATTTTCTATTCAGCTGAAATGCCATGTCAATACTCCGGTTTAGTAGAAAATGTTATGCAGTCATTATAATTCTTTTTTTAAACTTTATCTTTAATTTACGGTATTAGTTGTATACTATAACTTAGTTGTATACTCGCAAAGATAAGAATGGAGAAGAAAGACCTGAACATCATCGGAGTATACGGCCCAAAAAATAACAAGCCTCAAACAACAAGGGAAGCATTTTATGACCAATTACAAGTAGTAGATCAAGTGAGAGAGAAGATGATAATGTTGGGGAATTTTAACGCTCGAATAGGCAATCAAGTAATACCCGGAATTAAGCAAAAATATAACGAGGATGTCAAAAAGGAAAATGGAGAACTGATGGTAAACTTCTGCACGAATAACGAACTTAGAATACATTTTTGGCCATAAATATTTAAAACGATAACATCGAGGAAAGCTGGGAAAAACTCAAAAATAACGTAATTAAGCAACAGAATCACTTGGAGAGAGGAAAGTAACGAACACTAACATATGAAAAAAGAAAACACCATGGTTTAGAGAGGAAGTGAAGACAAAATGTGAAGAAAACAAGAAAGCCTTTTTACAATACAGAACACAACAAATACAACAGGCATATAACCACTACAAACGAATCAGAAATGAAACGAATACTTTAGTTAGACAAATAAAAAAACAACACTGGCAGAGTTTCTCAAAAGAGATGAAACACGATTTCTACGGAACACAAAAAGAAATATGGAGAATGATCAGAGGACAAATAAAAGAGATGAATGAACTAATAAAAACGAAACACATTCAAAAGGAAACATGGGTAGACTACTTTCGATCCCTATCTGCTAAAGGTGACGATAATGAACCACTAACACCAGAGGTGAAGACAAACTAAGAAATAAATATTGAGGAGGAAGAGGTAAAGGAAGCATTAAGGAAATTAAAAAATTAAAAATCGCCAGGAGAGGACAGAACACCGAACGAACTCCTAAAGTATGGAGGACCAGATCTGACCAAACAACTATTAAAACTAATCCAAAAAATAATGGAACAAAACAGAATTCCTCAAGAATGGAGATCAAGCATCCTAATACCTCTCTTCAAAAAGGGTGACAAATCGGACCCGGAAAACTACAGAGGAATTAATTTATTAAACACAACACTAAAATTATCAACCAAAGTGATAACAAATAAACTGAATGACATTATAACACTAGCAGAAGAACAACAAGGTTTTAGGTCAGGAAAATCATGCACCGACGCTATATTTATAATAAGGCAAGTGCAAGAGAAATCATTAGAATACAACAAACCGGCATATCTATGTTTCGTGGACCTTAAGAAGGTATTTGACCGGGTTAAATTAAAAGACGTTATCCGCTTACTGTACGCAAGAAAGATACCTCTAGGAATAATCAAAACGATCGAAAATATCTACCAAATAACACCGTAAAAGTAGAAGAACTAACCCATGCTATTGAAGCTGGCAGTGGGATAAGACAGGGAAATTCCCTGAGTCCTATATTGTTCAACCTGATTGGATGGATAAAGTAATAAAAAAAGTAAGAACCAAAAAGGATATACAAATATGTAAATTGGAGCTGGAAAGTCAGATAATAAAACAAGTGAATAGAGCAAACAGAGCCACAAGCTGCCTGAATGAAACAATATGGAGAAATAAAAATATCGGGAAAGAAATGAAAGGCAGAATTTACAAAACAGTCATCAGACCAATAATGACATACGCGGCAGAAACAAGACCTGACACAGAATAAACAAAAAGGATGTTAAAAACAGCAGAGATGAAAACACTTAGAAAAGATGGTAAGACACTATGGGACAGACAAACATCAAAAACTGGGTAAGAAACAGAAAAGTAGAAGAACGACCATATAAGCCAAATGACAACAAATAAAGTAGTAAAGACGGCAAGAGACGGTCTCCCAATAGAAAGATGATCAGTAGGAAGACCACGAAAACGATGGAACGACAACTTACTGGAGGCACATTGAAAAACAGACAGTTATGTCTATATAAAAAGAAGAAGAAGAAAAAAGTTGTATACTCGTAAAACTGTAGTATACTCTGAATAATGTATGCCTTAGATATGAGCAATATTGCCTCTCTTAATATACTCTAAAACTTGATTATCTTTGAGGTTGGCTCAGCTGGTTTATTTCGGTAGGTATTTCTTTCATTCCTGCCGGGCATTGGAAGCATAGTGCACATTTTGGAAGCTTCAAAATTCTTGTATCAAAAGCAAATAAGAATATGTACAAAAAATAGGAGAAAACTGAAACAAAACAACTGGAAATATCAATAAATCGGTGAGTCTAATACCAATCTGCTACCCGAGAAAAGCATAAAAGGGAGAGAAGAGACGAAAATAGTTATAAATAAATCATCTTTACTACTGTCTAATATCGATTTATGTAGTATTAAATAAACAAACTTATTTGCTCGTACTACTGCATTAAAATCGTTTAGTATAACATTACCAAGATTATATAATCAGATTATAATCTAGTTGTACCCCTTTTCGTTGTTTGTTGGTTTGGGTGCGTTATCAGATAAGTTTGTCCCTTTCTCTGATCCAATATTTGCTGATCTATATGGGTTAGATAAGTGAATAAATTATTGTTTATAGATAAGAGCACTTTTGAAAAGATGGAAGTTTTAATGTTTTTAAAATATCCATAAGAAATACAGTGCTTCACAAAATTGTTTTATCAACATACTATGCTATAAGTTCAAGAGATTTTATTAGGCATATGTTTGAACTAAATAAAATTGTAGCAACCAAGTCTTTAGTATTAAAATATCTTAAGAATGACACCCAATTTTAGGCTAACCTTGAAAATCAGTAAAGTGATCGTTTAATTATTACTGGAAAGATAGAAGAAAGTTACAAATTCTATTGTTTCTAAATTATATTCGTAAGTATTTACTGATAAAATAATAACAATAACACTCAAAATTTTGAAAAATACGCCTCATAACATTCGAGAAGAGAAGAAGTGATTTCGACACAAGCGTTTAATAAAGATCAAATTAAGACATGGTTTCTGAACAAAGATTTTTTTTAAGATTATTTAAAATCAGAGCTTATGGAAGTCGTAAATACATTCAAAGAAGAATCGTCATCATCATTGGTGCTACAGCGCTATAAAATAGTCTCGACCTTCCCAAGTCTATTGGACCAGTCAGTTCTATCCATTGCCAACTGTTGCCAGTTTGCTGGCAAAAGATTACATTATTACTCAGGGCAGAAAGTCCCTGAAAACTTCTACAATGTTTATTTTAATATGTTATGTAACAGGGGTGAAAATAAAAGAGAAAATATAGTATAATTTTTAATTGAAAATATTGCATGCAAAAGAAACTTTTTATTTATTCTAAAAAATATTTCATTCTGCCTTTAAATTTTTCAAAAATGCTTTTTAGTTTTCTCAGGATTTGAAAAAAAAATGGATACATTTAAAAGGATGGATACATTTAAAACACATTGAACATTTTGACAGGCGACTTTTGCGCCTTTCCCCTTTAATACCTCACGATTACAACTACTATTACTTACCTTATATAATTACGATTAGAAAACTATTCAAATTCAAAATAAATAGGATCAACTTCGGAATCCGAGTCGTCTTGAGGGTTAATAATTAGGTTAATAATCTCTACGGTCGCATCAATTATGTTATCAAGATCCCACATTTTTTGTTCTTCTTCTATTACATGTCTTACTGCATCTTTCCAGTTTTGTTTTGTAACATGTTATAAAGACTCGTATAACAATTCACGTACAGCTTGTATTTTATATGAAGTATTTTTTCTAGCCACATAACTTTTCATTTGTGCCCAAATGAGTTCAATTGGATTTATTTCGCAGTGGTAGGGTGGAAGTCTAAAGACTGTGATGTTTCGCCTTTCCGCCATTTTGTCAACTACGTATTTCTTGAACTTAGATTTGTGTTGCCGGGCAATTTTTAAAAGTTCTGCTTTTACCATTCCATCTCCATCTTCGTAAGGCAGATACTTATTCCGCAGCCAGTCAAGAATATCCTGTTTCTTCCACGCATTCGTTAGAAGTCTTTCTACTAGTCGTGAATGATAAGGTGCATTATCTAATACTATAATTGAATTTGGTGGTATGTGTTCAATCATCTGCTCAAACTACTCTTCGAAAACATCAGCTGTCATCTCCTCGTGATAGTATTTTGTGCTTTTGAAATGAAATTCCAACAAACCATGCTTAACAAATCCTTTTTCACTGCCAATGTGAGAAATTATTAATCTACTGCCTTTACCAGAAGGTGGGGAGATACCAGTAGACCAACCTTCCATAAAGGCTTGCCTGGAGCTTAATATATTTTTATCTGACCAAATTTTTTTTAGAGTATGATCTTAGTTTACCCACGTTTCATCCTGGTAGAAGATGGGCCTTTCTTCAGCCCGGAATTTTCGTATGAATCTTAGATAATTTCTTCTACAACATCATCTTCTCCTCACGGTCAATCAAAAGTGATTTTCGGTCTGCATATAATTCGCAAAAGAAATATTCGAGACGCTAATTACTGCCGTAGACGCGGAAACACCGACGAGCCGTAAATAACATGCGATCAAAAACGTACTAAACAAAAAAATTGTTTTCGTTCGTAATAACTTCACCCTTTCAAGTTAAGTTTCGAATATAATTATATTATTAAAAATCTGGGGAATTCCATCTTAATTATCTTGCAACAAATAGTACCATCGGATATGAATTCCAGGTTTTCTAGTAAAGTGATTAAACGCGAAGATTAGTATTGAAATATCCAAAGAGATAAGGTATTCTTATTTACAAAATTGTTAATGATTAAATTCTTATTTTTTATTAATATAATATAATAACCAACATTAGTCGTGAAAGTTTTAATTGTTTTTTTGCTAAATATATTAGTATTAAAATATTATCAATATTATATATAACAGTATTAAAACATTATATTATTATTTAATGAATAAACACCTTAGGAACGCCTATGATTTACGACCGTTTTATGAGTTTGAGGCATATTTCGTGCTCTCAACAATTTGTGAACGAAGAATAAGTTTTGGCCTACCCCTACTTCTACTTCCCACAGGTTGTGACATAAGGATTCTTTTAGGAGGGTTGTTCTCCTGTGATCTTGCCAGATGTCCTGCCCATCTTAGTCTTCCTATTTTATAAGGGATACTACGTCTTTACCACCAAATATATGTTTATATCTGTGATATATCTCGTAGTTGTACCTCCTTCTCCAAACACCATTTTCACAGATGCCACCGAATATTATTCTCAGGATCCTTCGTTCAAATATAAGCAGGAGGTTTTCATCTGCCTTGGAAATGGTCCATGTCTCCGACCCATATGTCAACACTGGTTGTATACGGGTTTTGTATATGGTTATTTTTGTTTTTTGGTTTAAGTTTCTGCTTCTTCAAAGAAGAATACATAAAATATAAAATCGACGAGATGTGTAAAGAGAAAAATGTTGCTATTCTGAGACTATCTCCATACCATTGTGTGTTGAATGCAATTGAAAACATATTGTGTAGTAACAGTAGAAAACTGGAAAGGAAACACTATTGGAAACTTGCTATTAAGGAAGAGTAACGATTTTGGGTTATTGATGGGTTGATGGACGATATTGATCCTGTGATAATAAATGTGATGGTTGACAGTAGTAGCGATAATAGAGACGATGAGGATGATGTTAATACGAAGTGAGTAAATTAGTAAAATTATACCATTTTTTTATCAGACTATCTGTTTATTAAATCTGTCTAAATATCTGCCTATTAAAGAAACAATATATTATAATTCATTAAAAATAATGTATGTAAATTAGTTAATATGAAGTGTGTAATTAGTAAAATTAAACTATTTTTATCAGACTATCTATCTTTTAAATCTATCTAAATATCTGTGTATTAAAGAAACAATATGTTATAATTCATTAAAAATGAAATTAAGTTAACTACATCTACACAGTGCTGAATACGGCTCTGATTAGAATGACTATCGGCAGTCTAGTAGCAACACGTGCCTTAGAGTTTTGGTAACCCTGATCTGCTAAAGCTATATGTTCCGTTCTTGACGTGAAATAGAGTATAAGGAATAACTAATCTGACTGTAACAAATATTCTGCAGGTAAATATAAAATAAACAATCTAAATCTTTTCATAACCTTGGTAATTAACATGGAACTCTCTTTAATATTGAACAAAAAAGGTAAAACTGCTAGACAAATAAACATTTCCACGTAAAATATAAGTAGAACGTTTATTTTCGTACTTCTTATGCTGTGCAGTAGAGTGGACCTTTGGCTGTCGAGTGTTTTGGGACAACTCAAAACTCACTCGACAATACGTGAAATGTACTGTAAGTACTCATTCGCAAGAAAAATTATGATCACTTCTTTATAAAATTCGTTATATAGTTGATTGCATTAACAGATTAACTCCTGTTGATTTACCATTAAAAAAAGCCTTACTGTTGTGAGACGATCTTGTTTCTAAACACTGACGAATAGTGCTGACTTTGTGTCCCGTATTTACAATGATTGATATACAGCAATAACTTTAAGATATAGAGCCAGTTGACTCCTATAAATACTTGGGCCGTGACGATCAGAATAAGTCGAAACAACCAAACAATCGAGCTGAAAAGAAGAATAAACCTCTCTTGGGCTGCATTTGGATGGATGAAGGATATTTTTAGGTCCAAGATTCCAATGTGTCTGAAAAGAAAAGTATTTAATCAGTGTATTTTGCCAGTGCTGACCTACGGCGCAGAAACAACACACACTCACAAGAACAACAGTGAGTAAACTACAAGTTGCGGAAAGAGCAATGGAGAGAATAATCTTAGGGATTTCTCTACGTGATAACCCAATGCAAGATCAGTTGATGACCGGTGGACAAAAAGAATTTTGGAATAGAGACCCCGAATACAAGCTAACAGAAATAGAGGTCGACCCCTCAACGAGATGGACAGATGACATAAAAAGAGTGACTACAAATTGGATTCAGATGGCGCAAAATCGGACTAAGTGGAAAAGCATGCGAGAGGCATATGTTCAGCAGTGGACGTTAGAGGCTAGTTGTTGATGATGATGATGACGATGAATAACTTTAAAAATTGGTGTTCTTTAATTAGGTTTTCAACAATTTGTGAATTCTCCTGGTGATAAAGATTCATTTAATATAAATATGTGAATATTGTGAATATAACACAATGGACGTGCTGGCATAAAATTGCAATGTTTTAATAAGATGGGAGAACTGTTTTCAGGAAGTTTATGATATAAGTCAAGGCAAAATCGAATGAAGTATCAATCCAACATGTAGAACAACGTCATGGATGTGAAATTGGAGAGATTGAAAAAAAGTAATTCGTATCAAGATCACTGTGACAGTATTTAATCTTCGACAGGAGTTAAACAACAAGAACAATTGGTGTTTATGTTTTATTATACTCTAGATCGATAGCCGTTATAACAAATGCACTTGTCGACGAAATGGTGAAGTTTGGGACGTTCTGTACATAAGTAGATATATCGGGAAAACATTGATTAGTTAGAAAGGCAGGGATCATTAATGAAAGTCGATTTATTAATTCGATAAGTGGCCGCATGAAAAATCTATTAAGATTTAAGTTAATCGATTTCTCAATCGCCCTTTTTGCCTTTCCATTCGAATACTATACAAGTGTTGGTCTGTTTTCTTCGAAATGGCGCTTCTGTTTTATTTTAAGATCGCTCTTATGATACTTTTACGTTTTATTTTCGTTATAATAGCTATGCTTGTGTTGATTCATTTCAATTTCAGCTGATAGCATCTGATAAATGGCCAATGGAAAAAATGAGACAAGACTCTGGCTTTTGTAAAGCAACTGGAGATTCGATCTAGACCCATGTGAAATTAGTGAGGCATTTATTAATTTTTTTTTTCGATTCTAATTTTAGACAGAGATAAACCACTACTTGTAGCATGTTGTCACTACGTCAGTTGTTATATAAGCCGATAATTGATAATATAAAAAACGCTGGAAAATACAAAGGCGAGGGCATTAGGTTTTAATATTAAAATTTTTATATATAAAGTGTTCTTGATGACAAAAAACAGAGCAGAAGATTCAAAAACATTAGATTTACGCATAGATAATAAATAAATAACATTATTTTTGTCACGTATGGAGTAAAAAAAATAAACAAATGAATAAGTAAACAAACTATTTTGACTCCGAGGATGCTAAGTTATCTCCAAAAATCCTGTGAAAACATCACTACAGCTATTTCGGCCAGAGTGCCTTTCTCAAAATGAATCCAGATATGCTCTCCTTCAAGCCATCCTGCAAGGAAAAATATTTGGAAAACGAGGTCCAGGAAGAAGAAGAACATCTTGGTTAAAGAACCTCAGAATCTTGTTTAATACAACATCTGTACAGCTTTTCTGCGCTCCTGCAGATAAGATAAAGATTGCCATGATGATCGCCAACATTCGTAACGGATAAGCACATCAAGAAGAAGAAGAAGCCTTTCTCAAGTGATCTATTTTTGGTATGTGTTTAGTCTTTAACTGAATAAGTTGAGGAGGAAAGAACTGTTTGTCTTAAGTGGGTCATTCAGAAATATGTCTGTATTTTTTAATTTGTTGATTTCCATAGATTCTAATAAAGATTGCTTAAGACCTTTATTTTGAATGTGAAGAATTTGAAATTCATTAAAAGAATGATTATTGTCTAGAAAGTGAAGTGCGCACATAGATTCTTTTTTCCATTATTGGAAGCCCCTTTATGTTCTGCTATACGTTTGGTAAAAGTTCTACCGATTTGACCGATGTAAGTTTTTGGGCAGTCGCCACATTTAAGTTTATATACACCACTGTGTAAGTGCTTTTTATTTTGGCTCTTGTTGTTCTTAATATATTTGCCTAAGTTGTTGTTTGTTCTAAAAGCTGGTGTTATTCCTTTCTTTTTTATGTGTGGCGACTGCTCAAAAACTTACATCGGCCAAACTGGTAGAACTTTTATCAAACGTATAGCAGAACATAAAATGGCTTTCAATAATAGAACATAAAAGAGCTTTTAATAACAGACTCTATGTATGCATTTTATCTTCACATTCAAAATAAAGGCCTTAAGCTATCTTTATTAGATTCTATGGAAATCAATAAATTCAAAAACACAATAAATCACTTGAGAAACGCACTTTGGTCGAAACAGCTGTAGTGATTATAATTTAAAATAAATTTTGTGGAAGAGTTGGAAACAAAAGTTTTCAGTGTTTTATTGTTACATAAAATGAATTTCTATCAAGTAACGGTCGAATCCATCACTTATATACCATATTAGTTAAAAAACTCGAACATCGAAGTAAAAAATTAAATTAAAAAATCCAAATGGATTATAATAAAGCTTAGAACGTTTTGGGACTAATCAGTCTATCTTTAGTGAACTTTTGAAGTACTTGCCTAACTAATCGCAAAACCAAATAATGGTTGTGTTTACAGTGAAGAAAACACACTTGAAAGTAAAAATTATACGGCAATATGCCAATGTAATTTGACTACTAACCAGAAACCATAGCTCCCTCCACGACATAAAATATTTGTACATCCGAACTTTATAACGAAAGTTTGCCAACTCCAGTTGTTTTGGATAAGTTTTATATAAAGTTGCATAAGTTGTATTCTGAGGTCATTTAGCAATGACATATTCGTGTTCAGCGACCTAGAAAATCACCGAGTAGTGACTGTCTACTAATTTAGAATAAAATTAACATAAAACTTCAGGAGACAAGGTTAAACTTTGTCACCATATACCTTGGAGACCATCCCTGTTGTAATATTTGTTTTCAGCAACCTCACAAACCCCGATCAATAAAATTTGACAGTTTTCGAATCAAAATAACAGAAAACTCCAGGAAATAAGATCCACTCTGGGCAAAAGGAAGCTCATGGATCATCGTCGTCATAATATTGGTGTTCAGCGTCCTAGAAAACCCCGAGTAATGACTTTCGACTGATTTCGAATTAAAATAACAAAACTCTAGACGTAGTCCATCGTCTACTCTGGGTATCAGGGGTCCATCGTCTACCCCTGGGCACCAGGTAGTTCGAGAACCATCATCGTTAAAATATTCGAGTTTAGCGACCTAAAAAAAAAATTCGTGGTCACAATTTGTATCCAGTATAAATAACAGGACCCCTATGTCTGAAATGTGGAAAAATGTCAAAAAATATCTGAAATACCGGCTTTCAGCATACTACTCAACTAAAGAAAGATAATAGGACCTAGAAATAGCAGAAGAATTTACAAATACGTAAAAAATAGATCTAATAGAAGTAATTATAACAATATTTTATCAATTTTAATCAGATCGAAAAACGCAATGTAATTATACCTTTTGTAGATGACACAGATACTTTAAACTGCAAATTTAATATATATAAATACCAAAATGCATTAAACACATTTAAATAGACTAGTGAGGGTCCAGATAATATCCCGATGGTCTTTGTTAAGCATTTGCCTGAGAATGTACACTATCATTTACTTAATATATATTTTCCGTCGACCATCCATTTATGATTAATTTTAACACCCTCAAAATCATTGATTAATGACCCCTATTAATGAATGATTTTCTATTAATGAACGATTTTATTATAGGCATCACAACATACATTGCTTGTATAATAATTTAACCACATTTAACGCTCTGTGATTGGCAGTGACCTGTGGTGTAGGCAACCAAACATATAGGTACCTATTTATATTCCCACTAAAAAATTATATAAAATGACGCTGTAAGTACTGTCTGTCATTGTATGTCATTATTTATCGTTACGTAAATAAAAATTTAAACTAAGATATTTTTCCACAAGGAATCTACGTTCCCGTATTTGGCTGTATACCATATATTAAAAAATTTATTAAAATCCTTTGTATAAAATATATATTTAATATATAAAATATATACCTTTTACACAAAGGATTTTAATAAATTTTTTAAGATATTTTTATTTCTGAAAAGTTCGGTCGACGGAAAAGTTTTGTAACGAACTCGTGAATTAAAATGGCGATTAACAATCTCGAACATTAACGCACTCGCTGGCGCGTTAATATATCTCAATTGTTAATCGCCCTTATTAATACACTTGTTGGTTAAATAACTATTAATATTATTTGGACAGAACAGAAATTTTCAACAGCGTAAAGAGAATCTATTATAATACCTATATTAAAACCAAAATATTCCAAAACAGATCCTGAGTCTACTGCATTAACATGTACTGCATGCAAACTATTAAAAAAATGGTCAACCGTAGTCTCTTTTGGATGTTTAAAGATCGAAATATTATTCCAGAAGTGGTTTCTGAAGAAACAAATCAACTCTAGATAATATTATAGACCTAGAAAGCAGTGTACATGAAGCCCTCTCCCTTAATCAAAAATGTATTGCTATATTCTTCGATATTGAAACAGCCTTTGAGACAGCCTTTATAAAAGCATATATTGCATTTGCATTTATAAAAAACTTCTTACATAAAAGGTATATGTAAGTTCGAGTAAATGGTAACTTGTCAATTAGAAAATTGGATTCCTCAGGGATCTGTTTTAAGTCCTTCTACGAAATCTAAAACTCCCACTTAAAGGCCAATTATATGCTGACGATCTCCTAATATTTGGCCAAACAAAAGTTTTCAGTGTTTTATTGTTAGATCTCAAAAGTGACCAAATTAAACTTATTCCTTCGATATTTTCCGAATTGCAAATTTTTTATTTACTATGCACTTTGGAAATGCATTTTCTTATGCACAAAATGCAATGTTCATTTTACCACCATGAATTTTGTTCAAAAACTTTCTTGATCCGAATGCAAAAAGTTGCATAGCGATTCATTTTGCTGAGGAAAATTGATAGGCTAGTGTTAGTGCTTCATAGCCTCGACTATTAATTCGGTTATTTTAACATTCAAAGATGAGCTCTAAATCGTATAATAATTATCAAAACTTCAATTTTTATAAATACAATTTTCTATTATATATTCCTCATTGGCATATTTCGTTTTGCATACACCTCATCTCAAATACATATATCTCATCTGTGTTGCATTCTTTGATGTAACGTTAATAATTTTCGAGAAAAAACATCGATCAAAAATAAAACGAACTACCAAAGGTATCAGATAAACAACTAGCTTGCTCTTTCCCACTTGCTGACCTCGTAAACAGCACACGGGCGTGTTTTATTTACCATATCTGATGCCAGCGGAACGGTGCATCCGGTGTCAGATCTTCTTCGGAGAATCGCGCGAGGACTTCTTCGATGATGGTAGTTGATTGGTCGGACGGCCTAAACTTTTAGGCCAGTCCACCAGCTATTATAAACAAAGTTGTACAATGAGAAGGTTACATCATATAGTAGCTGTAGTTATTTTTAAATAAAGTGGTGGAAAATTATAAGAAGATATAAAGAATGTATTTAATAATAAGTACCTAATTCATACCAGAGTGACAATTCAAAACTTCCCATCGCTAATATGTATTGTTTTGGTTCTCTGGAGTTAAAATCGCTACATCAAATTATTTTGCTCTTTTGTTGAACCTGTGGAGTAGCCTATGCAGATTAGCTTCATTAATATTACTTCATGTATAAAACAAAGTATTTTAACTTTTTTATTTCCCAATTTGCATCTTCTTCATTTATTGAGGCTTTTGATCCTAGATCCTAGATTAACTTAAAGGGCATAGGGGTCAATAAGTTTCATGCCTTACTCCATTGCTGATATCTATAGTTCCGTAAGTCCATCTACTCTGACTTATATTTGTTGATTGGTAAATTTATTTAACAGTTTATGATTTTCAAGGGAACTTCTCTATTTTACAAAAGATGAATTATATCTTTTACTCTTACTCTGTCAAATGCTTACTTCAAGTCAATCAGATATACAAACGCTGGTCTTATATATTATAGTCTATTCTATTCTATATTATAGTCTATTCTTATATTCTGTAATGTATTCGTTCTTGGGTGAAGGTGAACGATATAGAAACAAATAATATACCGATTGCGAGAGGGGTTAGGCAAGGATGCGTCTTGTCTCCGACGCTTTTCAACGTGTACTCACAGGTCATATTCAGAAAAGCCTTATGGGAAAGAAAAGTGGGAATAAGAATTGGTGGAGAAATCATAAACACCATGAGATTTTCAGATGACACGGTAATTATGGCTGAGAGTATAGAAGAACTACAAACTTTACTAGATGCAATAAATAGTGAATGCATTCAAATGGGACTTGACATCAACACAGATAAGACCAAATTTATGATAGTATCAAGGAGTCCAATAAATAATGAACAACTAACTCTTGGTGGACAGCAAATAGAGAGAGTGGCAAAATATAAATATCTGGGAGCTTACATCAACACAGAATTAGATCCAGACCAAGAGATCCGGGTACGAATAGAAATGGCAAGGGCAGCGTTCTTAAAATTCAAACAATTGTTCTGTGACAAAAATCTGAATACTGCGCTGAGACTGAGGTTTGTTGAATGTTACGTCTGGTCGCAACTATTGTACGGGGTAGAAACATGGACACATGGACGCAAATAGTTAAAAAGATTGAAGTCTTTGAACTTTGGATATACCGGAGAATGTTGAGAATTCCATGGACTGCCAGGGTCACCAATGAGGAAGTGCTGAGAAGGATGGGTCGAGACAAAAGTAAGCAAGACTGCATACCTTGGACACATACTATAAGAAATAATAAATATAGTCTTCTGCAGGTCATCATGCAGGGTAGAGTCGATGGCAAAAAGGGAATAGGTAGAAAGAGGAAGTCATGGCTGCGAAATATGCGAAATATAATATTGCAA
This sequence comes from Diabrotica undecimpunctata, assembly GCF_040954645.1. NCBI lineage: Eukaryota > Metazoa > Arthropoda > Insecta > Coleoptera > Chrysomelidae > Diabrotica > Diabrotica undecimpunctata. Next base: position 204,777,211 of record NC_092803.1, on the reverse strand, counting down.
AAGACAGAGAAGCTTTTAAAAATGTGGTCGCCAACCTCCGTTAATGGGGACGGCATAGGAAGAAGAAGATTCGTTCTTGCATGATCCAAGTTAGACATTTCAGGTGGTATCAGGGAAACCGTTTGGTTTGACTGTGGGATATTCTATTAGGTGTGCGTTGTTTTTTCGTTTCATTCACCTATCCAATGCTCATCGATTGTGAAATTGTTTGCTGGAAGATTGTCAACTGTTCTTGTTAGCGGGTTTCAAGATCTCAGCCGCAATTGGCACTGGTTTAGTTGATCGATGTCGGTATTTGTTGGCAATGATGGATTCTTTTCGCATTTCTGGTATTGAGCTTTAAGGGCAGCTAACCGTCCGTCGTGTTTTGAGTGGTGCAATGTTCCACACCAGAAACCATTGAGTTGGCGTATTCCTTATGATTTCCCTAGTATATCTTATGGTTTGATTTATTGTGTATATACTACGTTAGTGTGGTGACTGTTTAGCCAGACTGGAACATATTCGGCTGTTGAATAGACTGATGCCAGATCGCTTCACCTGATTATGTCAGCAGTAGCTTCCCAAGAAATGCTTACAAGCAGTTTTATGTGAGTGTTGCTTGAAAGTTAGAGTGCTGTCTAGTATTAAACCGAAATATTTTGGGTTTGGATTATGTTTTAGTATAATTCCTTCGCTTTTTTTGTTCGGTCTGTGGTGTGCTTGTAGATGGAAAGCGGTAACTTCTTTTTCTTTGTAGGATTTGGTTAAAGACCGCATTTTTTAATGTATTAATAATATTTAGAGCGCCTTTTAGGATAGCTTCGGCGTTCTCGATGTTTCTTTCTTGCATATCCAAAGCCTTGTTATCCACATAAGTAAATTTGCGTGGGGTTACAGTCATAATGAACATATTCCTTTAGTAGTATCTTGTTTATTGTACTTCCAGATGTTCGTAGAATCCTTCTCTTATATTGATATCTCGGTTGTATATTGCTATTGAATTTTAAGCATCTAAGTTAATCATTCTCGTAACCAAAAGAGGAAGACCAAAAAGACATTATGGTGGAAGACACTTAGGCTTGACATATCGGTAAAGGGGATTGATATTGGTGTAACCAAATATAGAAACATGTAAATAGGAAAATTCACTCCGCATGGAGAGAAAAGCAGAGAGAATGGTGAATATGAAACATTTGAAGAACAGGTCAATTTTGATTTCAATGCAATTTGATCCTATTTAAAACTATCAAACTAACATATACCCTTGAGTTGGTGTTAATTTTAACGAGAATATTTTATGAATAACTGGAATTATCAGTGATAATTTATGAGACCTGCAACAGCGCATTTTTACAAGTTCTAAAACTTATGTAATCGTGATAAGTATCAGCAATAAAAAAACATTTGAACAAATATCAAATGGTTACGTAAAAAATAAAGTTTTAATTATTATTACTGATATGTAAAGATATAAAATCTATTAAAATATCCGAGATAATTCATCACACAGGATATAACTTTCAGACTTATTGTCTTCGTCGAAGTACATAAAAGATAACCAAAGATAAGAAGGACGCTCTTCTACGAAATGCGGGCCCCTCCATCAACCCCATTGCTCCACGCTAAGAGTCTGAAAGTGTCATTGATTCCGGATGCCGTCCCGCACTATCAAAAGTTATCATCACCTTCGTCACGTGACGTGAACACGTGCAGATATTCGCGGGTGGGCCGTTCTCATCGATACCATTGTCTTCGGTTTCGTTTCTTCTTCGGTTGCGATCTTGCTAATAGAACGGTACAACATTACATTTTTTTTAACAGAAAAATTTGTCGAATATGGCTATTCTATAACATATTCTATACACAGTTCTACTTTACTGCTACGAAGTCTGCTCGGTTCTTAATTTAGCTCAGCCAAATCTAGTTCCGTAAACTCAGAACTTTATTTAGATATTTTCGTAAGAATCTTCGTCTAGCTGTAGTTATTTTAGATTGATATCACAATTAGTGCATTATAATTAGAGTTTAGATTTCAAAGCATAAAGAAAGGCAAAAAAGTGCTTAAAAAACACAACGATTTTATGAAAAAGCATATAAATTTTGACAAACCATTTTTTTACGAAAATTAACCTAAAACATATTATACAGTACTAGTCAAAAGTCCGTTCCCCTCCTCGTATCTTTTGAACAATTACTGTTATAATACTGAAATTTGGAGGGAGGTAATAAACAGACGTAGGCTTCTCAACTAGTCATAATGGAGAAACAAGGAGTCGTCCCAGTCTGTAATTCGTTTCCCTGACGCCTGAAACAGTAGTCGCTGCTGTAAACCCCTTCTCTGCCGCAACGCGAACAAAACTTTTTCCATGGGTTTTTGCAGTTTTTACGGCTGTGACCTGGCATCTTGCATCTAAAGCATGCTGTTTTCGCATCGTACTCTGCTTGGTCCGTGCGTCTCCAGTTTCCACGGCAAATTTGATTTGCTCGGGTCTTTTCGTCTTCTAGAGCTTCGTATTCTTGGGCTAAATCCTGTAATTCGGCTAAGTTTCCGAAATCCCGGTGGCGAGCATAAAGCTTATATTCTGGTAACAAATTTTTGTATATCCTTTCGAGTTCTTGGTTTTTGGAAAAAGAGCCTTCTCGTCTGATTAATGTTTGAATCTCCGTGATATATCTATCTACTGGTTCGTTCTGTCTCTGTTTTCTGTTCCGGATTTCCTCTTCTAGCTGTAGCAAATATCACCTGGGATAGAAAGCTTTTTTACAATCTTCGCTGAAATCTGTCCACGACTTCCAATTTTTGTTATTGTTTCTGTACCATAACAAAGCGTGGTCTCCTAATAATTCTGGTAATGCTCTTAGTAGATCTTGTTTATCGATCTCGTAGGCCAAGCTTAATTCGTCTATCCTCTCTAAGAATTCTATTGCATCCGAATGTTTCTTGTCGAAGTGTGTGTTCCACTTTCGTACTTGATTTAGCAATTCTGGTTGTCCAATTTGTTTCGTTATTGTTAATTCCTGTAATTGTCTTCGGATGCCCGAAATTTCCTGGGTCAGTGTGTCGGATTCTGTTCCCTTGGACGTTTTTTCTTTTGGGATTGTTCTTGTCGCTTCCTCGCGATTTTTAAAATAGGTTCTGAGTCGTGCTCTCAATTCATCGACGGTTCCCTTGGGATCTAAGCCGTATTTTTCGGCCTCGCTCTGCAATTCCTCTTTGCAAAGTCGGTTTATCCACGACGTACCTGTTACTAAGTCTGTGTCTTTATCTGTCGGCATGTTATTAATTTTGCTCGGGCGCCAGTTTGTGATGGACAGCTCTTTCGGGGCGACAGACTCAGTAAAACACAAGTTTGAAATAAAAATAAATCTATTAATTTAGTATATCTACAATAAATAAAAATAAAAAGGAATTCTACGTTGTATACTTATAATACAATGAATAAAACTAAAACGAATTCTACGTCCCCGTCTGGATCCCGCGATGAACGAAGTCCTCGGCGAACGTCTATAAAAGAAAAGAAATTAATTAGTACTAATAAGAAACGAAATGGGGGAAATCGATCGCGCGCAGATTTATACTCGCTTTCGCTTCAATTCAGCGAAAGCTCCGAATACGCTCGCAAACAAAATATTTAGCTGTGCAGACCCATGGCAATGTTAAATCCACAATACCGACAGGTTCCGCTTGGCTAAGGACAGAGTATGATCCTCAATACGGAAATCTCTCTGTCCCGGTTGGTTCTGTGCAGATCCACGGTAATGCTCAATACGCAATACCGATGGGTTCCGCTTGGTTAGGGACAGAGTATGATCCTCAATACGGAAATCTCTCTATCCGGAATGGCTCGCAGGTTCACTACACCGGTGAGTCAGGGAGCCTAGAGCGCTAGCTACAAGACTATCTAATTCCGCTATTCACACGCCTTAAATAGCCGTTCTGAATCCCACTTGGCCGTCACGTTGTAGAAGTGGATGCGCAAATATTGACACTCCCACGGTTCGAACTGTTAAACGATCGGAGCATCGTTACAAACAGGTGACGTAAAAGTGACAGATGACGTTACAGCGCCACTGTGAGAGAACATTTTAAATTAGACCTTGTGGCAAGTGATACCTCGTTTGAAAGATATTGAAAATACCTATTCAGTCATAATAATTTTGTTTCAGTTTAAGCTTATTTTGATAAATAAATTAAATAAATACTAAAATTGCAGCTTCTCATTTAATAAATATTTAACAACCAGTTTTTATAGTAAGTGTTCAAAATGTGCTTCATCTACTTTTTGACAGTAATGCATCCTATTTCTAAACTCTTGCCGTACTCGTTCAAATATGTCGGGGGAAATTGCCCATCATTCTTCAACAATTCGTTGTTTCAAAATGTCAATATTGTCGGGTGTTGTAACGTAAACTTTAGATTTCAAGTATTCCCATAGAAAAAAATCTAATGGTGTGAGGTCCAGTGACCGAGCTGGCCATTCTATTGTACCTCGTCGTCCAATCCATCTACCACGATTATTTCTCATCTAGGTAACCTCTTTTGAGAGAAAAGGTACTTTCGTCACTAAAACATATTGTTGTTATGTAATCGGGCTGTTGGTTAATAATCACATTTTCACAGAATTCTAATCTTCGATGTCATCATCTGAAAGTTGGCGCACAATTTTTAATTTGTATGGATGAATTTCTTTTTCAGACAATAATCGGTGTACCGTCTTTTGACTGATTCCATAGTTAGATGCAACTTGGACTGCAGAAGAAGTAGGGTTCACTCCCATTTCTAAAATTATGTCAATTTTTTTGTCATCACTAATTGATGGTCGACCAGATCGTTTGACATCTTGAACACTATCTGTTTGTTTAAACTACCGAAGAAGCTTCCTCAAATAAGCTCTCGATCTAGGGCGATCGGGTTACCTCTCATTAAAAAGACGTTCCGCTGAATGGAAATTATTTCCACATTCACCAATTATTAACGCAGCTGCTACTTTGTCGGCTACAGTACGTACCATTCTGCCTTTGTAAAAATTTAAACGTCTCGTTAAACAATAATTAAACTAAATATTATCTAAGAACAACTAACTAAAAACAACTTGACTAAACTTGAATTGACTAAATAAAGCAGAAATAGAAACTAAATATTGAGCTATTGAGCTATAACACTTTTGCAAATTAAAAACAACTAGAAAATGGACAAACGTCAACTTTTTTGACATTTTGACATTTAAATGCCAAATTAAATGCCAAGTTTTAGTCTTCATTTAATTTATTCTTTATATTATAATAGTCTCCCATTTTATACCGCTGTCGCGGCTTTGGGAGTATAGCAGGGTAGTCTGCTATATCTAGGGCCTACGGTATACAAGGAAGGTAACATGGCCAGTGCTACGCTTCAACCGTCTATTATTACCCCTGGTTTTACCCAAGGTACTCATTTTTATTCAGGCTGAGTCGACCTGGGGCCTATAGACATTTTTAAAATGTCTAGATGTTCTTGCCGGCGGTAGGATTCGAACTCCGGACCACCGGCTTGCGAGGCAAGCATCCTACCGCTTGCGCTACGCAGGTCCTATTCTTTAAAATCATCTTAAATCCAAACAAAATGAGTATGATTGAATAGGTATATTAAAATAATTGTAGTTTCTCATTTAATTAATAAATATTCTAACGTTCGCCTCTGGTTAATTGTCAAAAAAGTTGACGTTGATGTAAAAATAGTTAGAGAATTGAAAAACGTCAATGGCGGATGTTTTAATATTTATTAATTAAATGTGGAACTACAATTTTAGTATTTATTTATTTTATTCATTAAAATGAGCTTAAACTCAAATAAAATTAATGGTTGAATGGGTATTGTCATTACCTTTCAAACGAGGTATCACTTGCCATAAGGTCCTATTTAAAATTATCTGTCAAACTGGTACTGTAACGTCATCTGTCAGTATTACGCCACTTGTTATGATTAGTTAAGAAACCCACGTCTGTTTATTACCTCCCTTCAAATTTTACTATTATAAGTATAACCGTTCAAAAGATACGAGGGGGGAACGGACTTTTGACTAGCACTGTATAATAATTTCTAAGCTTAGCTTAAGAACTAGTAAGTACCTATTATAATTTTAAAAATAAAATAGAATACCCAAAAAAAAGTAGATAACTGAAACAAAAATTTTTAATTTAATTTTTATCGACAATCCTTAGATAAACGAATAAATATCATCTTTTAAAGCACGAAATAAAATATTTTCTTCATCTTTTGAAATTCCTTTTTTTTAATACCTATTTCAGTTTTGTTAAAACTCTCTGACCAATTTTTTCCGGGATACCTTTCATCTATTTTTCAAAACTGTTGATTTTTTGGATCGACTTTTTTATTTATTTATTTTTTTATTTATTTTTATGGCTTCGGCAGTTTGCCATACAGCCAGTTACATGATCTTTTAATCTCATTAGGTACAGTAAAAAGTTTTTGAGTTATTTGCAATCGAATAGACTAAAATAGATAAATTTACAACATTTAACAAATGGATCGACTTAACTAAGGACATTTGATGTTTCTCCAACTATTTTATTGTTTCACTCACAAAACAAAAGTTTTGTTAGTGAAAAATTACAATTTGTGTTGTGATTTCCTCGACTTTTGTTTTTGATGTTACCCAGTCGATCTTCTTTTTATCTGACAGTCGTATATCTATAATATACGTCTAATCAGAAAGTGTCAATACGAAGATTTAAAAATTTTCGATATATTTTCTATATAGCTTTTAAAAATGGCGACAGAAATTACGGGGCTAGAGATAGAGTAAGCAAAACAAATCGAAACGTTTGCGAACGGTTACTCAGGGTTTGTTTGGAGAGCTAGGTCGTAGATAAGTGGATAACCAGGGGGCTGGAATGAGGTAACTACAAAAGTGAAACAAAAGAGGTACCTACATGAATCTCCTGGACAAACACAATACAAGAAGGTTCTTAAGCTATTTAAAATAAGGACGCCATTTAGAAGAATCTACCTGTTGGATGAAAGAAAGGCTCTTCCTTCCTAAAAAATATAAAAAAGGGTTATCAACTTTTTAAAAGAAATAATACTCTTTTTTAGGGAAAAAAATTACATATTTATTGCTGTCCCATCACAAACAGGTACAAATATAATTTTTTGTTTGAACCTATTCTCTATCCTTCCATTGTTGGATGTAGGTCTCCCCCAGTTCTCCCCATCTTTCCCTATCTTGAGCTGTTCTCTGCCATGTGGGACCTCCTGGTTTCCTGATGTCATCTTTCCACCTCATCTGTGGTCTGTCTCTTGATCTCTTTGGTATGGACGCCACTTTCCGATGGCATTGTTCCATCGTCCGTCTTGGAGACGTTCATTGTGTCCAGCCCATTTCCATTTCAGTTTTGCTGCTTGTTCTATCGCGTCTACTGTCTTTGTTCTGGTTCTGATCCACTGGTTACGATTTCTATCTTTAAGTGATATACCCAACATTTGTCTCTCCATCGCTCTTTGTGCCTTCCTTATCCTATCCAAATTGGCCTGTGTAAATGTCCATGTCTGTGCTCCGTAGGTGAGCACCGGTATTATACAGGAGTTATATACCTTGCTTCGTAAGTATAGAGGGATTGTTTGATTTTTTAGAACGTAAGAAAGTTTGCCGAACGCTGCCCATCCCATTCTTACTCGTCTCGATATTTCGGCTGTTTGATTTTCTCTGTTAGCTCTGATTGCTTGTCCTAGATAGATATACTCATTTACCTGTTCTATTTCTGTTGGTATTTTTATTGCCTCTTGGTCTTCCGTGTTTGTCATTACTTTTGTTTTGTTGAAGTTAATTTTTAGGCCTTTTTGCAGTGATTTTTCATGAAGTTCATTCAGCATTAATTCTAGTTCTTGTCGTTCCGAGGAGATCAGGAGTATATCATCCGCATATCTAAGGTGATTTAGGTACTTTCCGTTAATACATATGCCTCTGTTTTCCCAATCTGTGGGATACAAATATAAATAGCAATACAAAATAACGAAAAAACAAACTTACTATGTTACTATCGGTTTACAAACTCTAGAAGTTGGAGATACTATAAGAACTTACAATTGTTAATGGGTGATATTTTGTAGCAGAAATAAATTATTACAAATAAAAAATATATTTTTAAATGAAACTATCCATAGAGGTTAACTTTAAAAAAAAAAAACAAAATAAACCAAGATCTCAATTATGATTAGGTATGTGTCAATTGTCAAGAAAATAAAGCTAGCTGTCAGATATCAATATTAAATTTTAAAACTTTGAGAATAATTAATATTACAGCTAGGCCACACCCTAACATTTATAATTTTGCTTATTACCATTTTTTAACTTGTTATGAAAGAAATTATTGATAGAAAATGTCTATTTTTACTTTAACAGTTCAACAAAAAGTTACCTGAATTTTACTAAATGTTATTTTTTTTTCTTTAAAATTTCTGGAGTTGGAACTGCACTCGAATTCACTGCAACGCAAAAAACTGCATCTCACACTGCGAAATAGCGTGGAATGACTTGGGACAAACAAAATGAGGATGGAAGCTGGGTACTGGGACGCAATCTTTGAAACTTGGCTTCTTAAAACTTAAGCGAAATGGAACCATGTGGGCATCGTTCAAATTTGTTGGAAAAGCCGTTTTACAAATCCCTCAGATGAGAGACGACTCGAAACAAAACAGTGACTACTATTGCGAAAACTGACACATTACATACCGTTCCTTCAAACTGCCTGCGCCACGTCTGCTCTCTATAAAATTTCTTCCAAACCTAACCTAACTTCACTTCAACTGCTACATACTACCAAACTTCTCCACTTCCGATAACAAAACAAAAACCAATAAGGAAAAACCACTACGAATTAGATGAAAATTCGGACCAACACCGAAACCAACTGCCTCTGACAGCGGCTTCACTGAGTGATGTAATTATCTTTAAAATTCATTCGCTCAAATCGGTATAAACAAAGCACATAAACGGGAATATTTCTGTTTACTTGAAGCGCAAAATATGCTAAAGTGGCTCTGGATCAAAGAATACCGAAGCAATACAATAAAGGATTAAAAATACTTTTTCGGTGTTTTAACATATACAAGGTGATTTGAAATGCTACAATGCACCCTCAATTAGGACCACCACCTAATTACCATCCAAATGCATGGCAATGTATTCGGGTGGTAATGGAGTTTTAAGCAGTCTTGCTCTAAAAAATTGCACCCTTAAAGGATATTTAATGAAAATGTTTTCCCATTTTTTATTAACTAATTTACAAGTGGAAATTGCAGCCGTATAGTGGCAGCAACGCGATTCAGGCCTTTAAGATTTGATGCTGTTTTGATGCTATTTTATTGGTGAGCACAACCTAAAATAAAAGTTTGTTAAAGCTTCTTTTATGAAATGAATCTTGAAACTGTATTGTTATTTTTTGCTTCCAGTTTATTTAAACACTAAATATTTCTTCGTTTAAACCTAAAATGATAAGACATTAGTAAAAACGTATCTAAAAACTTGTTCAAACTTATAGACTTTGATTGGCCTGTCGTAAGTGGCCTACAAAATATATTAAAAGGTTGATAATAATTGATCGATACTTTTGTGTTGTGATTTTTGAAAATTTTAAGAATTGCTATAATAAATATTACATCCAGATGCCTAATTCACCCTCTGATCGAAGTGTTCCCTAATGAGTGTTCCATATTCATTCCACATTAAGTCAAAATAGCCAGTGGGCGGTAGGCGGCAGCCGATGCTAATTCAACCGGTATTATAATTAGCTGTTTGCTTTAAAATTGGTGTAAATTCAATACGTCCATTCAAATGCCCAGCCAACCGTGCTCTTTAGTGATTTAATTTCTTCGATATCAAGGAATGTCTAATCAACCGAAATTGATCATCATTTAACACGATAAATGGACATTAAATATGGTATTAGGTTAACAGTAACCTTTTCAAATACGATACTTATGATGAAAGAGTCACCCAATCGTCGGTAATAAACGCTTAACGTTTGCTAATATGAATTTGAATGATAAGGTAGGGTTTTTAGGTAGGCCCTCTGCTTTAAACTTTTACAATTACCGACTTTTATGATAATGACTATTTTAATAAAAATAATATGTACTATATGCTATATTCGTATGCACCGGATTACTTGCATTTATGATAAATTAATCAGCACTTTCTCTATCATGTTTATCAATTTGTCGTGTTCTAAAACAGAAAGACGGTATTAGATTTAATTTCGATGTAGTGCATCTGCAAGCCGCTTATACGTATTTCAACCTCGTTATGAGAATAAGAATCATTTGTAAAGGTTTATATAATTTATAATTTTAATATTCATTTTTTTATAGGAATTTGTATTTTCAGCAGTAGTCTAATTATATTTGGTTGTTAAATAGCTGGGATGGTCTTAAAATTTTCGTGTTGAAGAGTTTGTTCGTGACAAAAAGCACATTTTTGGATGTTATTTAAAAGTGATAATTTACAAATCAAAACAAAAAGCTTTAACTTCATTGTAATTTTTTTAACAAAAAGCGTTAACAATGTTTTCTGATGACACGTCAAGGCAAATAACGGCGCCTACTACGTTTTTACCAATGTTTTGTATTGATATCGGTTATTCTATAGATTTGGTGCTATTCCACTAGAACGTTATTCTATAGAAGAGTGGTCTTCTTAAAATTTAAATTGATGTCTTGGAATTCTATGAGAGATTCGAGCAGAAACCTATTTGTTCGATAATATTTTGCAGATTTAGGGCTAATTATAAGCTAGACTAGTTTTCATACCTTAGGGATACGGATATAAGCTTTCGCTTTTCTGGGATTGACGTTTTTCTTAATATCATTGACCATATCTTTTGGGCTGACATAGTTAATTTCACCTTATTGTACGGGAAAGAGGATTTTTCAGTCAACTGTATTATCATATTCGTTGTATTTAGCTGAATTGGTTTTTTTTAAGGAGAATGGTCGGAATTGGTGTCTGATACGTCTTTTTAGTTATGAAGAAATCAATCAGATTACTCAATACATTGGTTTGCCTGTTAAAAAAATTACATTTTGACTGGGCCTGCAGGAGTTTCCTTTGATTGTAATTAGTATAGATTAACAATAGGTGTGCTTAACATCAAAATCATCAACGATTATATATACATAATCTTGTAGATTCCTTCTTTATATCGCTTGAAAATTTTTCACTTTTTTTACAATATTTTACAAATTTCATTTTTTTTTTGAAATAGTAGTTTTTCAAAAATACATTCTTACTATCTAAAAATAATTATAGTTATTGATGAGCTAACCCAAACATTTCTTGTTGACGTATATCGTCCGACTAGTCACTCTTATTGATACAACAATGTCAGATTATGTTCAACAAGGTGTGGTTCGGGTTTATCTCTTGATTTGATTGATAAGGAATCGCTCGAAGAGAACTAGTTTACTCACATACACACACACTGCTTCTTTTTAGGTTCGTAAAATGCATGACGCGCATTTGCATTCGATAAGAGTAATTGGCCTCTTCGGAAAATGCCATTAATTTATAATGAATTATTTGATTTGGATTACCATATGCGGCGAACAGGCTTACGCGTTATTTAAGATAATCAAGATGGGTATCGGATGCAGTTTTGATGAGCTTTAGCAGCTCAACTGCTTATTAGTACATTTATTATGGTGTATGAAATTGTCACATTATTCCATGGTTATGGTTAAGTTGGTTGATTTTATTAATGTCTCTATATACTGTTGATTTTTTAGCGATATTGATTGTGAATAACATTTTGTATATTTTCAACACCATGTTTTGTGTTGTCTTAAATTAAAGAATTACTTCACGTGAAACAAGGTGACATCCTATCGCCAAAAGCTATTGAAGCATTAAATTTTGATAAAGTTATCATTCTAATTACTAAAAATCTAGACAGAGTGAAAAAAGTTAATGAGCTAGATAATATCTACTTAGAAATTAGAAAACGAAATATCAAATCTAAAGAATAAAACGACTAGCTAGATAGTCTGAAAATGAAAGATTTAAACGTTGAGGATTTTAGTAGAACCGACTCTACGAACTTTACAACAGAAACTACAAAACCGCTGCAGATAATTATAAATTTTGGCCAGTACATTTCACAATACATCTCAAACCAAGTCTGCTTTCGTCTTTCACTCCTACTGCTCCCAGAAACTTGCACCTGGGCAATTCTTCCCATTCGGTGAATTATTTCCTCACAAAACTTACTGATGATAATAGTACCGACTCAAGTTGGACAGCCACTAAACATCTTCAACGTCCAATAGCTCAAGTGCCTCATATTAAAAAAGATGATTACGAGCGCTCGTAAGAATCAATTCAAATCAATTCGAAAAAACACAAGGTTGGATTTAATAATAGCAGAGATTTTGAGATTCCAAAGAAATTAATTACTTTCATCAACTCTTATATTCGGCTTAACCATGTACTAGATGGAAAACAGCCGAAGTCCTAATGGTTCCAAAACCTGGTGTGAACTTGAGCAGAGTGTCATATCGATCCATTTCACTATTACCAATAATGTAAAAGTTGTCTGAGAAATTGATCTTAAAACGTTTTTAATCTATCATTGGCCAAAGAGATACAAAAGTACAAAAATCGAATAAACTTGCATAATGCTTGGCAAAACTATCTGGCGAAACTGACCTATTAACACAGATGGACAGAAGTACTTATAAAGACAGTAAAGACCAATAATATTGTATGTTTCAAAAACAACAGCAGACACAACCCAAACGCTGTTAAAAATGGCAGAGGCGAGTCTATATTAGAACACAATGTCCTAAAGGCAATTCCTCAGTCTATCTTTGAAAAATCATCAATTTCATGTAAAAATCTTTTACAGGTCTTTCAAGGTTCTAAAAGGTATACAAGAGATAGCTGATGATAACTCTCCGAAGAAGTATACCTTTCTTAATCTATTATAAACAGTGAAAAAAACATTTTTTGCCTATAAAACATTCATATACATTTTAGAGAAAAATAGTTTAAATAAAAGTTGTAGATCTTAAAAACGAAGGAGAACGAAGGAAACGAATGAAGAAGGCAAAAGGAAATCTATAGAATATGTAGAAATCAATAAAACAATAAGCCGAATGATAAAAGAAAATAAGAGAAAAGAACAAGAAATAAAAATGGAAGAAATATTACAGAACAACAAAAATATGAAATGCTTAAGACCGAAATTAGGTAAGTGTGAAATAAACAAAATAAAAGATGTAAACGGAGTAGAAACAAACATTAAAGATGACATCATAAATATAATCCACCATGTCTACTCAGAATTATATAAAACAAAAAAGGAACCACCAGAAAAAATTAAAAACCAACTTAAGGCTAAAATAAAAAATGTCAACTCAGAGCTACAGCCAGAAATAAGCAAATCAGAAATAAAGAAGGCATTGAAAGAAATGAAAAACAACAAATCGCCTGGAAAAGATTGAATAACTGCAGAGATGCTGAAATATGGTGGAAAAGTGGTAATTAATATTCTACATTACCTTTTTAACAAGATATTAAAAGAAAAAAGAATCCCAAACCACTGGAAGGAATCCGTAACCATTATCCTACACAAGAAAGGAGATAAAGAACATAAACAATTGACCGAGATAATTGCCTTATTTTTGCAGTAATTTATAAATGTTAATAACTTTGTGTTTGAATAATGACATGTAATAGAACTACTTGAAACAATAGCAATTAATGAGTTATTGAAGTGTACTGAAGTGAAGAGTTATTGTTTTTAAATGAGCATAGATAAATGAAAATAGATTAGAAAGGATCGAAAAGGGATCGAACAGAAACTATTGTAGTAATTTGAATAAAGATTGATAGAGATGAAGAGAAAATAAAAAAAGAAGATATGACATATTTCATAAAAATACACTTAAAAGAAGAAGTAAATATAGAAAGAGCAATAAAACTATGGCGGAAAACTTCTCTGCTACAAATAAAAGAACACGTGGAAAATAATTATGCAAAAAAGAGTCAACTGAAAAAGCTAAAGGTTAAGAAGGTATTCATAAATGATGATCTAATGACGAAAGAAAGAGAAATGAGAAAAGACATCTGAAAAATGTAAAGAAATCAGGGAAAATGGTAAAACGGTAAAAGTAGGTTTTAAAAAGATCATAATAGACCAAGAGGAATAGAGATGGGAAAAGAAAAGCATATTTAAAATAGTGGGATACAAAAAAACGGGGAGTAACAGGGAGTAAAAAACAAAAAATATGATAAAGGCAAGACTGACAAAAAATCTCTGGCAATGACAACGAACGAATTAATAGAGGAGTTGAGACTGCAAAATTGAGTATACTAGCAATATCATAGATCAAGGAAAAGGACAAGGAGTAGTAAAAATGGAAAATAATCATTCCTTAACATCAAGCGGACTATCAGATGATAAAAGAGCAGCTGAAGGTGTAGGCTCTATAATACATAAAAGACTGGAAAAACAGATATACTTCTGGAAAGCATGGTCAAACAGAATATTACTAATAGAAATGAATGATAATGAGTGTAGCCGTAATAAAACTATTATAGTAATATATGGACCCAACGAAGATGATAACGCACAAAGCAAAGATAAATTTTGGGAAGAGTTAACGTTTGCAACAAAAGCCGCAAGAGGAGAAATATACATTGCAGGGGATTTTAACAGTAGGGTAGGAATAAAAGACGAAGAAATGACCAGAACTATGGAAGATTATTAGAAATTGGCATTTTAAACAATAGGACAGTAACTAATAGGTTCTTTAAACAAAAGGAAATCCACGTGAGTACTAAAGAAGTAAAAAAGTCGAAATGAAAAATCTATAATTGACTATATACAAGATGAAAGCAATGATAGAAGAAAAGTAATGGATACAAAAGTACACAGAGGACCCGAAATAGGCAGCGACCATTACATGGTAGTAACAAAGATACGAGAAAAAATAAAAAAGACGAAAAAGACTAGTATAGAAAAGAAAAAACCAATGGAACACTACAAGGACTTGCTACTAAATGCAGCTAAGGAAGTATGCGGAACAAGTAAAAAAGACCATAACTTAAGAAGGTAAATTCTTTTAAAGATTGTGTTTTTTCACCACCTTCTCAGTGAGCCTATTTACAAGCACGTGGCTTAAAAAATATCAGGGTATTATAAATTTTTATAAGCTAAAAAGTGAGCTCTTTTTCAAACGGTTTTTTTAGTAATAATTTTGATCGCTCTCCGAGATAAACAAATTTAATGACTTACAACAATTTAGTATACTCTATAAGCCATTCACTCAACAAAGACAGTCATAATTACAAAATCATTAACAATGAAATCAGAAAAATGATAAGAGAGGAAAAACAAACTTACTATGAGGAAAAATGTAAAGAGATAGAGATCTTCAGAACAAAATACGACCTCTTCAACCTACATAAAAAGGTTAAAGAAATGGTAGGGCTACAAAAAAGAAACCACAACACAGCTCTTTTAGATCAAAATGGAAATACTATAATAACGACTGACGAAAAGGTAAAACGATGGAAAGAATATATAGAAGAGCTCTTCGACAACGAAAGAGAAAACATACAAGATATGTCTTTCGAGGACAGAGAAACAAATATAGAAATTAGAAAGGAAGAAATATTGTATGCACTAAAGAACGGTGAATGATTGATGAAGAAAAATGCTAGAGAATGCACTGACCACCGCACCATATGCCTAATGTCTCACATACTTAAAATGTTTCTAAAGATCATCCATAAACGCATTTACCAAATACTTGATATGGATATTGAGGAAGCTCTGTGAAGCTCTCTTTGCATTCAACGTACTAATCTCGAGATGCTTGAATGTGAACCAAGATATGTACGTCGGTTTCATAGATTACAACAAGGTTTTCGATAAAGTCCGCCACAAAGAGCTAATGGACGTCGATATTAAAAGAGGGGTGCGACAGGGGTGTGTATTGTCACCACTACTATTCAATGCATACTCTGAAGAAATTATGAAAATAGCTCTTGAGGGAGAAACAGCAGGAATAAAGGTCAATGAAACACCAAACAACAACATTAGATATGCGGACGATACTATCATAACAGCAGACAACCTCCGAGACCTCCAAAAGCTAATGAACAAGATAGTTGAGTATGGAGAAGAATATGGATTATCAATAAACATCAAGAAAACTAAATTTATGAGGCTATCAAAAACCCAAAATAATTATAAAAGCCTGACAATTAACGGTAGAACTTGAGAATAAGTTGAAAACTACAATTATCTTGTACTTACAAGAAAACTGAAATTAGACTTGAGAGTTACGCTGACAATGTGTTATATTTTCTCGACTCTGCTTTACGGGATAGAAGCATGGACACTTAACGCGTCGACTATTAAAAAGTTGGAGGCATTTGAACTGTGGGTGTATAGAAGAATCCTGAAGATATCATGGACCGACCATGTAACAAACGACAAAGTCATCAGAAGGGTCAACAAAAGAATGAAAATATTGGAAACGATCAAGACACGAAAGCTACAATACCTGGGGCATGTTATGCATAATGAAAGATACAACATACTTCACTTAATTATACAAGGGAAAATCCAGGGCAAGAGAAGTGTAGGAAGGAGAAGAATCTCATGGTTGCGTAACTTGAGGGAATGGTACGGATGCACATCAATCGAACTAATCAGTGCGGCAGCATCTAAGATCAGAATAGCCTTGATGATTGCCAACCTCCGTCGCGGAGGTGGCACGTAAAGAAAAAGGAGAATAACTCATTAACTGCCATAATTTCAACTAGTTATATTACATCAAAAAATCATTCCAAACGTCATTCCAAAAAATGTTTATTAACATTTATAGATTACTGCAAAAATGAGGGTGTTTTGAAATTATCTGTCAATTCTTTATGTATTTGTATTGTATGTATTTCTCTAGAATGCATAAGAAACGTTTTATAGAAAATTTTTATGATTGTTGAAAAAACAGAGCAAAAACAGCTGTACGTCTTCACATAATTGTCATCAGCTATCTCTCATATACCTTCTAGAACCTTCCTAAAACCTGTATAAGATTTTTTCAGCTTGTTTTCTTTTCTGGTCTAAATGTACAAAGTATAAACGCGTGGATACCATACAGATAAAAAACTGACACAATCAGATAAGTATAATGAAGGAGACTAAAGTGGTGAAAATAGCAAGATTAAATCACCAAATTTTAGAAGAATTATCGGCTCACCACGCAAAAAATGAAGCGACAACCTTTTCTAGAATTAACAATTCGCTATTGCAAGACAAAAGCATTTTTATCTAAATATTTATTGAATAAATTACCCTTACGTATCTTTCAAATAATTTCTCGATAAAAAGCTAGACTTTGTAAAGAGGACACCATCGATAAAATCATCTCAAAGTTGGTTGAACCGAGTGATAAAAATGTTGAAGTTCGTCGTTATCAGTTTTGGACCTATCGCACAATCGTCAAACAGCATCCAAATTCAATAATTATCGTATTATCCAACGTTATTGATTTGTTTTGAACGATTGCTATCTAACAGATAAATTTAGGTCGAGATATTTGTTGGTGGATTAAACTAATAATAGCTCTGTAGCTAGGCACGTATACAACGATTTGAGAGTACTTTCGTATTTGAGATCATGTCTCGTTGAAAACAAACAAATATGCGTCAGATATGAACACAGTTGCAGATTCAGCGAAGAAACTGAGTCAATCGCATTTTTGATGACTTTATTTCATTGAAAAACGAACAATGTCGAATTTATTTAAAAGAGATGTTATAATAAAAGAAATGAGAGGGAAACTGTTTTTAAATCACTAGCAAATTGTAAACAGTGAACGATGAAACGACAATAGGAGGAATATTTGTTCAATTCAATCTTTACAGTATCATTCCTCAGTTATTAATTTCCACAAAAAAAAACGATCCACAGAAACCATTTGCGTTAAACCACTTCCACAGAACCATTTCTACAATTGCAAAAAACCATTTCCACTAAAATCCACTCCTAGAAAATACAATAAAATGCTTTAAGTGGAAGTTTGACTTTTTATTATAGTACTTAGACCATTCTGGTATTTTGTTTTCATAGTTTATCAATTTTAGGGCATCTTCAATCATTTTTTTTCTTTCTTTAACGTTCTTAAATATGATTTGCGTGTCCGTCTTTATGAGAACAGTGATAAAGAAGGAGAATAAGTAATAACTACCTGTATTTCTTGCGTTCGTACACAATGAAAAGGCTTTTTAGTATTGAAATGTGGGCTATAGAACAAGTTAATAATAATTGTTGAATAGATACGAGATATAGGCAACTAATACATAATACATATTAAAAAACAACTGTGGTAATACAACTAGACGAAAATACAAATCTCATCCTTATTAAGAGAGGAGTTAGACAAGGTGACGTAATATTGCCAAAGCTTTTAAATCTAGCTCTAGAAGACGTCTTCAAAACTAAAAATTGGTCAACATATGGCACCAAAGTTAACGGCAATAAGTTAAACCACCTCGGATTAGCTGACGACATCGTGATTATGAGTGACATGGGTGACAGTATGGTAACAGTATGGGTGACATACCCAACGAATGGTTGACCTCAACATTCATTTGTCTCCCAAAAAAGAAAAATGCTAGAGAATGCACTGACCACCGTACCATAAGCCTGATGTCTCACACACTTAAATTGTTTTTAAAGATCATTCATAAACGCATTTACAAAACACTTGATATGGATATTGAAGAAACTCAATTTGGATTCCGTAATGGCGTAGGTACCCGTGAAGCTCTATTTGCATTCAACGTACTAATCCAGAGATGCTTGGATGTGAACCAAGATATGTACGTCTGTTTCATAGACTACAACAAAGCTTTCGACAAAGTCCGCCACAAAGAGCTAATGGAGATCCTCAAAGCAAAACAAATACAACACAATGACCTTCGAATTATAACAAATCTATATTATAAACAGCAGGCACACGTACGCATTAATGAACACACATCAGAAGAGTTCGAAGTTAAAAGAGGAGTGCGACAGGGGTGTGTATTGTCACCACTACTATTCAATGCATACTCTGAAGAAATTATGAAAAGAGCTCTTGAGGGAGAAACAGCAGGAATCAAAGTCAATGGAACACCAATTAACAACATTAGATATGCGAACGATACTATCATAATAACAGACAACCTCCGAGACCTCCAAAAGCTAATGAACAAGATAGTTGAGTATGGAGAGGAATATGGATTATCAATAAACACCAAGAAAACCAAATTTATGAGGATATCAAAAACCCAAAATAATGGTGAAAGCCTGACAATTAACGGTAGTGCTTTAGAACAAGTTGAAAACTACCACTATCTTGGCACAATACTTAATCATACAAACGATTACTCCAAAGAAATCAAAGTTCGAATAGAGAAAGCACGTACAAACTTCAATAAAATGAGAAAGGTACTTTGTGTAAGAGAACTAAAATTGGACTTGAGAGTTAGGCTGGCAAGGTGCTATATTTTCTCGACTCTTCTTTATGGGATAGAAGCATGGACACTTAACGCGTCGACTGCTAAAAAGTTGGAAGCATTTGAAATGTGGGTGTATAGAAGAATCCTGAAGATATCATGGACCGAGCATGTAACAAACAACGAAGTCATGAGAAGAATCAACAAAAGAATGGAAGTATTGGAAACCATCAAGACACGAAAGCTGCAATACCTGGGGCATGTTATGCGTAATGAGAGATACAACCTACTTCAATTGATTATACAAGGGAAAATCCAGGGCAAGAGAAGTGTAGGAAGAAGAATCTCATGGTTGCGTAACTTGAGGGAATGGTACGGATGCACATCAATTGAACTATTCAGAGCAGCAGCATCTAAGATCAGAATAGCCATGATGATTGCCAACCTCCGTCGCGGAGATGGCACGTGAAAGAAGATCGTGATTATAGCGAGCATATTCAAGGAACTACAAATTATGATAGAGGAACAGGCATTCAGCTCCCAATACGTCAGGATTTGGAAAACTCAGTTGGATACTTAAGAATCGTAAATTACCTCAATACTTGAGGAGCAACGTATTCAATCAGTGCTTCCTTCCTATCATGATATATGGATGTCGAACCTGAACCCTAACGAAGACAAATATGAATAAACTAGCGACAACGGAAAGGGCAATGGAAAGAACAATATTAGGTATACGACTGTCGGATAAAAAGAGAAATTAGATCATTAGTAAGATCAAAAACCAAAAGTCGAGAATATCACAACAAAAATTGACAAACTCAAATAAAGCTTTGCAGGTCACACTATTAGACAAGAAGATCAACGTTGGAATGCCACAATACAACATTGGAGACCTTACAAAGGTAGACGACCAAGAGGAAGACTACAGATGAGATGGGTAGATGAGATGGATAGAGATTGATGGAGGGAGTTCGGAGAGGCCTATGTCTAAGCAGAAGAAAATGTCTTTCTTTTACCTTCCTCGATGTATTACTTCCATCGTAACTTGTTAATTTTCGCTCCTAAAAAGTTTTTGTTTATGCTTCTGAATATGGGTTCTGTGTCTCGATTTGTTCAGATTTTTTATTATTTCTTGAATTCCATTATATATTTATGACCTATATTTTCTTATTTTTTTTAGCCCTACAGTTTTTATTCCTACTTTAAATTTTTTTAGTTATTTTAAAGGTTATTTCTTGTGTTATTTTTTACTTTAACTTTTAACTACTTTTTACATCTATCTTTGGACATACACTTCCTACTCTTTCCCCAATTGTTCTCTATCCTGGGCTGGTTACATTATTCTCGATTCTCCATGTTGTTTTATGCCGTTTCATCATCTGAATTGTGATATTTCCTTTCTCGTTTTGTAATTCCATGATCTCTAATGTATAAGTATACGAAGATATTAACATTCTCAAACCCAGAGAGCCAAAAAAAAAGAGACGACGACCGCGTATAAGATGGATTGATGATGTGAAAGAAGAACTTAAGATTCTAAGGAAGTTGCTATGAATCGACGGGAGTGGCAACTCCTCTGCGAGCAAGCCAAAATCCACAAAGGATTGTCTTACTAATTATAATGATGATGATATGTAGTTTTTTTTGTCTCAAAGTATGCCCATCAAATCTCCAATTAAATTTTGCTACTGAATATTTTAACACATTTTTTACTTTGGTTTTATTACAAATCGAGCTCTTTATTTTGGTATGTGATAGTTTGATGTTCAGCATTTGCCTTGTCAAAAATCGTTGTGTTTTCGCTATCTTTTCTAGAATGTTCTTTTCTGGTTCTTCTGTAGAATATGGCTTAATGGATCTGGTTCTATACTCTATTCACGACCTCTGGCTTATAAAACGCTGATGATCGTAACTTAAGTGAAGTTCTTATTTATTACTATTATATAAATACTCAATTCTTCATTGCTCTACTCTTCTGGAATTCACAGATCTTGATTGTCTCCTTAACACATCCCATATATTTCATCGTTTTTAAGTCCGGAAATACGAAATTTGTATATTTAATAAATTTACATTTGTTATAATACCATTATAACATTATACCATAAATGATAGCAATAAATATGGTAGTAAAATACATAAAAATGACATAAAAAGTAGATTGCTGCAGCTGATTGTGATAAAGTTTATTAAATTTGGAAGACAGAAATGTATGGATCACGTGCATCGCATAAAATCCTCTAAACCATCAAAACTTATATCAAAAACGATAAAATACAGAAGAAGGCGGTTTACGAAATGACCAAGAATAAACTGTATGAACCAAATATAAAAAGATCGAGACTCGAAGCTAGAAACAAAACAAAAAATACAACTGAATGCGGAGACATAATTATACATTAACGCCCAATCAATGCTGTGAAGTCAATGTTGATGATTGATGTACAACCAATTGACTGTATGTACATCTCAAGACATTAGGTAATAAATAAGATTTTTTTAAATTTTGGAAAAGTATATCAAAAATACATTTTGCATGAAAATGATTCAAATTATCTATTATTTTATTGCGAATTATTGTAATCCTTTAAATAAAGAGTTAAATACATAATAAGTACTGTGAAATTATGGATACAGCGATACCAAACTTGATCAATTGCACAAATACTGTCTAAACTAAAACTGTCCAACAAACGTCAAATTGGAAAACTCAAGAAGGAAGAAAAAATGGAAAAATGTAGAAAAAAGTATTTGTAATTTTCCCAATCTAGATTATAAATATTAAATTATTATAAAAACTTTTCTTTACTGTTGTACGGAGTTGAGTCGTGGACTCTCACAGACGCTACGTGCAAGAAAATTGAAGCGTTCGAAATGTGGCTTTATCCTCGAAACCTAAAGATATCCTGTACCGACCACGTCACTAAATAAGACGTTTTATTAAGAATTCAAAAAGGAAAAGAGTTTTTAACCACAATAAAAACAGCCAAAATCGAATACCTTGGTCAATTCATGAGGATCAGCGAAAAATATGGGTTGCTGCAATTAATTCTATACGGAAAAGTAGAAGGAAAACGAGAATCAGGAAGGCAAAAGATTTCCTAAATAACCACAAATCTTTTCAGAGCAGCAGTTTACAACATACAGATTGCCATGATGGTCACCAACATCCGAAACAGATAGGCTCTACAAGAAAAAGAAGAAGAAGAAGATTATCAATATGTATCTAGGTCGAATAGTTATATCTAGACTTCGGCAAATATGCAAATAAAAATGTAGAAAATATGCGCATAAATATGCACGTGTTTACCCGAAAATATGCAAATATTTTACAAAATATGCATACAAATAAATAAAACAATCGTAAAATAGTAACAATTTTATTTAAAAAAAAAAGTGTACATAACTAAATATTTCCTACTATTCATTAAGATTTACATTTATTTTAAGTAACTACATCATTTTTAAGTATGAATAAACTTATTTAGAATTATGGTAACAATAAATGACCAAGTGGTGTTCAAAATTTTCTAACAAAAACTTGTGGCTTCTGTCTGAGTACATATATTTATATATGGAAAAACTTCGTTCAACATCAAGTGATGTAACGGGAGCATTTTTCAAACTAACCAAAACATTTGGTTCTAAATTAATTGTTTCCGAAATATTTCCAGCTAGAACACTGACTACTTCAGAAAGAATATGGTAACCTTTATTTTTTTCCATAGTAGCTTCAAATTTTTTTAAAATATCTTTTCCAATATTAGGTCCTACCTCTAACGTTCCGACAACATGACGCAAATTCTTTTATTAATGCTGTACTTTCGAACAATGACAGTTTTGGTGATTCTAACTGAGTAATTGTTTTTTGAACAAAACTAAAATTTGATTTTATAAATGAAAGTTCTTGTTGAAGCAAGTTACTCTCAAAAGTTTGTTTAGAATCCAAAAGAGATTGGGAACTTTCATCTGTTAACGTATCAATTATGTTCTTTATTTTAACAAAATGATCTGCATAAAAATTAGCTGCTTCTAACCATGTTCCCCATCGCGTTAAAATAGGTTGTGGTGGAAGAGGAATGTTAGGTAGCATTTCTTTATAAAGTTGAATTCTTATAGGAGATTTAAGAAATACTTTTTTGACACTGGATATCATAGTATTTACAAGAGGAAACTTTTTTCGTATTTCCTCTGCAACTCTGTTTAATCCATGCGCTACACAAGTAACATGTATTAAATCTGGGAAAAATATTTTTAAATTTTGTCCTGCTTTCACCATATAAGGAGCAGCATTCGATAAAATAAGCAGTAATTTATTAGAAGGAATAGTTGTCGGAAGAAAAAAAGTTGCTAATGTTTCTTGTATAAAACGCGAAATTGTTAAAGCATTTGTTTTCTCAAGTTGCTGGCATGAAATAAGATGAGATTTTGGTAAGGTATCTTCTTTAAGAACACCAATCAATAAATGAGCAATATACTTTCCTGAGGAATCAGTGGTTTCGTCTACAGATATGTAAAAATAATTATCTGCAATTTCTTCCTTAATATTAATTAACACCGACGAGTATAGCCCGTTCACATTATTTCTTCTTAGAGACCGATCACTTGGAACATTAAGTTTGCAATATTTTTTTAGAAACGAACTAAAATTTACATTTGCTAATTTTGAAAGCGGTGTGTTTGCAGATACTAATGCGCGACACAAGTCTTCATTAAAAGTTTCTTGCTCATCTAATTTTTTTGAAGTAGATTGGAAACATTTAGCCATTGAAGTTTGATGTTTTCCTCCTATTTTTCCTTTTTTTGCAATGTGTGAAGCAGTTCTCACATGTTGGTCTATCTGAAATTTCTTCTCACATGCTATCTATAAATAAAAATAAAAACCTTTATTTTAACCCAACCTTTAAAATATAAAAATATACAAGGTGTTTTTGGTTAATCAAATAACTGGTTTGGAAAAAAAAACACTCGCTAAGTGTTTTAAATGCAGTATTAATCCACAAATTAGTTTTTGTTACTAACCATTAGTACATCATATAACTTATTTTAAAATTCAACAAAAGTTTTTTTTTGTTAATTCAATTACAATAAAAATAATTGTGTTTTAGAATAGCTGACTTCATAAAAAAAAGTGAAGGTGAAAAATTTTTCTAAATACACACCATTGTATTGTACCATGGACAATTTTTTCTCACTAAAGGAAGCTATTTTTCATTTAAAAACAACCTACGAGTACTAAATTTCAAGTAAATACGTTTATTGGTTTTAAAGTTATTGTTGTTATTAACTAAAAGAATTTAATTTTTTTTAATTTTAACACCCTGTATCTCGAAAAGTAAATAAGTTTGACCCCTCATTAACTATATCGTTTTGTTCAATTTTTCGAGTGTCATTTGGAAACACCCTGTATGTATGAAATATTAGATACTTACAATTTTGCCACAGACTGAACAGTAGATTTTTCCCATATCCATAGACAGCTCTTTATAAGGTTTAATCCAAGTTGAAGCACTGGTTGTTTTAGGCATTATAAAATCACAATCTTCCTTTTTGTTACGCACAACGAGTGTTTACGCTTTGAATATCAAAACAAAAATGATTTACAAATCTGAGCATCAAATTAGAAATGTTTAGGTACCTAATTCAATAAACTGGGAGATTTTGGAAAATCCCTAAATTAGGAACAAAACTATTAGCCGTTTACCTGCTGTTAAGATACAATAAATTGTAGATAGATTTGGGGATTAGATCATAAAATGCAAATGAGCGAACCCTTAGCGATTATCCAATAACTGAATGCCTCAGTGACCGAGACTTTCTAAGAATGTTGAGGGCTACTTAAATTGATCTTCTTTGAAATTGTAAATGTTTTGTACCTGTAGAGATTACGTACTTAGATCATTTCTTGATTAAAATGACTACAAAATTTTATACAAGAATTGAAATAAATTGGTATGTTTAAAAATTTTCAAATACAGTATAAAAATCTGAACTTTTATGCACTTTATGCAAACTTTTATACAAATATGCCAAAATATGAAATATTTGCATAAAATATGCACAATATGCAAAATATGCAATATGCATATTTGCCGAAGTCTAGTTATATCACTGTTTAAAAAGCAACTGTTACAATTGCAAAAACTTTAGTATTGATTTGACATTTAATTCTTTTTGAATTTTTAAACAGATCTTATGACGATCGATATATGGATTATTATCTTAAATATTAATTTTTACTAGTAATCCGTAAAAATACACAGTGGAGAGGCTCATGTGAACATTTTAAGTGCAATTTTTTGCGATAACGATAGCAATCTTTTGAAATTCCCTCTTGTTGATAATCACACGAATTCCAATACTTATCAAAAATGATATCCAATACTTATCAATATGATAATAAATATTTAATCACATGTTATTATAATTAAAAAATATGATAACTGAAAAATTTTGCAAATAGATGTATTCGCAAGTGCTATAGTCGTAATGATAAAAGAAAAATATTGTATGAACAACATTTCATTTTCTATAACGAAAAGAGGAAAAAAGTGAGCAAACCTTAATCGAGAAAAAACACTATTTAAATCTTTGTAGAATTATGTTTCGCCTTTGGAGGTGAAAAACGAACAAGAAAATATGAGTGGTTGGCTTATAATGTAACAGAGGTATGTAAAGCTAATTTGGATCCCCGTGCGATGCTTCTTTATAGCGCAATAAAATAAATGCATGTAAGTTATTACGTCTTTTATGTAGTTTGGGTTTATCTTTTTTATGCCTTTTGGGTGGTGTTTCATTAGAAGTTTCCCTCTTCTCCAAAGCAAATGTCTAGGTCCGCCACTGACTTACAAAAATATGTCCAAATTAATAATATAGAATGGTATACTAATAACTGCATCCGTAGAAGACGATATGCATAATATTACACTTTTTACAAACCATCAATATTTTATCAACTTTTTCTCATTGGACAATCAACTCAAACTTCCAACTGCCATTTTATTGTCTGAAAATATAACTATAACAATCAACAACTGGGGAATTGCTGATTGAGTTTGTCAATTGTTAGGTTTGATCCAAAGGCCAAAGGTATTTTCAAATCTTTAGCTTGGAACAGGGAATACCATCCAGTCCATTTTCTATCAATGAAAGTTGTCTCCGGCCGTACTTCATCTTATTTACTTTTCTTTTAGCTAGAATTTCCATGAGAGTAAATGCAAGAAACAACACTCTACTTACTATCAACAACATGCAGATTGAAAATGTGGAAAACTTTACGTATCTTGGAAATGTCATAACAGAAAGCGGAGGTACAGAGGACGATATTTGTACGAGGATACGAAAAGCTCAACAAGCATTCAGCATGCTCAACCCTGTTTGGAGATCTGTCGAGTATACTACAATGACAAAGATCCGCACATTCCCGTCCAATGACATGTCTGTTCTACTCTACGGATGTGTTGACTGGAAAGTGACAAAACCCTTACCGATAAACTGCAGCTCTTTATTAATAAATGTCTATGACGAATCGTTCGTATTTTCTGGCCTAACATCATCAGAAACGAAGATCTACTACACCTGATCGAACAAAAAAGGGTAAAATATCACATAAAGTCCAGAAAGTGGGGTTGGATTGGTCACACACTCAGAAAAAATGAAATTCAATTCAATTCAATTCCAGTATTGCAAAGATTGTCCTAGAGTGAAATCCCCAAGGAAGAAGAATAAGAGGTCGCCCAGTACAAACTTGGAGAAGATCCATCATGGACGAGATAAGAGGTCAAGTCAAAGTGTTGGAATGAGGTGAAGGCCTTAACGCAAAATAGAACCCGAGGGCGCGTTTTCACTGAAGCTCTATGCTCCACTTAGGAGTTCAAGAACCTTATATATATATAGAATGTACATAATATTAACACAACATATTGTATACAAGTCTTCAGGACTTCCGCAGAGATTCTATGTATAACCTTTTTACACCCAAAATTTAGCTTTGTTTCTATAAATGACGAAAATTACTTTATCTCTATCACAAAATGTTTCTAGAGAATTTTCTACACAACTAAGACAGAACAACTCTACAAAATAGGAATTTAGATTCTCTTGGCAAAATCATTCCCAAGAGCAAGATAGAATTTCCAAAAAATCAACTGGGAAGACTTTATTACAGAAAACGTAGTAACCGACTCAGCAAGAATATCTCCTAAATCGTGAAATTACAGACGCTTCGTCTAATGAAAGTGAGTCTTAATATCAGAGCCACTTGACAGACAAATATTACGAAACAAGTCATGAACTGCTTAAAAAACTTTCTATCCAAGAACAAATTCTTATTCCTAATCATGGCAAGCAGGCATTTTTGCTATTTTGTATTTTACTCCCGTATTTATTATCCTATAGTGATTCGTATATTTTTATATTCTCATCTTTATGAATGTTAATATCTCGTACATCATCATTATAACGTTTGCTTTTTAGTTGGTTTTAAATTTTCTTTTTCTGTAGGTAAAATAGCCTATTAGGATTGGTAGTCAGTGATAAATCGACAAACAGAACTGTGGTAATCCTGACAAACGACTAACGAGCTTGTGTGTCTATTACAAAAAAATGAAGACATCGAACTTAAGCAAAACTGAATGCGCAAGTAACACAATGCTTCATTTCACTATACGAGTCCGACTTTCAGTTAAATGCTTTCACGTCAATAAGCTTGAGCTGAACTTAACTTAACCATAGGATGTATCAGATTCACACCAACATACTGGCTGTCCACAATAATTGAGAATGGGACGAGAAAACGACATCCAAGGCTCGAGCAAATAAAGCAAATTGCACTGTCATTATTAATTTGGCTCCAAAGGCTATTAGTGGTATTATTTTTTTTATATTTTCCCCATTCACGAGACGAGACATGTGGACATCGGATAGACTCAAACTGATGAACTGAGGGAATTAGTAATTATCACAGCTTTGTGATAATTACTAACAAGTTCCTTAGACTACAGTAACATCCTAGTGATTGATTGTAATTTAAATTATAAAATAGCATTTGAAGTAACTGCTATTCCTATACGATTAGTGGATTTGGATGCATCTGTATAAATATGGTAACAATCGGAAAAACAGGAGAGTTTTTACGAAACAAGTAGTTTATTATTGCAGGATAAGTTTCAAATTTGTTGTATTTGGTGAGAGTTAGATCACAGTGTTTTCCAAGTTGGAGGTAGAGCTTTAGTTAAGGAAGAATTTTGGAAATTGGATACTATGAGATGATACGTACCTTCGGATTCTCTCGTAGAATGAATGATCGGTCCAATTGTTTTTATTGTAATTTTCTTTGTAACCCTCTCAAAATGGCATGGTAAATGCTTGGACACATGAAGCGTAAGCTAACGAAAGATACATTCTTTGGAATGTTAAAGGTGGTTAACCCTTTAAATATTGTAGACTTTCAATCAGGCTTGTATGAGAAGCTTCTATAACTATGCTTAATGCTTTTTTTGTACAATTTCGAGTTGAAAAAATACTTTTTTCTTTGCAGAAGAGTAAATAATTAACCAATTGTCAAGTTTTGATCTTATAAGTGATTTGTAAATGCGAGTAAGGCTTTTAAAACTGATCCCCAATTGTTGTTACACAAAGTTCGCATTAAACTAAAACTTTTTAATAATTTATTTTACAATCAATTATATTGTCATTAGTAGAATACCCTTTTCCGAAAACCGTGTATCTAGTCTTTGGCACCGTAGACTACAAAACGTTTCAAGCTTTTCTCTTCTATATTTATATAAAAACATTTTGGATTTATATATAAATTTCGTAATTTTCTATTACCGTAAATATGTAGTATTTCTGTAACGATCTTTTGTCGGCTTAAAAGCGAGCCCACCTTATCAGATACCTCCTTATCAGTCATTATATCTCCAGCTATGAATACAACGATAAGGAAACTTATATAAAGGTAAATAAACGTGTTGGTATCTTTTTGTACAGTTATGTTAAACATTGTAGCGTATTCGTGCGGTAGTATGCTAGTTTTTCCGAAAGTGCAGCGAACAATTTGTTACTATTAAGTTTTGATTGTTGTTAGTTAATTTGAAGTTTGTTAAAATGATAGATACAAGGACTTACGAAAATTATAAACCTACAAGTGTATTGAAGAAACGATATTTTGCTAGGGAATTGCAGCGACTGAAGATTATCAAAGGTAATCGGTTGTTTTTTGTACAGAAATTAAGCACAAATATAAATTTTTTTTTCACGTTTGTATTAATTTTTAAATATTGCCGGTAGAATTAATATTGTCTTTCTGATGGTACCGGCAGATATGATTAAGTTTACTTATTGATAACATAGATAACGGTGTAACGGCAAATCTATTCGTGAAGTAGGCATTATAAGCCCCTTTTGGAATTATCACCTGGTATGCCAAATATAAATATATATAAATTTGATCTTAGACCTGGGATTATCCGATCTTCAGGTTTTAGAATTTGTGACGTAGACTACCAGCTTTCTTGCCTTCTTTTAATGGATCTTTCTGGTAGTCTGGTGTCTGTTGATCCTTAATATCTTGCTATCGGGGCTAGTCTCTCACTATCCCTGGTTCTATTCCCATCTTCTTTGTCTTACCAATCATACAACATCCTGATTTTACGTATCCTTGTAAAGTTTGAGTTAGGTAATTTTATGATAATATGTAGGATTTTTACCATTTTCTTTTACTAGTAATTTATTTAATAATTCAACTTAAGAAGATCAAACATAGAGTGGAACAAAGTGATACTCAATCTCTTGAGTGTTTTTCCAATCGCACAGTTGTTCGCTCTTAAAACTCATAACTTACATCCTTCAGAATTTTATTTCTTTTATCTCTTTGATCCAGTTTGTTCGGTATTTTGATATTTTATCTGATGATATGTTTTTTATTTTCTTCCTTTATTCATTAATTGTTAATTGTATGCATTTTTGACACTATACTCATCCATCTAAGCACTCTATTTCCGCCACATGCATTCGTTATTCCTCTTGTTTTTTAATTGCTCAACATTTAATTTCGTACATCATAGCTGGTCTTATGAGAGTTTTTTTCCCTTCATTTTTGTTGAAATCTTTGTGGCATTCAACACACCACTCGCTTATTTCCAATTCATCTATCTTACCCTAATTCTACTGCTTGCATTTTCTTCTATTTCTTTTTTACTCTGTAATGCCGTTTGTCGATCAAAGTTCAAAGCAAAAGCGTAGATTTTTTATTTTTCAACCATTTATTGAAATTACTTTTTCTCATTCTTTGTGTACATCCTTACCTAATACCTTGTCCTGGATGAAATTCATTTTAAAGTATGTCATGCACTTCAAACGGTGTTCTCGTGCACTTTTATCTTTGGTAAATCTGGGCTTCTGGGTAAAGGAAAAATATTTGGAAAACAAGATCTAGGAAGAAGAAGAACATCTTGGTTAAAGAACTTCAGAATCTGGTTCAATGCAACATCTGTGCAGTTTTTCCGCGCTGCTACAGATAAGATAAAGATTGCCATGATGATCGCCAAAATTCGTAACGGATAGGCACATCAAGAAGAAGAAGAAAATCTGGGCTGTTCTGCTGATACTTTTCTTTGGAGGAAAGTTTTTAGCCTACCATTGATGATTTGTAATATTACCTTGTTATCATGTAAGATAAGAAAAACAGCTCTGTAACTGTCACATTTACGCTAGCTACCTGTTATGTGTATTGTGATTGTAGAGTGCGTCCAATCAGTGCGCTATGTTTTTCGTCTTTATAGAGGGGGCTATCGTCTGGAATGCCATATTTGATTGCAGAGAAGAATTTTATTCCGATTTCTTTTGTTTCCAGCATTTCTCTTTTTATCATATCTGAGTCTAGTGTCTTCTTTTTATGATAGAATGATCTCAACGTAGCTGCTATATCCTCTCTGTTTGTTTTCAGAGTTTCCGTATATTCCTCGACAACCCAAGATCGTGGCTCTAAATTTCCTTGCATATATTGTTGTAATATTACTGTTTGTTAGCCTTGCATCCTCGTTTTATTGCTTTGTTGAGGTTTCTCAGATTAGTTTTTTCACTTCCTGTGTACACACCAGTTTGACAAAGATTTCTTCTGCTCTCAATGATCTAAAGTATATTATCTGTTATCTAGTGTTTTCTCTTTATATAATTATGTGTCTCTGCAGAAATAGTAATAGAGTCTATAAAAAAATCTAGGTAAAACACTACTGATGAAAATAAAAGACCTCTTTAATTTAAATTTACAAGAAAAAACATTGAAATTGTATAAAGCCAATTGCTGAATGGAAAATGAGATAGAACTGACCTGGAGCACTCAGATTCATTAGCCTATTCAGTCATAGAACTTTTTATAAAAGTAATAATAATGAAAATAAATAAAACATTAGACAGTTACTACATAAGGGAGCAGACGGGATTCCGGTCAAAATTTAGAACCAATGATCACCTACAATTGTTATGTAGATGACTACTACGAATAAGCTGGGTCGACAGAATTAGAAATGAGGTCCTTAGACGCCTGAACCAAACAACACAACTGGTCAATATAATAAAGAGACGTAAACTGGAATACTTCGGTCACATTGTGAGACACTCGGAAAAATACGAACTTCTACATCTGATCATTCAGGGAAAGATCGTGATCTAAAGTAAACGTGGTTCTGGTAGAAGAACATCATGGCTAACAATAGAACGGAAAATCGACTAAATCATTATTTAGAGCTGCTGTCAATAAAGTCATGATAGCGAATATGATATCCAACTATCGATAACGGTCATGGAACTAAAAGAAGAACAAGATCACCTTCAAACAGTCAAACAATGTTTATGCAAGGTCACACTTGACATTGTCCAATCAGTCCAGTTACAACCCTGCGTAGGTCCTAGCCTTCTCAAGAATTTCTCTCTAGTCGTCCCTATCCATCGCCTTCGTCCGCCAAGCACGTATTCCCATATTTCTTATATCTTCATAGATGTTATCAAGGAACCTTGCTCTGAGTCTTCATCTTCTCTGACCAATGGGTCTATCAATGAGCGTTTTTCTAGCTGGTTCATTTTGTTCCATCCGCATTACATGCCCTATCAACCTCAGACGTTCTATTTTAATATGTTTTACGATATCTGGTTCCTGGTATATTCTATAACATTCGAAGTTGTATCGTCTTCTCCACACTCCATTTTCATTCATTGCTCCATAGATTGCCTTAGTACTTTTCTTTCAAAACATCCTAATGTGTTTTTATTACTTTTTGTTAGAGTCCAGGTGTGTGACCCATATGTTAGGACTAGGCGTATTATTGTTTTGTAGAGTTTTATTTTTGTATTTCTCGATATAATTGTGGATCTAAGGTTTAGATTGGACCCAAAATAGTATCTGTTGGCAGTGTAAATTCTGCGGTTTATCTCTGTGGTAGTAATCAAATGCGCAAACTATCGGAGAGTATCCCTGCTAGATGTTATATACAACGTATTAAGCACACTAATTAAGAAAAGACTAGAAATACTTGTTGAGAACAGTTTAGGACAGATTCAGGTAGGTTTCAGTAAGAAAAGCTTTCCAATCGATTAAATTTGCATAATAAAGCAAAAACTCGTCAATTTTTATGAATACAACATACCAGCATAAGCATTATTATTAAATTAATAAGACAGCCTACGATTCCGAGGACAACAGAAAGCTAATAGAGGTGCTAAAAGGATTTGAAGCACCAATAAAACTAGTAACATTGGTAAAATGCCACCTAAAACACCACAAGTAAAATCAAATGCAACAGTGCAGTCTCAGTTGCATTTGTAGTAAAGAAAGGTATTCGGCAGAAACACCTGTTGTATTCAATATTAAAAATTAGAAGATGTAGTGACCGTTTTTGTATTACAATTTTCTGGTCATCTTCAGGTCTTTGAATAAGTTAAATTAAAATCATCATCATCATAGTCGTTAACATCTTGGCAGATATGTTATAGTTAATTATTGAGATTCAGCAGCTCTGATAGTCTGATCAACGATACTCCTCTACTGGTCGCGGTTATCTGTTACATGTACTGCCTCAGTTTAAATTTTAGTGATCTTTTTTATTAACTTTATTAAATGACTTACAAATAACTCTTTTATATATATTACAAAACTAACAAAATAGACTTACTTTAGATGATGTTATTTTCTTTAAATTGGTATTTTAAAGAAAGCAAAAAATTGTAAACAATTTAATGGATATTTTGAATACATTGTGTGTAAATGACTAACAATTCAGAAGAAGAAAAACTTATTCCAAAGTCTGGTCTAATTGCGAGTTTTTTCGATGTCTCTGTATAAATTTTAACACACGATGGTCACATTTGTCTACTCTATGATGTAGTCGAGGCCAATTTTGCTTAAAAGCATTATAAAAGAATAGATAGTGATGCGATTCATTAAAAGTTGGGAGTAATAATGCATTTTGTGGTGCTTTATCTTCGAAAACTTTTAAATGAATTAAAAAAAAAACTGTCGAGATAAAACCGTTGACCCACAACATGTAATCTTCGCAAGCAGAGTATAGAGATAAAGCAGACATTTCAATAGAGGATAAAAGTGAAGTTCTCTCCACGTTAATCTGTGACAGAGATAAATGGCATTTAACAAATTTATATCCAGAGATAGAGTTCATCTCGGGAAAAACGGCAACTATACATATTCATCAAGAGCCGAAAGTTATTGTCGTCTCTATCGCACCCGTGTCTTAATCGGAGAGAAGCGCGCCAGAAAATATTCGTTATAACACCTCACGAGCCATGATAAGACCGATCAGATAAAATGCTTATATATCATATCACAATGGCACAGCAAAAATGATTACGAGAGACGTTCCTTCCTATATCACGCTCTGTAGGGTCGGTAATGTGAATCACGCTCTGCCGGTTCTTACACTCTCTTCTTTACCCACTGATTTATATATTCCACAGCAAATACCTCATAACCCTATAAATCTTCGAGTGCGTGATATCCTCCTATCTTAATTCCACTAACGTCGATATAGTGAACGAGCCTCTCTTACTATTGCTGCTACTAATAACTGCCATTTTTCAATGGCTCTTTTTCTCTATATTGAAAAGTTGATTGATTGGCTTTATAGTCGAGTTAAAATGGGGTTATTTATATCTAAATTGTACACAATAATGAAAACAAATCTCTAACTGTAGTTCCTGTAGACTGAAATATTAATTAATACGAAATTAATACACTACGAAACTAATTTTGTCCCTAATTAGGTTTCCCCGTGTTTGTAACAGGACCAGAAGACACATAATATGACAGAGGACCAACCAGAATTAAAGACCATATACTGAGCTAACGCAGTTTTCAATTTAATAATGAATACAAAGTACTAAGGAGAAAAAAATATATATTTAGTAATGTTGAGTTTAAAGCGTCTTGTGGCTTCCGGTTTCCAGTCCCCATTCACGTCTGTCGGCCCGGTCTTCTGGTCGTAGATCCCTCTCTGTCATTACCTTTAAGTCTCCATAAAGCCATGTTGTTTTCGGTCTTTTCGCTCAGGCGACTCCCAATCCAATATTAGCTTCGGTAGGAGATGGTCTGTCATTATTTGTACATGTCCCTACCAAATAAGTTGTTTTTGCTGTATTTTTTCTATGATGGTGGTTGTTCTGTTCAGAACAAGAAGTTTTTGTTCCGTTCTCTTAGTGAATTGCCAAAGTTCAACACTTTTAAAAATGCTGTTATATAACTATATCTTTTCCTGTTTAGAGATAGTTTTTGACCAGAGTAGTGAGTTAAGTGCGCTTAAGTTTTCTTTTCATCTTTACCCCCAATAGACATATTCGGAACATGGCGAAATTACATTTCTATCTTCTAAGTTTAAAGTCCCGTCTAAGCGGTAACTTGAGAGGCTTCTGTAAAAGATTATTTTGAATATTTTTAAACAAAGCCATAACTGAAGTTAATGAAAACAGATAGCTTGCTGGTATAATGGGAATTTTATTTGCACAGCAAAAATTAAACTTATATACTGAATGTTTCTAGAAAATTTAGTATAATAAACGAAAATTGACAAAATGTGACGTACCGGATTTTTGGAACGTTACAAAAATTTGCCTAAACGAGCTGCAAAAGACGCCAGAAGCTACAGAAAAGCAGATCATTTTTTAGTAATAATAAAATTAAAACCGGCATTGCCCACAAAACAAAACGAAAAGTGGAACATCAAAATAAAATATAACGTTCAAAACTAGAGGATGAAGAAATAGAACAGGATTTTAGGACAAAAATATAAACGCCAATTTGAGAAAAGCAAAAAAAAAGTAGATAATGTAGACTAGAACTTAAAAATATTAAAAAAGAAGAATAACAAATGCGCCACAAGAAGTGTAAAAAGAATAACAAATGCGTCACAAGAAGTGTTAAGGGAAGCTTAAAAAAGCTCTAAGAAAGAATGCGCACAATGAAGAATTTAAGGAAGTAGGTGAGTAAAAAATGAAACTAGGTTATAATTTTTGTCAAATAGGACTCTAAAAAATTAAAAAGAAATAAAGGCTTTATTAGAAAACAGAGAAGTTATAGAAGAAATCATTGGATCAATTAAAAGAGTTGTAAAAATAAAAAATAATAAGAAACTATCAAGAAACAAAAAGGTATGGTAATATTCATTTTTCTGTAGGAGGAGAGCTGATTGAGATAGTAAATAAAAGAAGATAATCAGCAAAGTAATATCCCAATTCTTTTGAAAACATGCTGAGGAAGATATAAATATTCCAGAACCAACTGAGCAAGAAGTCAACGAAGTTGAAGAAAAGTTTTAGTCATAATTTTAGGAAATAGGCTGCTGGGTTCACCTCCTATACATTTTATTGTAGAGTACGAAGCCAGGATGGCAGCCTATCGGCTGTTCTGGATATTTGTTGGAAAAGACTAGTCGGATGGGCCATAGTGACACTGGCATTGAAAGACAGGCTATCGAGTGTTGTACTGTGTATAGGACATCATGGCCTCTCAATTTGAGTTCTCATCGTCCTTCTTGGTTCAATTTCCTGACCGAGATGAGTGGATGGAACAAGAATCTGCACGATACGTTAGAGCGGGCTCACAGATCGGTCCAGAATTGACGAGCGAGCAGGCGCTGGAATATATGGAAGCGATCCTAGTATGTACTTATGAGTCCACTTAATATGGGTACCGGTGTGGAAGGTAACGAACCGGCTGGCACCTTGGCAAAACATTGCTCACCCACTCTGCTGTGGAACCCGAACTTTTGTGATTGGAGTGCTCTGCAGTACTGGTCGAGATAGTTCCAAGAAGCGTCTTTTGCAGGGATTCCATGGTTCCTGAGCTAGTGATGGAGGTATGAGATAGGCTAGATAATACGTCACAAAGTGACAACAATCTATTTCCAAGCAATTTTTTTCTGATAAGAGTTTTATTTTATTTGATACTTTAATAACAACAAATAGATAGAAATTTCTTACGTGAAGCGTGCTCTCTGATTATTTACTTTACTTGATTTGAAAGTTCATGACATCTCATATTGTGTTATGTGTATTGTCTTTTTTTCTTCTTTTATTAGCTGTACGATTTTGTCGCCCGTCTTTTCTTGCCTTTTTATCATTGTACTTGATTTTAATTTAAATCTGGTGGTTATACCTACAACATTAAAGTGCATACCAACGCTTAAATATAAATACGCAACAATATTTAACAGTCTTAGTGACTGCAAGTAATATTGCTCGAAGAATTCTTCAAAACGGGTTTATTTCTCTTATTTTCGAGTAGTATCTAACAAGTTTTAGCGCTTGGATAACGTCATTTTATAACTTAAATCATAAATATTCAATATCTCGAAGTTTTCCCATCCCGTGAAGACACTGCAAAGTTGTCACTATCGGTAAGGGAACTGATATCGCACAATATTATAACATTCCGTAGCAACTCTGAAGCAACGTGTATTCTCTCGAAAGTAGTTTTAGAAGATATCATCTCTGAGAATATATTAACAAAATATGTAAAGTTGATACGATGGGTACTTTGAAAATGGCCGCTATCTGTGGCTTTTAGTGTTATCGAATCGCACGCCGGTTATTTGGTCAATTCGGTAGACTGTTTATATAAAGATCGTAAGATGAATGTCGGCATAATTCTCGAGATATGTGTATGTGTATGGAAATTAAGGTAGTCCATCATCGGCCTTTATCAAATCTAAAAAGTTTGACGTTGTTGACTTAGGGACGTTGAGACTGACCGTTCTGAATTAGAATTATTTTAATCTTGTCAGCCGGAGCCACCGGTCTACTAACTGTGAGTTATTTTAGTATTTATAATGCTCGGAATCTCCGAGTTGTAGTGTAAACATGAGGAGGAATGTTGTATTTTCGGTTTCGATGTTATTTTTCTATGTCGGAATAAAAAACGAGGCTCTCTTGTTATCAGAATCTACCTCATTGACAGAATATTTATTAGAATAGTTTCCTTATCGCTTGGAATATAAGTAGGTAATCGTTTTGTGTATCATTCAAGGGCTTTTGTTTAAGTCAATTTTATTCAAACTATGATATGTACGAGGGATAGTTCAAACATAATGCACACTATTGCATTATCACAGTGAAAAATTATATTATGAAACAGACCTGCTTGTCAACCACTGATTACCAACGTATTTGTTACGTTTGACATTGCAATAAACCAGCAACTTTTGTTCATCTATCGAATGTGCTGGGGGACAGTATCATAAAACCATTCTTAAGATGAGAAATACTGTTCTCGCATAGATTTTTTAACTTATTTTACATATGGAATGGTATGCTGGCGCCAGTACTCACGCCAGCAAAAGTTTACACATACAATGACATTCTTTCTCACCAGTCTTATGAGTGCAACGTGTTGTGACTGTATGGAGCTTCTTTTTGAAATGATGTTAATTCAAAATGGCACATGAACTGGTTTGTAGTTGTCGAATAGTAGCAAATTTGATGCTTAACAATATGACAGACGATTTGCAACGGAAATATAATCATAAACCAGAACCTTTCGCGTAAGACGAAGGAACATTTTGATTATCTTTTACTACTTTTAACATCATATATTGAAAAAAAAAACGAATACAGCCATGAGGGACGCTTTATCTGCCGAACTTAAATTGCAAGTAACTTCAAGATATTCAGCCACTAGCCATTCCTTCACATCACTGCAATACTTGTACCGTGTGCCTAGAGTACAAAGTTCTTGTCAGAAGTGTGTCATGCGATCTACAGCGGACTCAGAGACCATATTAGAGTAAGTATTTTTATTGTATTTATACAAACCAACAGTTACATAGTAGTAGTGATATATTCATCATTTAGTATAGAACCTAGAGCTTTCGATAAAATGTCACTAGAAATTGGAAATCAGCTGCATAGTCAGAAGTTCTGGTTGATGAATTTGTATTTGGTCGAGATGAAATGGGTTCCAAATACCTAGCAGCACATAGACGTTGGTCCATTAATATAAGCCATTAATTCTAGAGCCCATAACTCAAAAAGTTTTTTAAGATGGCATGTGACAGCCTTTCCGAAGCAATCAAATTAATTTTCCTTCGCTGCTGATGCATTAAGGGTCGACGCAGTAGTTTTTAATTCCTCTCGTGCTTTTTCTGTACAGGTTTTGTCATGTTTTTTGAATATTCTTTGTGGAATATGTACTGTCGTACGGCTGCGAGTACTGGTGAAAGGTGGTATAATATCATAAGTTGCTGTATCTTCTGTAACAACAGCAGCAGTCTGCGATTGTGTGCATGTTTGAGCAAACGGGCGAGACTCTGATGGAGGAGTTTATGCAAAGTCAAGCCAAAAGACTGCCATAGAAAATAACATATTGAATGTCCCTGTCAATACAGTATTTCTAGCAGATGATGCGTTTCCGTTAAAGGAATACCTATTAAAACCTTATTCGCACCATGGTCTGTTAACAATAAAAAAGAAAATTTTTAACTATCGGCTATCACAAGCCAGAAGAATTGTAGAAAATGCTTTTGGAATCTTTGTCGCCCGTTTTCGTGTATTTGAGAAACCGATTGACTTGTGTCGTATAGTAAATTCTGCTAGTGCACTACATAACTGGCTACAAAAAATAACTACTACTTTTATTTCATAAGAGTCTGCAGATGGAGAAGATTTTGAAACCGGAACAATAACGTATGATTTCTTGGAGACAAGAAATAAGAGGTACAGGGTTACTGGATCTGACAGTAGCACATGAAACTCGTAATTACTCTAAAGCGGCTATTAGAAACAAACTAGCTAATTGGTTCATGGGCGAAGAAGCTGTACCATGGCACATGAAGATGATTAATAGTATTCCAAAATAATATAGTTAATATTTGAACAAATAAAATACTTACCAATTGTGTAGATTGTTTGTCTGGTATCTGTACTACTGCATGCAAGATGGCCACCGCAAATCAAGGACTTTTCGGTATGCCACCGACTTCTTGCTTTTTAAAATTATAATTAATTCCAATGTATATTCTGAAAATAGATATGAAAAGGACGTGGCAGCCAGGATCATTGCAGGAAACAGGGCATATTACTCATTAATGACCGTACTTGAATCAAAAATACTCTCAATACCAGCAAAAATAAGAGTGTACAAGACAATAATTCATCCCACAATAACGTATGGAAGCGAGACATGGACTCTGAACCAGCGGGAAACGACAAAATTACTGGTACTGGAAAGGAAAATACTGCGGACTATTTATGGGCCTTGCAGAGAAGAGACAACAGGAGAATGGAGAAGAAGACACAATGATGAACTCTAGACAATATAAGAAGATGAAAACATAGTACGCTACATTAAAGCAAACCGAATAAGATGGGCGGGCCACGTACTAAGATCGAGTGACGAAAGACTTCTGAACGCCACATTCTGGAAAAGGCCCGATGGCAGAAGGTCAGATGGAAGGACGCAGTGATCGACGCAAAATGGGAATACAGCAATGGGAAATAGCTGCTCAGGACCGACAACAATGGAGGGAAATAGTAAACACGGCCAAGACTCACATACGAGTTGTAGAGCCAAATGATGATGATGAATGTATATTTGTTTCGTATGGGGCGTATTTTAACTCTTACATCGGAAGCACAGAAACCGTTGATATTTACTTTACTTGCAATGGTTTTATATCCATCTTCTCGTAAATTCCTTTCTTTATATGAATCAGAATGTGCGTCCCACAAACATGGGCATTGTTCATAATATTCCTAAAACTGAACAATTTGTGCCAAAGTACACTTTTTGCTCATTGTAAACGAACTGGTCAAGTAGACACAAATGTAGTCTTGACATCTGATTACTCGCGTGCAAGACTGAGTGTAACAAGCTCATATCTGGACTGTATAGTATGTAAGAGAAGGTTTTTCCGGTCGTGTTTGCACGGTAAATACAATTTACGCTTTACGTGAATCACTGGTTTAAGAGTAAGCAAACAGATCGTGTTTTATAATAATAAAACACTGAAAATTTTGTTTTCAAAACTTATTATAATATTATAATATCTTATCACTACAGCTATTTCGACAGAGTGCCTTTCTCTAGTGGTCTATTTTTAGTACGTAATTATAGTTTATTTTTATGAACGAGAGAGTAATTAGCATAATTTTAACTGGTAGCTCCGACCACTCCATGGGCGTGCTCAAGATTAATTGAAAAATTACTTTGAATAATTGTAAAAAATAAATGAATTATTTCAGTGTTATAAAGTGTTATGTGTATGTAAACAAAAGTGACCTCTTTTATCACACACTATATTAGAACTGACTGGCCTACATTAAAAAGGGTTTTAAAAAATTCACATTTTTTTTATTTTTAAAAATTACAAAATAGAAAAAGAGTTTTTAAAACCGTCTAAGGTATGTTAAATAGATGAATAAAAATATTAATATAAAACTTACAGCTACTTGTTACAAATCCAAATCAGATTCAGAAGATGAACTTTCAGAACCAAGATTTATAATAACTGGCTCGATCATTTTATCAGTAATATTGTCCAGCTTTCACATTTTTTCCTCTTCTTTAATAGTGTAATTTACTGCCTTTTCCCAGTTTTCAGGTTTTACATTATTTACGGCCTCCAAAAACAACTGTTTAACATCATGAATTTTAAAAGTGGTATTTTTTCTTGAAACTTCACTCTTTATCTGTGCCCATACCAGTTCAATCGGGTTTAATTCACAATGATATGGTGGGGATCTAAGTACTGTCATTCCACGATTTTTGGCAATTTCATCAATTTCGTATTTTTTAAATTTTTCTTTATGAAGGGCACACAACGAATAAAGTTCCTTTCTTATAGATCCGGGATGGTACGTAATATTTTTTGAACTCAGCCAATTCTGCAAGTCTTTTTTTAACCACTTGGTTGTGGGCAGTCCTTCTATAAGTCTGGAGTGATAACTTGCATTATCCATTACTATTACACAGTTCTTAGGAAGAAGATCTATCATTTGTTCGAACCATTCTTGAAAGACATCAGCGTTCATGTCTTCATGGTAGTCACCAGTACGAGTTGATTCAAAAGTTAATAAACCACCTTCAACAAAACCGTCTGAACTGCCAATGTGTACTATTATCAGCCTGCGTCCCTTTCCTGATGGTGGGTTTAAACCAGTAGATAAGTTATTTACAAAAGCGTGCCTTTGACTTGTAACAGTTTCATCCTGCCAAAATTTATTTGGTGTATGACCCTCGTTGATCCATGTTTCATCAAGATAAAATATTTTTCTTTTTTGGTTTCTCATTTCCTTTATGGTTCTTAGAAAATGTCTTCTCCATATGACAATATCGCTTCTTTCTAATAAACTAGACTTTCTGGGATTCTTTTTCCAGCGGAAGCCTATTTCTTTTAAAAGTTTCCATAACGTACTTCGACTCATTTCTGGGTAATCCTTATCATCTCGAACTGAGACAAGAACTTTATCCAATGTTGGAAATTCTTGTCTAAAGAAGAATTCATGCACTTTCCGTCGAAGTCCTTCTTTAAAATGATATTCTATTTGAAATTTTGGTTTCCCTGGAGCATTACGTGGCATTTGAAAACTACCACATTTCTCTTCTTTAATAACTCTGTAAATCGTAGATTTCTCAACACCAAGTGTACTGCTAACTAACTCAACGGTCTCATCAACACTTTCACATAAAGGTTTGTCTGTAAATGATTTAAAACAATTAAATATTAATGTTTTTTCATTAACTGTTAGAGGACCAATTTTTCGGCGTTTACACGGCACTTCCAAATTTTCCATAACACTAGTATACACAATAAACTGCACCTTGCAACTGAAGTACCTACTTTTAGTGAACTGTTAAGAATTTTGAATACGCCACTTGGACCTTCCTATATACAAAATGGAAAAACCCACTATCACATTTTCTGTGGAATAAGTTTAGAAGGTAATTATCTAGTCAATTACTGTCGTAGATTCCTGGAATTAAAGAATTAAATGTTTGATTGTTGAAACCCTTACTTCGTGGAATGCACTCATTTCGGATAAAATAAAACGTTTTATTTTATCTAAAGAATTAAACTTTATTTTGCAAATAGGTAGGTACTTATTAAACTTTTATTGGTTATATATAACCAATAAAATAAACATCTTACATTTCTTGCAAATTCATTAGTACCTGTTAACCTCCATCACTCCGACACTGGCAACCTTATTTAGGGATTAGTAAGCCTCACAACTATTGTATTCTATTCTGCTCCAACCTTTATACCTGGTGGTCATACTCAATTTAAAATTGTTTTCCTATATACTTCTGTAAACTTGTTGACAAATATCTGTTTTTCATTGAGTCACCCGTATCAACAGTTTAGGGATTTGCATACATAATTTATTGTTTTATTACTCTCTCATACATAAAAATACACTATACACTTTATAGTTTTTAACTAAATAGGTTGAGGAGTGGAGAACTCTTTGTCTCAAGTTGGTCATTCAAAATTATTTCTAATTTGTTAATTTCCATAGATTCTAATAATAGATAGCTTAAGGCCTTTATTTTTTAAGCCCTTTTTTAAGTTTTTAGGCCATCGCCACATTTAAGTTTGTATACACCACTGTATAAGTGCTTCGAGAGAAATCTTTTTTTCCGCTTTTTAGATCGTTTTTTGTGTATTGTCTGTAAATAGGATATTGATTATATCCTTTAGAAAGGAACTACAACTTTAAAGGTGTTTTATTGTTTCATAGGTCAATGGAGCTTCAAATATGAAAAAACCGCGGATTACTATCATTTAAAGGTGTGCGTTTTTGAGAAAGGAGTAAATTTGTCATTATTCATTAACGTGTATTCGGGTGGAACACGCGCGATTTTTCTTTTTTGCCCCATAACTTTTTTCAACAGGGGTATAGGCGTAGGCATTGCTTAACAGAAAAAAAAACTTTTATCCATTCTCTTCAAAATGACGTTTGATAGAATACTGTAGGATTAGATTAACAGTATTCCAGATACGATTTTTACGATTTTTCGAAGTTCGCCACTCACATTTTTTTCCTTACCTTTAATTTGCACACTCTTATTTTTATATATGACACCCGATATGGTTTCTAAGTGTTTTCCTGAAATCTTATTTAAGGTATCTATCCTGTATTTAATTTTTCTGTCTGTCATGACTCATGACTAGACTTCGGCAAATATGCATATTGCATATTTTGCATATTCTGCATATTTTATGCAAATATTTCATATTTTGGCATATTTGTATAAAAGTTTGCATAAAGTGCATAAAAGTTCAGATTTTTATACTGTATTTGAAAATTTTTAAACATACCAATTTATTTCAATTCTTGTATAAAATTTTGTAGTCATTTTAATCAAGAAATGATCTAAGTACGTAATCTCTACAGGTACAAAACATTTACAATTTCAAAGAAGATCAATTTAAGTAGCCCTCAACATTCTTAGAAAGTCTCGGTCACTGAGGCATTCAGTTATTGGATAATCGCTAAGGGTTCGCTCATTTGCATTTTATGATCTAATCCCCAAATCTATCTACAATTTATTGTATCTTAACAGCAGGTAAACGGCTAATAGTTTTGTTCCTAATTTAGGGATTTTCCAAAATCTCCCAGTTTATTAAATTAGGTAACTAAACATTTCTAATTTGATGCTCAGATTTGTAAATCATTTTTGTTTTGATATTCAAAGCGTAAACACTCGTTGTGCGTAACAAAAAGGAAGATTGTGATTTTATAATGCCTAAAACAACCAGTGCTTCAACTTGGATTAAACCTTATAAAGAGCTGTCTATGGATATGGGAAAAATCTACTGTTCAGTCTGTGGCAAAATTGTAAGTATCTAATATTTTCTATTA
Organism: Diabrotica undecimpunctata; assembly: GCF_040954645.1. Taxonomy (NCBI): domain Eukaryota; kingdom Metazoa; phylum Arthropoda; class Insecta; order Coleoptera; family Chrysomelidae; genus Diabrotica; species Diabrotica undecimpunctata. Next base: position 204,732,350 of record NC_092803.1, on the reverse strand, counting down.
AATATCTAATATTTCATACATACAGGGTGTTTCCTAATGACACTTACAACGTTTGACTGTAGATACTTCTCGAAAAATTGAACAAAACGATATAGTTAATGAGGGGTCAAACTTATTTACTTTTCGAGATACAGGGTGTTAAAATTAAAAAAAATTAAATTCTTTTAGTTAATAACAACAATAACTTTAAAACCAATAAACGTATTTACTTGAAATTTAGTACTCGTAGGTTGTTTTTAAATAAAAAATAGCTTCCTTTAGTGAGAAAAAATTGTCCATGGTACAATACAATGGTGTGTATTTAGAAAAATTTTTCACCTTTACTTTTTTTTATGAAGTCAGCTATTCTAAAACACAATTATTTTTATTGTAATTGAATTAACAAAAAAAAAACTTTTGTTGAATTTTAAAATAAGTTATATGATGTACTAATGGTTAGTAACAAAAACTAATTTGTGGATTAATACTGCATTTAAAACACTTAGCGAGTGTTTTTTTTTTCCAAACCAGTTATTTGATTAACCAAAAACACCTTGTATATTTTTATATTTTAAAGGTTGGGTTAAAATAAAGGTTTTTATTTTTATTTATAGATAGCATGTGAGAAGAAATTTCAGATAGACCAACATGTGAGAACTGCTTCACACATTGCAAAAAAAGGAAAAATAGGAGGAAAACATCAAACTTCAATGGCTAAATGTTTCCAATCTACTTCAAAAAAATTAGATGAGCAAGAAACTTTTAATGAAGATTGTGTCGCGCATTAGTGTTTGCAAACATACCGCTTTCAAAATTAGCAAATGTAAATTTTAGTTCGTTTCTAAAAAAATATTGCAAACTTAATGTTCCGAGTGATCGGTCTCTAAGAAGAAATAATGTGAACGGGCTATACTCGTCGGTGTTAATTAATATTAAGGAAGAAATTGCAGATAATTATTTTTACATATCTGTAGACGAAACCACTGATTCCTCAGGAAAGTATATTGCTCATTTATTGATTGGTGTTCTTAAAGAAGATACCTTACCAAAATCTCATCTTATTTCATGCCAGCAACTTGAGAAAACAAATGCTTTAACAATTTCGCGTTTTATACAAGAAACATTAGCAACTTTTTTTCTTCCGACAACTATTCCTTCTAATAAATTACTGCTTATTTTATCGGATGCTGCTCCTTATATGGTGAAAGCAGGACAAAATTTAAAAATATTTTTCCCAGATTTAATACATGTTACTTGTGTAGCGCATGGATTAAACAGAGTTGCAGAGGAAATACGAAAAAAGTTTCCTCTTGTAAATACCATGATATCCAGTGTCAAAAAAGTATTTCTTAAATCTCCTATAAGAATTCAACTTTATAAAGAAATGCTACCTAACATTCCTCTTCCACCACAACCTATTTTAACGCGATGGGGAACATGGTAAGCAGCTAATTTTTATGCAGATCATTTTGTTAAAATAAAGAACATAATTGATACGTTAACAGATGAAAGTTCCCAATCTCTTTTGGATTCTGATTCTAAACAAACTTTTCAGAGTAACTTGTTTCAACAAGAACTTTCATATATAATCAAATTTTAGTTTTGTTCAAAAAACAATTACTCAGTTAGAATCACCAAAACTGCCATTGTTCGAAAGTACAGCATTAATAAAAGAATTTGCGTCATGTTGTCGGAACGTTAAAGGTAATATTGGAAAAGATATTTTAAAAAAATTTGAAGCTACTATGGAAAAAAATAAAGGTTACCATATTCTTTCTGAAGTAGTCAGTGTTCTAGCTGGAAATATTTCGGAAACAATTAATTTAGAACCAAATGTTTTGGTTAGTTTGAAAAATGCTCCCGTTACATCAGTTGATGTTGAACGAAGTTTTTCCATATATAAATATATGTACTCAGACAGAAGCCACAAGTTTTTGTTAGAAAATTTTGAACACCACTTGGTCATTTATTGTTACCATAATTCTAAATAAGTTTATTCATACTTAAAAATGATGTAGTTACTTAAAATAAATGTAAATCTTAATGAATAGTAGGAAATATTTAGTTATGTACACTTTTTTTTTTTAAATAAAATTGTTACTATTTTACGATTTTTTTATTTATTTGTATGCATATTTTGTAAAATATTTGCATATTTTCGGGTAAACACGTGCATATTTATGCGCATATTTTCTACATTTTTATTTGCATATTTGCCGAAGTCTACTCATGACATTATAGAAATTTGAGAAAAATCAAAGAACCAATCTACAGGACCGCAATCAGTCATATATATAAGTGAAACGTGAATTGAAAAAAAATCAAAGCAAAAAAAAAATATGAATATATCATTAGTATACAAACAAACGCCTTTGGAAATCATTTAACCCTTTTGATTATCTCTATAAATCGGAATAAATTCGCAGCAGTAGCAAATCACGAATTGCTTTATACCAACATATATATCACACTCATTAATTTTACATTCGGTGAATATGTGAAATACCGGAAATATTATCGGAGTTTTTGAATGTGTTTTCGCCGAAGAGAACTTTGGAAGTACTAATGGTAGATCATTAGGGCCCAGGTAATCTGTTCGAGTTTTTTTACTGTACGAAAAGATAAAAATAATAAATCACCGCGGTTTCCATGAGCGCTTTCTCTTCATGCAATTCTGATAATGGTTTATAACCGATAGGGCCTGCTGAAATCTCATAATCTTGTGATATATGATGCCAGACATAATATCGATAATAACGGCGAATTTATTATTGTCTTTATGTCTTTTACAATTTAATTCGTTAGTACTGACGGACGGTACGAAAAACGAATAATTAAAAAACACTGGAATAGTTTAAATCCATCAAATTAGATATGGTATACGTATATTAAATCAATAGCTGGGCGCGAAACTTGTCTAGGCATTTAGTGCCTTAACCAAATTTTTACTGTTGAGATGTAAACGATTTATTTTTTGTTTAGCGTAAGGCTGCCTGTATTACAGGTAAATTATACAAAGAGTTGTTATATAAATAGATTAAAAATATATAACTATTGTGCATATAAATAGATTTAAATTAATACTAATAAAGTCAAACACTAATAAACATCGAGCTTATCGAATGTATTTTTCCCTACCGGAAAAGTGAATCGGAGCACCTGTCACAATTCGTCCGCATTTTGCTGAGGGTTACCTAGATTTGTCTTGATTGGCCGAAGAACTCTGGTTTGCTTGTAATACTGGTATAGTCAGGGGGGTAGTTGTTGCATTCTTCTCCCAGTTCTCTCTCCATTCATCGGTATGTATCTTCTTTTTGATTAGTAATGGACAGATTCGAACGTAGTTATGAGGTCCGAATCGTTTTATAATGCCCCTTTCCCCGCTTCTCTCGATCGACGATGATTAATACAATAAAACGTTGAAATTAGGGAGAAAAATGTTGATTTTATTGACAGCTACTAGTAATTACACTACATATGTTGGTTAGGTAACTATCTATAATAACAATAAAACACTGAAAACTTTGTTTTCAAAACTTCCACAAAATTTATTTTAAATTCTTATCACTACAGCTGTTTCGGCTGATTGCCTTTCTCAAGTGATCTGTTTTTGGCATGGGTTTACACTTTATAGTCTCTAATGAAATAGGTTGAGGAGGGGAGAACTGTTTGTCTCAAGCTGGTCATTCAGAATTATATCTGTGTTTTTTAATTTGTTGATTTCCATAGATTCTAACAAAGATAGCTTAAGGCCTTTATTTTGAATGTGGAGAATTTTAAATTCGTCATTAAAAGAATGATTATGATCTAGAAGGTGAAGTGCGTATGTAGAATCTGTTTTTCTATTATTGAAAGCCCTTTTATGTTCTGCTATTCGTTTATTAAAATTTCTACCTGTTTGACCAATGTAAGTTTTTGGGCAGTCGCCACATTTAAGTGTATACACACCACTGTGTAAGTGTTTTTTATGTTGGCTCTTGTTGTTTTTAATATATTTGCCTAGGTTGCTATTTGTTCTGAAAGCTGGTGTTATTCCTTTCGTTTTTATGTGTTTGGCTATTTTTGTTAATATTTTGCCTGTATATGTAATCGAGCAGAAGGTACTGGGTTTTTTCTCTAGTGGTGGAAATACTAAGTTCAGGGCTTTCTTGTGTAGTTTTTGATTTAACATTTTATTAAATGTTTGTTCGTTGTATCCATTGTTTACTGCTATTTGCTTAATGATATTTAATTCTGTCTCAAAATTGTATTTTGACATAGGAATTGCTGTTAATCTATGTAACATACTATGATAGGCTGCTAGTTTATGTTGTGTGGGATGGGATCATGAATTGTGAATAGTCGTGTCAGTATGGGTAGGTTTATGAAATATGGAGAAGTCATGTTTGTTTTTAAGTTTGGTAATTTTTAAATCTAAAAAATTTGTGGATTGATTTTGTTCTGTTTCTATTGTAAATTCAATATGACTATGAAGAGAATTAATATACGATAAAAATTGGTCGAGTTGCCTGTTAGTTCCTGTGAAACATACCAGTACGTCGTCTATGTATCTCCACCAATATAAAAACTGTTTGAACTGACGTTCAAACAAAAATATGGAGAAGTCATGTTTGTTTTTAAGTTTGGTAATTTTTAAATCTAAAAAATTTATGGATTGATTTTGTTCTGTTTCTATTGTAAATTCAATATGACTATGAAGAGAATTAATATACGATAAAAATTGGTCGAGTTGCCTGTTAGTTCCTGTAAAACATACCAGTACGTCGTCTACGTATCTCCACCAATATAAAAACTGTTTGAACTGACGTACTGGTATGTTTCACAGGAACTAGCAGGCAACTCAACCAATTTTTATCGTATATTAATTCTCTTCATAGTCATATTGAATTTACAATAGAAACAGAACAAAATCAATCCATAAATTTTTTAGATTTAAAAATTACCAAACTTAAAAACAAACATGACTTCTCCATATTTCATAAACCTACCCATACTGACACGACTATTCACAATTCATCATCCCATCCCACACAACATAAACTGGCAGCCTATCATAGTATGTTATATAGATTAACAGCAATTCCTATGTCAAAATACAATTTTGAGACAGAATTAAATATCATTAAGCAAATAGCAGTAAACAATGGATACAACGAACAAACAATTAATAAAATGTTAAATCAAAAACTACACAAGAAAGCCCTGAACTTAGTATTTCCACCACCAGAGAAAAAACCCAGTACCTTCTGCTCGATTACATATACAGGCAAAATATTAACAAAAATAGCCAAACACATAAAAAAGAAAGGAATAACACCAGCTTTCAGAACAAATAACAACCTAGGCAAATATATTAAAAACAACAAGAGCCAACATAAAAAACACTTACACAGTGGTGTGTATACACTTAAATGTGGCGACTGCCCAAAAACTTACATTGGTCAAACAGGTAGAAATTTTAATAAACGAATAGCAGAACATAAAAGGGCTTTCAATAATAGAAAACAGATTCTACATACGCACTTCACCTTCTAGATCATAATCATTCTTTTAATGACGAATTTAAAATTCTCCACATTCAAAATAAAGGCCTTAAGCTATCTTTGTTAGAATCTATGGAAATCAACAAATTAAAAAACACAGATATAATTCTGAATGACCAGCTTGAGACAAACAGTTCTCCCCTCCTCAACCTATTTCATTAGAGACTATAAAGTGTAAACCCATGCCAAAAACAGATCACTTGAGAAAGGCAATCAGCCGAAACAGCTGATCCATCAATTATTTATAATAATTGATGGATCAGCTGTATTTATAATAATAAACTGCGCTCACATGAGCTCAAATCCCCAATTTATAATCTCACAAATAATTCATACCTTAGCACAAAGGTTATTGCTTCTATCATACTAACCAACTTTGAACTATTAGCTTACATTACAATTTAATCTAGGCCGTCATTGCAACACTTAGGAAGTTCAGTTAGAAAAATATATTATTCGACAATGCATTAACAGGTGAATGGACTTTAATTATTAAAATATTACTCGATATCATTTTCACAATGTTTGAATTATACACGATGAAAACTATAAAATGTTAAGAAGTTAAGAATAATGAGAGATTACAAATTAAGGGATTAATTTGTGATTGAACAGTAATATTGTAGTTTTAGTGTAGTAGTCTTTTCTAGCGATTCGAAAATGATTTCTTGATTGAGTTATACATCAACATGATTCGTGAAGTGTTGAGCTACAACGGTGCAAAGTGTCCTTGGGGGTACACCAGGAACAGTGTCATTAATCGAAACGTTGACGCTGAAGAACCTCATGCGGTCTTGGTAAGATGTTCTTTAAAGCTAAGCGTCCTATCTAGTGTGACAACTACCTATTTTCGGTGTTTTTATTGTAACTGAAAAATCTGAATCTGTAACTGAAAAATTCAAAGTAGATTTTGAGTTATTAATTGGCAAGTTCTTTAAGTGGAAGCTACTTGTCGGTCTTGGGGACATCGAACTGCAATCTCATCGCGAAAATATCTCTCGAAAGTAGCCAGATTGCTTATTAGGATTTCCTAAGTAGTCTCTAATTCTTTATGGCTTGTAGCAAAAGCCTAGTTATCCGTGTATCCAAACTTCTTTAATGCTGTTTCGGGTATGCCTACTATATAGACATAGAATAGCAGGGTAGCCAACGCCGATCTTTGTGGAAGGTAATTACTCGTTTTCATTTAAATACTGAATTAATGCTATCTATCAAAGCCAGAGGTCTTTTCCGATTTCATTCATTCATTTAGGGCCCATTATTTCTTTATATATGAAAGGGTTTGAATACTCTGTTTTATGTGGACAAGTGAATTTTAAAATCTTGAGGTCTTTTTTAACTTTAGTTATGTGTAGCGGTTTTCGAGTGCTCTTGAGATAGATAATATGCGGTCGAAACTTCATTTGATGCCTGGGTTGGTTACTGTCTCCGAGATTTCTCAGCAACAACCAGACTTGGAGAGCAGTAAACATTTATATATTTTATCATTGCTATGAACTGATTTAAAATAAGTTTTTATTTGTTTATGGTAGATTTTTGGCGCTTGCTTTACTCGGAGATATTTTAACATATTTGTGTTCGCGCATGACAACGATCTTTTGGTTATTCTGCTAGGCTGAATCTTTGCTCTGACCATATTAGGAATATGACACTTTTCTATAACGACTTAATTCAAATAGGTAATCGAGAAAGCTTTTAGCATCTCTTTTAGGTATTTTTGGATAGAAATTATTCATTTCAAATCACCCATATTACACAGATGATTAAATTTTGACACCACACTTTATTGTTACTTTTGATGCTAAAATCAGAGTCATTGGAGTTGCTGGTGTAGCTGGAATTAGAGGATTCAACGCTATTATAGAGATTTAGGCTAGACCCCAATGGGTTCAGCTAGTCTCTTTGGGCTACACGCCGGTTAATTGGAACATGTAGTTTCAGCTTTGATATGGTTTTCTTCTGGTACTTGAAGATGAGTTGTCTTCAACTTTGTCGTTCGGTATTTTAAAAAGGTCACAATATTATCGTCGGCTTTATATATTCTTAATATATTTACAAACTATTTGTGTGACACTAAATTAAAGACTTTCTTGACATATTCTCGATATGTACACATTTCTTGATATACGCTGCTACACATTCTCCACATTGCTGTGTCGCATGGAGAGCTGGACCATTATAGAGACATTAATTAAAAATTTGGAATCCTTTGAGATGTGGATGTACAGACGAATTTTACAGATAATAATAATATTATTCAATATTTTGGCCATATTATGAGATATCCAGAGAAATATAACCTTCTACGCCTCATAATACAGGGCAAGATCGCCGGAAAAGAGGCCCACGCCAAAGAAGAACATTCTGGCTCCGAAATCTGAACATTGGAATGAAGATCCGCTAATTTGTTTGGAGCTGTCGTAGACAAAGATATTATTGCCAATATAATCGCCAACGTTGGATAATAGGACAGGGTATTGAAATAAGAAGAAGAAGAAAAAGAAGAAGAAGATGAAGAAAAAGAAGAAGAAGAAGAAAAAAAGAAGAAAGAGAAGAAAAAGAAAAAAAAGAAGAAAAAGAAGATTCTCGTATCGTAATCCATTCCTGCTTCTAATTTTCTTTTTTCTTGCCTAGTGTCTCTGAAGCCTCCTTTTTAATATATTTTCTCAAATTCCCTCCAGTCATCATTAATATAAAATATTTAGGATCTCATCTAGTGTGAATTATTAAAAACTCCATTGTTAATATTATTTGTCCGTTATCCTAAAACAAGCTCCGTCAGCCATCGATCGCGAACAAATCTGAAACCAAACTCTCTCGGAGGTCTTCTTTGTTTAAGAGTTTGTTGTATTATAGTAATTCCCCGTAACTAAACATCTGATAGATCAACTATCAATTTCCTGTGTTATTACAGGACACTAAAACGAACCGCAGATATTTGCAATTACTAAATTATCTACTCAGAGCGATACGATCTCTCCGGTATTATTGTAATATCGAAACAATCACAATCATTACAAACAAACAAATCATGAATTGCTCGTACAAGAATATACAAGAGGTTGAGGTTAAAACGTTCAACGGGACGGGACGGTCAGAATGAGATAGTAGATTACTAGGTGTAATGAAATTGGATCTTTCAGAGAAGATTGCATGTCCGTATTTATTAAATCCGTTATGCAATAGAAGTATTGGTGAATTTAATCAAACAGAAACTGAATTTATATACAGAAAAATTTATCAAAATCCTTGAAGACGGTTAGCTGATTTTGCTTTGTTTTTGTTTTAACAATCATAAAAAGCGAAAAATCAATTTTTTTCTATAAAACGTTTCTTATACATTTTAGAGGCTAATCAATGGCAATCTTCAGTCACTCGTTAAATTTTTAAAACAATAAACTTCTTTCATGTAGACCAAGTAAATATAAAGTATGATCTGATACTCTTCTGACTGTTCTGATCATTGTATGTCACATGTATTTTTTGATGGCACGCTATATACATTATATCTACTACATGGCTCATGTCGTCTTATTTGATGAGTCAGATGCTAGGATTCGGCAAGTTGTTTATTTTGTACTTAACCAGAAGACTTCTTCAGGTCAATAAAGCAAATTTCACCTTATAGTGTGTCTATTATCATCCATAGTGTCATGTGAGATCTCGTATATCGCTATACGTTCATAAATAACGAAATGCTGTGTAACACCCTTTGGTAGTCGCTTTGTTCGTTTTTTTTTCTATCTTAATATATTCCTTATATCCTCCTCCTTCATTTGCTATATCGCATGTTAGAAATCGGTCAGTTATTTATTGTGTTCGAGGCTTTTTTAAGATAATACATCAAAATTTGTCTTACAGTAAATATATTTTGTTCATAGTCTCCTATGATATCTAATATGTACTGCCCTTTTGGTAGCTGTCATATATGTTTTTCTATCTTAATATATTCGATATTTAATTAACTTTCATTTAATACATCACACGCTTCAATCGGACCAATAACAACGGAGATATGATATAATACCCTTTTGGCATTATGTGTGTGTTTTTCTATCTTAACATATTCGCTACCCCTTCTCTTTTCCAATGATGTATCATACGTCACGATCTGACGATCTATTCTACACCCACTACAAACACTAAAACCTGTTTAAATCATCAATACGACTTTTTATCGCAAAATAGTGTCAGCTATGCTTTCTGTACAGTTGTTTGTATGTTAGGTTAGGTTGATAATATAAATAACAATAAAGTGCATGTGAACACATACCTAAATGGGATAAAGAAAACCAAAGAAAGTCTATTTATTGACAAAAAAAAATACAAAAATAAATAAAAAAGTGCCTAAATTAGCATATCAATTTGATACAAAGAAGCAATGTCATTATACAATATTTAAATCAATTATAGGCAATATATATTATTTTCTAAATTTTGTAAAGCCTTTATTTCTTTATAAACAATGTTATTTCTTTATTAAATAAATATATTTAATAAATATTTCTTTATAAATTTATAAACCAGTGACTTATGAGATATAATATATATTATACGTCATTAATCAAAATTTTTAGCAATAAATCAATGGTATCGTCTTAAAACAAAATATGATTGAAATGTCCAGATTTATACAAATATTTTAAAATCAAAATTACCTAAGTCGATCCGATATTTCTCGAGTTGTAGTAAAAAAGTTTAAAAAAAAAAATAAATGACGTCTTATAAAATCGATCTACGTAACAAAACTAGCATGTACCTTCTTACATGTAAACCAAATAAATATAAGTTAACATATAAATTATATTGCAAAATAAATCTTACCTTTAACTTAGAGCAACCAAGATTTTTGTCAATTTTGTGAAAAAAATAATAGTAAATATTCGTATTAATAATTATCTATGTAATTAATATGTATTAATATACGTAATTAATATTGTTAGTATTTTTAATTGAACGTATCACTTCAAGAATAAAATATGAATGAAATGTCAGATTTGAGTAGTTCAGATTTTCTTTCCCAGATGGCGCTAGGAAAGAAGGTTTTAAATCTAAAATAACGTAAACCTTTGCATTGTTTTATAATAAACTCTACCTAAAAAATATTATTAAAATTAATTATTAATTATATTAATATATTATTAATACAGTATTATTAATTAAACATATCGTTTCAAGAACAAAATATGATTCAAATATGGTAGTTCATATTTCTTTCCTAGATGGCGATGTTAGTTGACTGGACTTACAGTGTGTCCTGTCACTGTCATCATAGCCTTTTATATAGATAGATATGTATTATTTATATAAATATATAATAATTATTATTAATTCTTCTTGTTAAGTACAAAATGATTCGTTTCAAAATTTATTTTCTATATTTATTTCTTCTCCACACTGAGAGTGCCTCATTTAGATATATTTTGAAGAGTGTAGGTGCTATGCGCCTTGCTTTAGGCCCTTACTAATAGGAATTTCTCTAGTTAATCTATTTCCAGTTTTAATGTTTGCCGTCATATTTTTGTAGAGCTGTTGTACTGCTTGTATATTTTTTTTGCTTATTCCTTGTTTTTGCATTGCTACCCAAAGCATTGAAAGTGGTACACTATCGGTAAAATTTATTTTTAAACCATTTATTCAGAGATTTTTTTTATTTAAATTTAAATCATAGTAAATTTCAATAACTTTTTTATGGAACAAATTTATTTATTTATTTTTCCGGGATTTTTCAATTTTTCTGGGAGATGAAAGTAGATCAGTTCTTTATTTTCTGGAGTTATCCCATTTAAAAAAAAAATGAATGTTTTGAGTGCCATAGAAAGCGAGATATTGCAAATTTTTCCAGCGCGATTCAATTTGAATTTCCATTCTAAAAAACGGAGCTCAGAAAGTTTTCCTGACCACTGTCACGTGGCGGTTTTTTTAGAGTACAATTACTTTAACGTCATTTCACTTTATCAATCCATTATATACCATCCATAAATTGAATCATAAAATTTAAATTTTCCCTTATAATCTGGGAAATTTACAGCACTTAATGTTAATTAATAATGGAAATGACAAAAAAACATCAAATTTATAAATGTTTATAAGCTAAAAAGTGAGCCCTTTCTGAAACGGTTTTTTAATAACAATTTTGATAAAATGTTAAAGCTTTTTTAATATATCTTAATGTTTATGCACGATAGATCTCATTAGGTCGAGGTGCATAAAAGGTGCGAAAGAAACCATCTACGAAACCTTCTTACGCACTACATAGATCCATCTACGAAATATTTGGATTTCTTATAAGAGCATGATTAAAATAATATGTTAAATATCAGCTATTTCAAGTAATATAAGAACTTTATGGTTAAGAACCCTACGATAATAGGATTCAAGAATCTTAAGGCGCGTACTAACTTGACACACACATCGCAATTATTGTAGCCCCGTAGGGGTATTTCGGTTAATCGTCGATTTAGTTTTATACAAGATTTCAACAAGGAAAGCGATCATAATAGCAAGTGCAACCAACCGACGTAGTAATTCATAGTAGACTTAAACAGAAAAAAAGCAGGATAAATTTTTTTTTAACTCAAATTAAACTGTACAGTGTATCATCACGATCGCTTCTTCTTCTTCAGGTTCCTTCTCCTATCGGAGGTTGGAAATCATCATCGCTATTTTAATTTTATTGGCCGCGCTTCTGAATAATTCTAATGAGCTGCAACCGAACCACTCTCTCAAATTTCTTAGCCAGGATATTTTACGTCGTCCTGGGTTTCTCTTCCCTTGTATCTTCCCTTGTATAATTAACCTAAGTAATACGTACTTCTCGCCCCTCATTATGCGACCCAGATATTGAATCTTTCTAATTTTAACAGTTTTTATGACTTCACATTCTTCCTTCATTCTTTGTAACACCTCTATATTAGTTACTTTTTCAGTCCACGATATTCTGTGGATTCTCCTGTAGCACCACATCTTAAAGGAGTTTAATTTTTTGATTTCAGACTGTTTTATTGTCCAGGCTTCCATGCCGTATAGCAAAGTAGAAAAAACGTAACAACGTAGCATTCTTATGCGGATCTCTAGATTAAGGTTACGGTTAAGGTTACGATTAGGGTTACACAATCGCTACGTTCACAAATACCATCCAAACTGAGCAAATTGACACGTAAATATTCTTTTTGATGTAGTCCGAAAACCGACTACAGACGTATAGCATTCGTGCGGGTTAACTTTTAGTCATACCTAAAGAGCTGAGCATTTTTGCGCACACAGCGTTGGTGCGAATAAATTTGCTCATGCACGTAAGATTCTTAGTTTCAGCAAAACAATATGCGGTAAATGCTTATTATGACAAACCATACTCAAGAGGTCAACTTCATCAAGGAGTTCGAATTGTTTTGATTACTCAAAATCTAGCGTTTCCTAAACATCTCAACAAAATTTAAAGTGAATAGTTTAAAAGCGTTGTATACATAATTATAAAAAGTAGATTTGCATGTAATAAAACTATAATAGCGTTACGGCTGCACTAAAACCCAAACTGTAACAATAAATGAAAAGTAGATTATGGCACACATCCACTAAAAACATCGAAACCTTCTCGTTTATGCTAAAAAATGCAGATATATCTTATCTCGCATTCAAAAGCTGCCAGATAACAATCTCTCGGCATTAATTAAAATTTATGTGGTCGACCGTTATAATTTTTAATTGCGAGATTATGTTATTTCATGTGAATTATCTCTATTTAAAATCGTATCTCAAATTCAAGATCAAGGTAAGCGCGTCATTCGAGATCATCACATCGAACCTTGTGACTCTAATTATTGACTTCAATTAAAATTCTCTTTTTTTTCTTAAAGTATATTTTGTTTAAAGTAAGATATAAATATTATATCGTCTAAGTAGTAACATTGTGAAGAAAACTCAAAATAGCTGAAAAATGTAAAGTAGAAAACGATTTGTAAATACTATATAAGATAGGATCGAAGTTGGTGAAGAAAAGATACACATTAAGGAACTGTAGTGAAACCAATAAATAAAACTTCTGGGATACACAAATTATCATATTCTAGGAGCTTTCCTAGTTACATGTCTCTTATTGTTTCTATCTTTGAACATACAAGTATTGATCCATCTTTTAAGATGTCACTTCTTGCCGGAGTCGCTTTTATCGATTATATTTACAACTCGGTGTACATGAGTTAGGAATAGTAATTCAGGGGACTACGAAACGTATGGATAAATGTAACGTGTAGATCCACCTTGACAGATATCCGAAAGGTAGCTACTGGCATGGCGTAAAGGGCTTTTGATAGAGTCCAGCATGAAAATCTTTCCTCTTCCATATCACTGGCTACTACGCACAAGAAACCCAATCGAACACTTGCACAAGGGACATAATTTTCCCTATTTACGAATATATGGACGCACCTAGATCGGTTTATCTAGGTGCTAGGGTGTCGTTTAATTAAAGAACCCTACTTCCAGAGTAATGTTTGGGAAGCAACGCGAGAATTGTTACATATCTAAGTGTCTGATTAAGAACCAATTGACCACCAGTTAATAAACCTACAGAGCCAATTTTAAAACTTGAGAATATTGAACACAAGATTCATGTTCATTGAATCAGTACTCACCCGAAGTACAGCGTTAGTTTGTATAAAGCGACTCTCTCTTCTCTTATCCATTTATCCTTACTCTATTTCACACTTTTATGATGTAGTAGATGTAACGGAGTGTTGCGCCTTTTATAAACAGGAACTATACGTGAGATCTTTTGGGCTGTGGAGAAGACGTCCTCATTTTGAAAATATATCTTTATAAATATATAGCCCTTTTATCTGAAAAGCTACAAACAAACTCCCATTTGACCTTTCTCATGAAAAAAAATTAAATTCTGAGTAACATTATCCTCAGGCCAACCCTTTTAGGGATTCCCAAAACAGTTATTTATTAGCAATGATTGTTAATTAAGTCAAGAATGTAATAAATAAAGGCGCAGATATTAGGATCTGATACCTGGTAATTGACACGTTTTGCTTGTTATAGAGTGTCATAAGAACGGACCATGTAATCACTTAAAAATATCACCATTTCCTATCAGTACTCGAGATCAACTGACGTGAAAAATGTAAAAGTAGCATACATATTTATCATATCGAAGTCGCGTTTTTATATGGTCGAAAGTTTAATTAATTGACATGCAAAAATTATTTGCACGCACTATCAAACAATCTAAAAAATTGTCATGTGTTTTATAGGTTGAAAATATGCAGAATCAGAGAATTTGTGGATAATTCTTTTTTATCAAATACAATAAGAATATATCGAATAATATTTTATCAATTTTTTGGACAAATTTAAGAATTTTTTACGAAAATTTAGATGCTAAGAAATTTCTTCTTCTTTAATTTCCAATCTGGTCTCCAATGTTTATGGAGGGCAATACTTTATCCTTCAAGAACATTGTAGATCACAAATACGGTATTTAAAACCAATATCTACCAGAACAACACCATAAAAGTAAAAGGAGTAGAAGAACTAACTGGCTCAATTTGAGCTGGCAATGGGATAAGACACGGCATTTCCTGAGTCCTCTATTGTTCAACCTGATCATGGATGAAATCAATGATCAGGTTAAACGAACGAAAAAAGAATACCAAATGGGATAAAAACCTTAAAATAATCTGCTATGTTTAACATGTTAATTTCCCCAAAAAAGACAAAATGAGGGTTATAAGATAATAGAACAAAAGTTTTATTTAAAAATCCTTTATAAAAGGTATATAATTAACAATACCCGTTCGGGCTACATCACAGAACGTTTTCGGATTAAAAAGTCCATCATTAATGTATTATTTCCAGGTGTACATGAGCCATTAAATAACTGAAGAAGTTGCCTCAGTTGTCATCTATGTAGAACCCATTCAGACATTGTTTGAGGGTCAGCAGTAACCGTTATTGGTGAGTTGCTATGCAGGGTATCTGTTAAATACTTTAACATAACACCATCTGTTCAACAAAAATGTAATACTACAAACAGCAGAGATTAAAATCCTTAAAAAATCGATTGTAAGACACTATGGAACAGAGCCAGAAGTACAAGAGTAGAATGGAACGATCATATACGCGGAATGACAAAACGAAAACGATGGAACGACAGCTTACTGGGGGCACATTGAAAGACAGAAGAGTTATGTCTCCACAAAAAAAGAAGGAGAAAAAGAAAAAAAAAAAGGAAACCAATTTACCGATATGCCGAAAAATAAGTACAGTGCATACATCCGGTGTTGACTTAGGGTGCAAAAATTTTAACGCTTACTAAAAAAATCCGTGGGAAAAATCTGAGTAAATAATTAAGATATGGAGACCAAAATGTAATTAAAAGAGACACAACAGGAATCAAAGAAGGTATGGTGGAGTGAAGAATTCATTCGGCACAAGATCGGCAGCATTGGAAACGACTGACGGAGGCTTATGTTCAGCACTGAACACTACAGTCTGCTTGATGATGATGATGAAATTACTGAGAAATTATTAGACATAATAGAGCAGCGTTTCTAGTTCTAATTGACTTGAAGAAAGCATTATGTAACTTATCTTTTGTATAATAAAGAAGAAGGTCATTGGATATTCTAGAAAATATTAAAATATTTACCAAAGCAATAATAATATTGAAGTCAGAAGACATGGACAACTTACTATAGTCGGTTCGCTATATTTACGCGAGTTTCGGATTAACAAAATTATGCTAATGACTCATTCATAACCAGTTGCAGTAAACGACTTCCCAGAAAATTAGGTAAAAACTACATTAATGGTCATATTTTAAAATAGATTAAAATAACATATAGGTACATATAGGTAACAATAAAAGGTAGGTATAAATTTATTACAATATTGCAGTTGAATTGATTCTTTGCCAGTGTTGACATTGTATGTTTGGTGGAAATATTTAAAAATGCCTAGACGTGTGTTAGATGTAGATAGTCTAATTTGTAGTGTACATAAGTATTTTACGGATGAAAAAGAAAATGGCGGTCCTTTAAAATCGGTAATATCTGTTCAACAACGCGTATGTGATGCTCTAGGAATTAGTGAAACCAAACTAAGAGGAGTATTACAAAATCGCAATAATGAACGGCCGAAAGAAGATCACCGAAAAACTCGCCTATCATTGAAAACGAAAGATATTCCAGATGGAAAAAAATTTGAAATTCGTGATACTATTTATCGAATGCGAGCCAACAAGGAACATGTGACCTTAAATACAATTCTCTCGGAATTAAAAGATAGAAAATTTGACGAAATTGGCAGAACAAGTCTATGGCAAGTGATACATAATTTGGGTTTCAAATTTCAAAAGGAGGATAACAGAAAAGCCCTTTGTGAAAGAAGTTCTATTGTGCATAAAAGAATTAACTTTCTAAGAAAATATTCTAAATTAAAAGAAGAAAGGGCAAATTTTATATATTTAGACGAAACATGGATATTTTCTAGGGGTGCAACCAAGAGAATATGGCAAGATGATAACGTAAAATCTATCAAACATACTGATGGAGAAGGGAAGCGACACATAATTTTACATGCAGGAGGGAAATCGGGTTTTATAGAAGGTGCTGATTTAATATTTTCATCTAAATCAAAATCAAGTGACTATCGCAATAATATGAACACAGAAATGTTTGTAAAATGGTTACATGAAAAACTTCTCCCAGGTTTAAGTGAGCCCAGCGTAATTATTTTAGACAATGCACCTTACCATTCTGAAGTATTAAACAAAAGTCCAACGAATTCTTGGACTGTTAATAAAATTAAAGAATGGTTGACAAAGGAACATATACCATTTACACAACATATTTTAAAATCAGAATTATTACGCTTGGCAAATATCCACGCAAAACCAAAAACCTTTGTTGTGGATCAGATTATTGAAAGTTACGGTCATCAAGTTTTACGTCTGCCACCGTATCATTGCCAGTTTAATCCCATCGAATATATATGGGGAATAGCAAAACAATATTATGACAACCATATTGGGCCTAACGGTTATAGCGACGACGCAGTTCGGGAAACTTGGCGAAAGGCACTTTCAATTGTAACTCCAGAAGTGTGGTGCAACTGTATATTCAAGTGCGAGAAACTTATAGAAGATTGGTGGACTCGTGAAAATAAAATAAACAAAATAAGTCCAATCATAATAACAATTAATGGTGATGACAGTGATGATGATGACGATTATGATATTTTTGATGATAATGACTGATTTTCATTTTTGTTGGCAAGTTAAATTTTTTTATTTTTCATTAGAAATTCTCACCATGGAAGAAATATACATAGACCATATTTTCTGTGTGAAGTGTAATATAAAATTATTATTAGGTTTATATTAGCCACATTAGACTCCATTAATCAAGTAATTCTCCTTATTATACTGTCAATTATATAAAAGATTTTCCATTATTATTTAATTAAAAAAAGTTATGGATTATTTTTCATTTTATTTGACCAGTTGATATTTCCCCAAAGAGCAGGTAATTAAAACTGGGTACTTACAATAAAATTTTTAATCCGAAACCCGCGTAAATTTAGCGAACCGACTATAGACTTACAGGCAACGGAATAAGACAGAGAGACTTATTAAGCCCTAAGCTCTTCAATTTAATCATGGATGAAAACGTGAAAAGCGCCAACAAACAAAGAGGATACATAATTGGGAAACAAAGAAGTAAGAATACTTTGTTAAGCTGACGACGCAAAACTCATAGTCTAAAATGAAGATAATGTACAAAAAAGCAATAAAAAGGGCGGGGTTGAGAATATCGAGAAGAATTACAGGAAATACGCTGTGACTTTAGGAATTAATACAAGAGAAGAAAATACAGCGTACAGATGAATACTGAGTAGAGTAAAACAAGTACCGGCTGACCGCGCAAAAGATACAGTGACATCTAGCCATAGGAGTGTCAATCCGACAATGAAAAAACAGAAGTGTTTAAAGAGAAAAAGAAGGAGAAGAAATGTAGTGGTCAGTTGACATTTAGAAATCGGCAGAAAGGCATTTGTTCCTCGTATCTAACTTCGATTATTATGTTATAAATTTTATTTATAAAGACATTGTCACCATACTTTAAGACCTCTACGGGAATGCCATCCATTCTTTAAGACTTTCAATTTCGTCCTTTAGGGCATTGAAGAGATTCTATGGGGCGTGGAGTGTTACCCGTTGAGGACATGTATACAATATTCCACTGTGGTATGGATTATTGTAATTCTTTTTAAAATTGTAATAATATTTAATTATTTTTTTGTGCTATTTAACTAAATCCAAATCAAATTATAAAAAACACCACCTATCTATTCTGTTGTATTAAAAGAACATACGTACAGATTATTATAATTTTTTTAAACCTGAAATGAAATTAGTTATCTAAGTGGATATCGATCCCAGAAAGTAGTCATCAACGCGTTGTGGGAAAATTTCAAATTTAAAATGTACAGAAATCATTTTAATTATGAAGTAATTAGGAGAAATAATATTAATTATATTAATTTGCCAGGTGTATTTTTTATTATCTATTTAATTCTATGGGAATTATTGTTTGTTTTATTAAAATCTCCCGCCACGAGAGAAATTGTCCAGAGACGGAATCAAAACTTCAGCATATGTGCATCTGTAAGAGATATATTTGTATTATTTATTATTAATAACGATTTTTTTTTGTTAATACTCTATTGACCAGCATCATGTGGTGTTAAATCTTGCAAAATAGAAGGATATTCAGTATCCCATTACTGTCACATTTAAATTTCTTTTTTAACAACATTTTTTTGTACGACTTATTTATAGCTCATACTTTTTTTTATTTTAGTTTATACCAACAAGCTAAGAGTAGTTTGTACTACAGTCTAATCAAGAAGATTAATAAGCAGTTCTATTTTAACTTAAATTGTTACAGTTTTCATTTTAAGAACTAAAGTTTCATTATGTGTTTCAAAATGTTTTATAGGCCAGTAGTATTTACACTTTAAACAAATATATGAAGCTCGCACAATGCTCTGTTCTGCACTAACTATTTTCACTTCACTAACTCGAACGATTTTGTTCTAATGAGCCTTCTGTCTCCTGAGCTATATGTGTTGTGGATGAGTTGGATGGCCTCGATATTCACATGTTAAAGTACTCGTTGTTCATGTCTTCTGACGCATTTGGCAATTATTTTTTCTGTTGCCTCCATTTTCAGATCTCAGTGGATTTAGCTGTTTTCGACGTACGATAGAGCACCCACACTGCTCCTTAGTATCCCATCTTAAACCTCTGTATTACTTCAATGTTGTTTTTCTTGGCGCATCCTCAGAGCTGTGCGCCGTATGTCCATACCGATCTTATTAAAGCAGTAGTTTGTTATCAATGGATAATTTAGAATTTCTTCCAAGCATCCAGTTCATCTTTCTAAATTTTTGTTCTCTTTTACGAAATCTCTTATACAAATGCTCCAAAAGGTATTTTGCAGAATTTGCAACAGGAACCTGATTGTTATCTATTCTAATAGGTAATATTCATTTTAATTTTCCATTTTTTTTTGTCCAATGATTGATTTTATTCACTGAGAACTGTAGTTTTTTTGCAGCTAATTCATGGTCTTCTCCAACTGATATCTAATCTTTATCATCACCGAAAGTGCCTATCATGGTCACTTCAAGATCTGGAATATCATTAGTGTAAAATGGGTAGAGTATCGGTTCCAGTAGACCCTATTTTATGGTACCCCCGCTTTGATTTCTTTCAGGCCAGAATTAACCTCCACCTTCTTGACGACTCCAAAGAATCTGTTGAGTCAATTAATCAATTGAAAATAAATAATTAATAGTATTATTTTGGTAGCATTTTTTTTTTTAGTTTGTGAATGAGGCCTTTATACCAAACTCTAACGAAAGCTTAAGCAGCATCCAGGAAGACGGCTCAACAATCTTTCTTTCCTCCCATTGCTCTTTCTCTTAAATTCATTATTCTATGTGTTTGATCCAAGGTTGAATGATTTTCCTGAAACCAAACTGATGAGGTGGTATGAGGTTCCTTTTAAATAGTTTTTTAAATAGACAACAAAGATATAGGCTGTCTGTATGTTGAAACTTCATTTTGCGGTTTACTTGGCTTTGCATTATGATCTCTGCAACTTTCCACTAAATCGGCACATCGACCATGAATGCATTTATTGAGTAAATAATTTTCACTATAGCTTTTTTGGAAGCTGTTTTAATATTTCTTCTGTTAAAGCGTTTTTTATTACCGTTTATACGATAAAAACTAGGACAAAGAGAACTAACTATAAGATAAGACTTGATGCCAGAAGTATAAGCCAATTACATGACTTAATGTAATTATTAGAATATTCTGAGACTATAATCGGCGATTATCAAAATAAATTTGGATCTTATAGAGCCACAACACATAATATATGAATACTGAGAATGATCCAAGAAAAAGTTTACAAATATGGCATTGAACCATCATATAAACACCAAGTATGTACTAATTACTCTTTATGCAGATGATTTACCTGTGATTAGCAAGAACAAGCAACATCTCCGAGAAGTCTAAGGGCCGATTGTTCGAACGCTAATCAAAACTTGATTGTAATCAAATATTTAATTACAATCAAATACGTCATAACAGCTGTCAAAATTATTAAAAATTGCTTATTATTATTGATTTGTAAATAAAAACATGTAATTAATATCAGAAAGAGTTTAATTAGGGTTTATTTTAAATTAAAACGCAAAATAAAATTGAATAAAATAAATCAGACAACATAATCTCAAAATGTGATTTATTTGATTTTAATTAAATATTTGATTACAATCAAGTTTTGATTAGCGTTCGAACAATCGGCCCTTAGTTGTTCAAGAAGCATAAAAAAGAGAACTTAAAATCAATGAAACCAAAACCAAAGATATGATAGTCAAAAGACACCTGCAAAGGAAATTAGTATCAAGGCAAATAACTATACCTTTAAAGATGTAGATACATTCACACATTTGCACACAGAAAGCAATCAAGCCGTATCGCCAGAGGAAACCTTACATACTATGCCATAAAAGGTTGAAAACATCCAAATGATTTTATAGAAAATCCCTAATTACACAAGTGAAAAACTTACAAATAAGAAACCTGAGTTATGCCAAAAAAATGTGAAGAATAACTCAGGATATTTGATAGAAAGATACTAAGAAAAGTATATGGACGACGAAGAGAAATCAAGAATAAGAAAAAACAACGGGATTAGTGAATAGACTGAAGGACATAATATTATACGATTTGTAAAAGGCAAGAAGCTGACATGACTGAGACATGTGCAGACGTTAGAAGACACATTGCTATGCTTTGTGCCCTCCAAATAAAATTTGGCAGGACCCTGGTCTACCTGGCCTGTCGGCTATACTACCGTTAACGAATCCACTGCCCCTACGAGTCCAACTTCAAAGTGAAGGTGCCATGCCACGTATGCAAGAAACGTTTCATGGGGCTCCACCTTCCCCGTAGTACCTGTGTTGCGATTACCTCACCTACCCGTTATCCCACCCACGGGCGGATAAGCGAAGCAGGCAGAGGAATTTCCACCTCGCACGTAGACAGGTCGCCGCCGAGGATCTGTCCTCTACCACTCTTGAATCTCCCGACGTGTACGTGCCGGGGCACCCATACCACGCCTGACACTAGGCCAGCTCGTTCAACCTCGCCAGGCTCTTTTGGAATGAGAGTAGAGTGGTCCCACGAGAGTCTCGTCTCGGATACTAGGAATGTAGACCGGTGACCGTGTCGCCTAAGCGACCATGTGCGTTTCTACAAACCCGACACCTCAGGCGACGGCTCTCCACCTCTCGATTCCTACCCATTAGTCGCCTCTTACGACAGGCAGGGCCTTCTTGCCTCGGCCGTATTCTTATCTCCGCGAGCCGAACGAAGAGTTAGAAGACACAAAAGGAACTAGGAAAATGGTACAATGGAAACCAACAGGCAAACGAAAGAAAGAAAGGCCTAGAACCAGATGGTTGGACAACATGGCGGATGGCTTGAAAACGATGAATGTAAAAGGATTTAGGAGAAGGGGAAAAGAGAGATCTGAATGGAATGAAATAGCCACTTAGCTGACAAAACCCAAAAACAATAGAAAGAAAAAAAGAAGTTTGTTACTATCCAACTCTACAACAAATTAGGACACCCTGTAAAATATTTTCTTAGTTTTTTATCAATATTATCGCGTAAACTTTGATACATCGTATATATTGACGTGAATAGTTAATTATTTTGTAGAAACAACATTTCTGTGATTATGTAACAATGCAAAAGTAATTAATATGACCGACTCGTCATCTACAAGCAAAAAATGAGGACGAAACAGAATAAATTGTAGAATTTTCAGAAGACACATGGGGAAGTCGAAGCCAAAGAAATACTTAACTCCAATCGGATGCTTTATGAAACGTTTGCCGTTGGTGCAGCAACGCAAACGTGTACAGAATTAGCGAATTTCAGACACTTCGAAACAATATATGCATAAACTCCTACGTCATTAGAGATTCCTGTCGTAACCCTGTGTAAGTGAGATAGGCAATCAGCATTCTCGTAAGTTGTTGCGAATGCGATGGTATACCTGGCCCGTTGTGCGAGCAAATGCACTTGTCTGCCTTAGACTGAGCGGCGACTGGCTTTCATTAGATAAACTCTACACTGAGAAATTCAAATCAGTTTTGCGAATAGATAGATCTTACATTTTTAAGTGTAGTCTACTTTGCTTAGTGTGTAGTAATAGAGATTGTTGATTACTAGACTTCGGCAAATATGCAAATAAAAATGTAGAAAATATGCGCATAAATATGCACGTGTTTACCCGAAAATATGCAAATATTTTACAAAATATGCATACAAATAAATAAAAAAATCGTAAAATAGTAACAA
Organism: Diabrotica undecimpunctata; assembly: GCF_040954645.1. Lineage (NCBI taxonomy): Eukaryota > Metazoa > Arthropoda > Insecta > Coleoptera > Chrysomelidae > Diabrotica > Diabrotica undecimpunctata. The sequence continues at coordinate 204,708,872 of NC_092803.1, read as the reverse complement.
TTTTATTTAAAAAAAAAGTGTACATAACTAAATATTTCCTACTATTCATTAAGATTTACATTTATTTTAAGTAACTACATCATTTTTAAGTATGAATAAACTTATTTAGAATTATGGTAACAATAAATGACCAAGTGGTGTTCAAAATTTTCTAACAAAAACTTGTGGCTTCTGTCTGAGTACATATATTTATATATGGAAAAACTTCGTTCAACATCAACTGATGTAACGGGAGCATTTTTCAAACTAACCAAAACATTTGGTTCTAAATTAATTGTTTCCGAAATATTTCCAGCTAGAACACTGACTACTTCAGAAAGAATATGGTAACCTTTATTTTTTTCCATAGTAGCTTCAAATTTTTTTAAAATATCTTTTCCAATATTACCTCTAACGTTCCGACAACATGACGCAAATTCTTTTATTAATGCTGTACTTTCGAACAATGACAGTTTTGGTGATTCTAACTGAGTAATTGTTTTTTGAACAAAACTAAAATTTGATTTTATAAATGAAAGTTCTTGTTGAAGCAAGTTACTCTGAAAAGTTTGTTTAGAATCCAAAAGAGATTGGGAACTTTCATCTGTTAACGTATCAATTATGTTCTTTATTTTAACAAAATGATCTGCATAAAAATTAGCTGCTTCTAACCATGTTCCCCATCGCGTTAAAATAGGTTGTGGTGGAAGAGGAATGTTACGTAGCATTTCTTTATAAAGTTGAATTCTTATAAGAGATTTAAGAAATACTTTTTTGACACTGGATATCATGGTATTTACAAGAGGAAACTTTTTTCGTATTTCCTCTGCAACTCTGTTTAATCCATGCGCTACACAAGTAACATGTATTAAATCTGGGAAAAATATTTTTAAATTTTGTCCTGCTTTCACCATATAAGGAGCAGCATCCGATAAAATAAGCAGTAATTTATTAGACGGAATAGTTGTCGGAAGAAAAAAAGTTGCTAATGTTTCTTGTATAAAACGCGAAATTGTTAAAGCATTTGTTTTCTCAAGTTGCTGGCATGAAATAAGATGAGATTTTGGTAAGGTATCTTCTTTAAGAACACCAATCAATAAATGAGCAATATACTTTCCTGAGGAATCAGTGGTTTCGTCTACAGATATGTAAAAATAATTATCTGCAATTTCTTCCTTAATATTAATTAACACCGACGAGTATAGCCCGTTCACATTATTTCTTCTTAGAGACCGATCACTTGGAACATTAAGTTTGCAATATTTTTTTAGAAACGAACTAAAATTTACATTTGCTAATTTTGAAAGCGGTATGTTTGCAGACACTAATGCGCGACACAAGTTTTCATTAAAAGTTTCTTGCTCATCTAATTTTTTTGAAGTAGATTGGAAACATTTAGCCATTGAAGTTTGATGTTTTCCTCCTATTTTTCCTTTTTTTTGCAATGTGTGAAGCAGTTCTCACATGTTGGTCTATCTGAAATTTCTTCTCACATGCTATCTATAAATAAAAATAAAAACCTTTATTTTAACCCAACCTTTAAAATATAAAAATATACAAGGTGTTTTTGGTTAATCAAATAACTGGTTTGGAAAAAAAAAACACTCGCTAAGTGTTTTAATTGCAGTATTAATCCACAAATTAGTTTTTGTTACTAACCATTAGTACATCATATAACTTATTTTAAAATTCAACAAAAGTTTTTTTTTTGTTAATTCAATTACAATAAAAAGAATTGTGTTTTAGAATAGCTGACTTCATAAAAAAAAGTAAAGGTGAAAAATTTTTCTAAATACACACCATTGTATTGTACCATGGACAATTTTTTCTCACTAAAGGAAGCTATTTTTCACTTAAAAACAACCTACGAGTACTAAATTTCAAGTAAATACGTTTATTGGTTTTAAAGTTATTGTTGTTATTAACTAAAAGAATTTAATTTTTTTTAATTTTAACACCCTGTATCTCGAAAAGTAAATAAGTTTGACCCCTCATTAACTATATCGTTTTGTTCAATTTTTCGAGAAGTATCTACAGTCAGTTACGTTGTAAGTGTCATTTGGAAACATACATACCCTGTATGTATGAAATATTAGATATTTAATAGAAAATATTAGATACTTCTATACATATACATATATATACGATAAAATGCAAATGAGCGAACCCTTAGCGATTATCCAATAACTGAATGCCTCAGTGACCGAGACTTTCTAAGAATGTTGAGGGCTACTTAAATTGATCTTCTTTGAAATTGTAAATGTTTTGTACCTGTAGAGATTACGTACTTAGATAATTTCTTGATTAAAATGACTACAAAATTTTATACAAGAATTGAAATAAATTGGTATGTTTAAAAATTTTCAAATACAGTATAAAAATCTGAACTTTTATGCACTTTATGCAAACTTTTATACAAATATGCCAAAATATGAAATATTTGCATAAAATATGCACAATATGCAAAATATGCAATATGCATATTTGCCGAAGTCTATTGATTACAATTAAAAAATCACTTTGTATACGACTGGTCTTCTGAATGCCATAAAAATTACCTACAGTAAAATGTGGCGATCAAGAGTACAGTCAAATGGCCAATTTAAAGCGCCAATGTCATTATGAAAAATTATATTGTGTTATCATAGTTAATCAATCAGTCAATACTTGCTGAATCCATAGTCCATGTATTTCTTTCATTTATAGTATTAGCATCTGGTATTACTTATATCATGAGACTTACTTTGACCATAAAGAAAGTCATAAAGATATACCATGTGCTAATAGGAGCTCAACATATGAAAGCCATTGTTGCAGTTTCGCAAAATTGTATAAACTATTGCTGCGTCAGGCTCTTCCTACGTTAGCCTAACTGATTTTCCTTGATTCACATTTTAAAAAAATACAGATTGTAATGTTTTAATTTATTGGATAACTTTGTAACTATCGAACGACCCATCAGAAACATTGGGTGCCAATGGGTAACAATATAACTAGCTCTGAAAGTTGGGAGCCAATGTATAATGATAAAAATAATGTCTCTAGGGTGTAAGAACATCTTATCTTAGAAATAAATCTGAAAAATGAGTTTGACTGAAAAAAATAAACTAAGATATTAACTAATCATATTTATTTTACATATTAAATCAAAAACAAAATAAATCTTGCCTACAGTTTTACAAAAATTTTAAAATTGATACTTATGACTTCGTGTAGTTGACAGGATAACTTGCTCATATATTCTGATGTTGGCTGGATGTATTGTTGCTGAATGAGTAGCTTTCGGGTTGGTGGAGGTGTCGGGATCAAGCCCGTTGTAGTTCTAAGCAGCTATTGAATTCTGCATATCTACTATGCTGCTGCAGTTGACATCCCTCTGTATGGTGAACCATGAGGTTTTAGAAAGTTCCACCCAACAAGGCAGATTGCGTGCTACATTACGAATGGTGTCAGCAATACTTACTAATCTACTTCTCTGCTTCTGCTTACATTTCGCTTTAAATATCTAAATTGTGTTGTTTACACAAGGTCACATATAAGTAACCAACCACATTTACGTCCAAGATAGAGCTACATCCGAAAACTACCCGCAGTTGCTTGCCACCCAAAGCCGTACCACGTGGTAAAAGTACAAAATAATATACATTACATTGTTGCTGATACGCCAGTAGGTTTACTGGTGTAAAATTGTTACATTATTTTACAATTATTCATTGAATTACAATTGTTTGTTGTTAAACTATTTCTCGTATTTATGTGCATTTTGTGTGCCTTTTTTTAACAAGGTATTCATTTAACTATTAATTAATTGAGTTTTTATTGATAATTTACTTTATTTCCATATGTATTTAGATATTTTTCACCTTTGTATCACGTTTATAATATTAATAACATATTGCTCGTATTATTGTTTTACGCCGTTGGTTTATATATTAATCGACTATCAAGCGTATTCAAAAACGGCAAATCAAATAGTATGATAAAAATGTTAAAAGAGCAATAATTGACGGCCGAAATAAAGCCAAAGTAAGTAGCCTAAGGATAAACAACATAGAAAGTAAGGAGTCATGTACTGAAAAAGACGCGGAGCGAAAAAGATACGTATGAAATGTCAAGATATATAACTAATATACCAAAATAGCAAGATCAAACACGAAGGGTTGTGAAGCTTTACTAATTTTGTTAAATATGTATTCAGAAGTCATTGTGAGAGAAGCATTGCGCGATACACGATAAAACAGCTAGAAGAGTAGTTAATGGTATTCCTATAAGCAATATATATGACATGCGGATGACACCGTGCAGCTGACAGAAAGCATAAACGGCCTACAAATATTGGTTCAAATAGTTTATGACACTAGTATCCATTATGGTTTGAATATGAACCTTAACAAAATTTCTGATCTTTATCAAAAAACCACACCAAAACTTAAAAGCCGGATGCTATGCCTTTAAAATAATGCTCTAGGGCATAGTGTTGCAGTTTCGCAACGATATATAAGCATTTATTAAATATTAACAGACTTTTTGTTAATTTTGATTCTCCCCGTAGTATATTTAAACGAGATTGCGTGTACAAGAGCACAGCGGTTTTAAGAACTAATTTACAAGACGAGCCATTTGCGAAATAACACCAATGTGTGTATGAGATAAGGGACCATCTAAAAATCATAGTCGAATTTTATCTTCAAACCAACACAGATGTGTATGTGTGTGGGTTAAAGGTACCTGAGACACTTCACAACTGTCCTGTGACCGGGACAGACGTTACATGCAATTGGGGTGGAATGTGCATTATCAACTATCATATCCATCATTGTGTAAGGTACAATACACCATTTATCTATGTGGCTGCATATATCAAGTACGTTACTTGGTATATAGATTTCATATTTGCTTAGAACAATTATCTGAGTTGTGCCGCGATCGCGATTGAACATTTTCAATTGAACATTTTGCATTTGTTTTGTGTCATTTACTATATTATATATTTGTATTTTGTTACAACACCAATTATAATTCATCTGAGTTCTGTATTAATATTTGTATTAATTATTTGTATGCACCGCATTAATTATTTGTTTTTACAACGTTGACATATGTATCCGTAATTAGGTTGTATTTTTTTGTAATATTATTAATTTGTCTTTTATCTTTTTATGTATAGTATGTTTGCGGCTATGGCAGGTTTGTCTTTTGGTTGTTAAATACGTCGTAGTTGTCGCTTTGTTTGAGCCATCAATGTTCGATCCCTTAAATAGTTATCTTTTGGTGTCATTTCATAGTAACTCATATTTAAGTTTGTTTAAACTCTAGTTATAAATTGTATGTTTGGTTATGAATATTTATGTTTAATTCCACTTCTTTTTAAAATAGAGTTTTATATAGTCCTCTGGCTTTCATTTTTTATTTTAATATACATACCCAATGTGAAAGGGAGAAACCAGCGAATTCTGGATTGAACAGAATATCTTCTCTTTCCTCTCAGATGATCCCAATTGTTAAATTGAGGACATCGTATGTGCAGAACGCAACACATAGAAGCTGCCACTTCTATCCAGATGTGGTTGTGTCTTATGTTAACAATTGTCTCAAGAAAAAAGTTCTTAGAGCAGAAATAGAGACATATGGAAAAATATTTTAAAAATAAACAAATCAGAAACTTCTACTCTACTAAGAAATAAAACAAAAACAAACCGAGCATAATACCACACCAATAATTATAAAGATTAAGAGGAAAATCTATTAAGTGCAATTCATGAAAAATTAGAAAGATGAGCCGAAAATTACGAAAAATTTTTAAGGTAGAAGTACAAGGAAAAAGTCGACAAAAATGCAACTAACTAAGCGCTTTAAACCGTAATAAATATATTATAATTATTTAAAATAAGTTAATTTGTTGTTTTTATGAGAATAAGGGCACAAAAGTATACCCTGTTTACAATATCTCCAAAGAAAACAAAAAAGTAAATAAATTTTTTTTATTTTTGTCGCAGAGGCCACTCACTCATATTCTCCTCGATCTAAAACTTGCAGCATCTGCCCCCGAAAACTCGCAATCTTTCTCGTGCTCTCTCTGTTTGCGGTGCGGCCGATATCCAGTGTTATCGCTTCGAAGAAACAGAACAGCAGCGACGCAAAGCGTCTTTATCAGTGGCAGACTTCTCCGTCGAGACGCTTATCGCTCCAGACCAGCACTAGTATACATGTTATCTGGCAGCTCCACCACTATTAGAATATCTAAATATCCTTGGCTCGGGGATGTCGGCCGCCCACAAGGGGGCGGTCGGGGCGGCAGGGCTGCCCCTTGCATCGCTGCGATAGCATTGCCGCCACCACTTTATTTATATTCATCAAAGCTGCTCTTATCAGTTATGAACAGAAATATCGCAAGGCGAACATGCGGCCAGAGCTCGACTTGTTGTTATATATATCGGAGAATGAGATTTGCGATGCGGTCTATCCTCATTCGGGATTGTTCGTGTATTTATTATCCAATCATACGAGCAAAAATTTATTTTGCCATAACGAAAATCAGAGACGTACAATTACGAGGGCACAATTTTCCAGTTAATATCGTGTTGTAACACTATATTTACTACAATTTTACAATTTACAATGTTAATTAGGATTACCTATTAAAAAAGCAGTATTAAATTTTAAAAGATAAAGAACCAAACTTGTAACGAGGACGAAGCTAACGAAGTAAGTGGACATTCCACGAAAAACTTTCGTAATACGCAGAATATGTAAAGGGCTTCCTTCAAAACCTAGACATAAGGGAAATAAATAACAACTGATAACTGCTCTAAAACACATTGTAGAAAGATTTATATCTGATTAAATAAGTATACACACCAAAGAACTTATTGACAAACAACTACATGAAAAAACCAATGAGTTCCCATTGCAGAAAAAATAGAAAATGCCACTCAAGAATTCTATTATTTCAATCAAATTCGGAACTGGTATTTTGCTCAGGCAATTTTTTGTGTGTATAAAAGGCATACATTTTCAATTATTTTGTTTTTTTCCCTTTTGCCTCCAGATCTGAAAGACATCTGTTTATTCCAATTGGGAGTCCAAGTTCCTCCTAATTGAGGCCACTTTTATCCTAATATGGAGGCCCTTCTCATCCTAGTATGGGGGCCCCTTTTGTGCCTTAGTTTGTACGGAGGCCCCATTTATTCAAGGTTGGGCTAGTGCCGAGACCACCATTCAGTTTATTTGAATAACAGATATCTAAATTATTGTGACTACATTCCTCTTATATTCTAAACCAGGACAAGGGATCTTATTTTCAAGTTTTTTTCGACAGGACAGATTGTTTTTACGTTCAAAGCTTCTGTAAATAGCCGCTCCGAAGATTCCTTTTAGGATGAAATACGTATAAGCGGATATACAGACGTACGTGACAGTACGTGAAATCAAATCTTAACTGTCTTTCCTTTTAAGAAAGTTTATCTTATTATGAAAGATACTGAATTGAGTTGCGGAAAAATTATTTTTACATTATGGAAAGTAGAACATGACTACATAGAACTTGCGTAACATAGATTTTACTGTGTGTGTAAGCTGAAGGATGCAGTAGACAATAACCAGCAATTTACGTGAGGAACTGATGATGCATTTATTGAATTGACAACGTATTATATTTATTATTATTTATAAGTATGCTATTTAAAGGGGATTTGTCAGTATTTTAAGTACGTTCATTTTATGGGACGATTTTATTATTACTGCTTGTTCATTTCATTATCTAAAATTAATTTTATAAGAGTCTCTAACAAAGCACACATAAGGCATAATGATAGCACTATGTTAATACCAACATCTACAATTACAAATAAAATACCAGAATATGGTTTTTCAGTTCGATAAATTTACCTCTGACACATCAAAATAAGTGTTTTTATTTTTATTATTATATACAACAAAAAATATATATAAATGGAAATATGGAGTACCATTATCTGTTTTTAATTATCAATAAAATTATGTTTTCTCGATTTTCTGATTCACAATATTGATAATCGCTTGTTGGTTTTATTGTTAAACACTGATTTTATCTGGTTTCCATTGTGAGTAATCAAAAACTCCATCGACAATAGATAAAATGTTTCTTCCAATAATCATCGGCACGTTATTATCTTCTATCGCAATTACTAATTCTTAGGTTACTATTAGAAGGACAAATTATTACTAACAAAGAGAATTTATAAAAAAATATTGTTTGTGTTATGTATAATATTCTCGGCGATAATATACAAGTACAGATCCGAAAGTATCTGAAAACTCGAATCGCATTCGAAATCCTTCGTAATTATCTACCGTGCAAGTATACTTTATAACACTACGGAATCGTGTTGAAATTTCGGGACTGCGGTCTGCGGCTTAAATTGAAACTACATTTATTTCATCAGTTCGATATTTTGTTGATTATTTATATTTTCAACTTCATGAGGTACATACTATAAAATGAACTAACAGTTAGATATAACCTAACATTCACAATATTTTCTTTCAACTTGCAAGTGTATGTCATAATTATTTGACTTTTTGTTTTTGTTTATGTGGTACATTTCGAGAAACAGTCTTATAGTTATTTTATAGTTTTATAGTTATTTTTTATATCCATGATCTTGACATCTGCTAAATTAAATGTGTGGTGTGTTGTGTTGGAATCGTGTGCTACTACACAAGAAGTTTTCTTTGTTTTGCAATCACTTTTGTGCTGCGGTATTCTTTGTTTTATCTACTGCGATTTTTGCCCTATATACATCACATTCAAAACAAGAAAGTTGATAAATGTGATGACTCTTATTTAGAATATGTTATCTACATATTATCTCATTTTCCGTCATATAAGGCTGAGTTGTAGATTAGTTGTTAAAGAATTTTACGGTGATAGCCGTTATTTAAAAATACGTTGTATGTTTTTAAATTCTTTTTTACAAAAATATTGCCAATGTGTAAAATCCTGTTCTTCATCACTACAGTGCCTGTTTTTGGCTTTTTGAAAGCTAAGAGAAATAATTTATAAATCTTCCAGTCAGTCGTTCTTATCACCTTAATGCCTTATCACTTTGTTCTTACTCAGTCTCAACGGTAAATTGTAGGCGTTTGTCAAATCTACGCCGAGGTATAAAATTACGCCGATACAACCGTTTTATAATAACCCCCTACACATTCTCGATTGGGTTTAAATCTGGACTGTAGCTGGGCCATGGTAAGGTTTCGATATTGTTATTCTGTAGCCACTGGTTTATTATATTTGCAGTGTAAACAGGACAATTATCTTGTTGGAGGATAAAATTATTTTCTGGATACAACTGTTCTAAACCGGGAAACATGATGTTTTCTAGAATATTCAGATAAGTTTGCCCAACAACCCTGTCATCAATACACCATACCATTCCCATTCTTCTAGATAAAATCCATCCCCATACATTGCCGCTAAAATGACCAGCTGCTTGATATCTATCAACATGTAGAAGATTACATCTATTATTATCTCGTCTATAAAGCCCAATTTTGCCCTTTTTAGAAGATTGAAAAATTTTTCATCTGTAAATATTATCCTGTTCCAAAAATCTTGATTTTGTAGCTGATGGTTTAAAGCAAATATAAGTCTTGATTGCTTCTGTTGTAGTGTAAGAGTTTGTTTTTTTGCTGCAGTTCGGTACCTAAGACGCGATGCTTCAATTCTGCGCCAAGTTGTTGTCTTTCTTCCCGGAATCTATGCTATAAAAACTTGCAGTTTTTGCATCTTTAAAAAGATTCTCTTCTGATCTCAAAATCGTACCATCTTCATGAGCGGTAGATATGTTTGGTCTTCCGGAACCTTGCTTTCTTTCGAGAGGTTCTTGTTCTCTCCATCTTTTATTAATATTAAAATCTGTTGTTCTGCTTAAGTTGAAATGGTTCGCTATGGCAGATAGTGACCAACCATCTTTTAGTTTCGTTACAATTCTTGCTTTTCATTCTTTGCTAGCATGTGGAGCCATTTTTTGAGGTTGAACAGAATAAGATATCTGACAAATTTTAAGATTTGACAATGAAATTGACAGTATGTAAATAATAAGTATTTATCCTTCAAAACACACTACTCAATTTTCTACAAACTACTTTAAGAGTCGTATTAGTTTTGTAGGAACCAGCTGTAAATATTAGAAAAAATTAAGTCGATCAGATTAACGAAATTATTCTTACTTAGTGTGATATTTGGTTCTACTAAGTGAGAGTAGTAGTGAGATTTAATGATTAGGTTGAGAGGAATATTCTTGAAAAGCGATACTGCATCTAGGGATATAAGTATATAGGTTTGAGGGATTGTAACATTCCTGATTTGTTCGACAAACAAATCGTTCGTCTATCTCACCTATGGATTTGAGATTTTTAATAATAATATTGAATTTGGTTTGTATTCTTACCATTTCAGTGTTTAATTGGCTGTAATTAGAAGAATCCTGTAGCATTATTTTTTTTTTTTTCATGAAAAGCTACTCGTTTTGACGGTTGACACTATCGAAATGGCAAGTGGATAATTCATTAGACTCTTCATCTCATGGTTAGAGTGTTTATCAACAATTTACAATGTTTTGCGTCTATCTGTTTACGTTTACGTCCTTGTTGCAGAAATCTTCGTTTATTTTTGCTATACTGAACACCCCTTTTTTATTATCAATTGCAAGCCATAAATGCCACGTTATTTACTGCGTGCATATAAGATAATTCATGGCCTAACCTAAGTACGATTTTGATCGATGGTTTCGATTTGTTAAAAAAAAAATCAACAACTGCCAACGATTGGCAATGTTCCCGTTATATTTCCTCGACTGGGACCGGCCAACAAATCAATTGTATCTAAATCTAAGTGAAGAACGAAGACACTATGCATTTAATGCGGAGGATGCGATGTGGTTAGCATGAAGTATCCGCGTAGGACGCTCTCTGATAGACTGCTTCATTAAAGTAGAGTTTCGACATGCCCGATCCGTGTACATCTCCCTCTTATCACCGATGCATTTATAACAACCTGTTTGCTATTTAATTCTTCTTCTCTTTTGGCCGTAACTCGTGAATTCTGGCACGTATTTTATTGCTTATCATTCGCCACCATCGCAGAGACTCACTCGCCACGGACCTTATCGAAATCATGTTTCTAAGTACTAGTCTTGGGGACACATTTCAACATTTTCGCATAAGAAAAAATCTATTTCTTACATTGTATACCAATAGCCACAGTTTACAGTTCAATACATGAGCTCAATTTATATCGTAGATATTTGGCGCATATATTATCATAAGATCTTAATCATTTCGTATTAGTTTTTTCTTTCTTTTGTTTGTGGACAAAAACGCTATTGGAATGGAGACCACCTAAGGTAAACGACTTGTCGAGAGAACATCAGCACTACGGACTGTCTACTTAAAGAAAATGAATAAAAACTATATTAGTAACCTTTTTAAATACACAATTTTTGTAATTTTGCTTTTGAATTTGTTTCATTTTCAATATGTACTTTGTTCTATGCAAAATGTATAGTAAAAAAGTGGTATCATAATAAAAAACGAAATCTGGTTTTTACTCACAATCCCTGTGCACACTTTTGTCTCTGGTTGTTCCTCTAATGAGTGGCTCATGGATATCAGGCGTCCAGCTTAAGTAGTTTCATTGGTTCGGAGATCTCCTGGCGAATTTCCTGTCTCAGCTGCTTTTTCCATCCTTTCTATAGCGTCCATACGAGCGACGAAGATAATGGCTAGGCCGAACACTGTTACTATTAGTATCTCCGGAATTGACATTTTTTTTTTCTGATTTAGTCTGAGCTGTGTTACCTGCACTGTTGCCAGCCTGATTGATGAATATGTGTTCTTTTTTTCCCTTATTTTGATTGTTGATCATTTTTCCCTCTTATTTTACTTTGCGATAGGTCAGATGATTCTTATTCTTCATAAACAGGATCGCCATGTGATGTCAGGCTGTCGCTGCATTAGCCTAACTGATTTTTTGTGTACACTTTTCCAACAAGAGAATGGCGGATTATAATTTTTAATTTATTGTACAAATTAACACTAATAAATTAAACCCAGGTCGTGTTGCTACTTTAATATAAACTGTATCAGTGATACTAACTAATTGATTTCTGTCTAATGTTTGATCACTAATAAGTATAACGATTTGGCACTGAACTAAATTCAAATCGAACACATGTAAAATCAAATTTAATTTAAATCTCTAAAAGGTCTGCGTGTCCTTATGACACAAACAAAAAAACTTACTGCATATAGATACAAGGGGTGTGCCTTAAGCTTTTGAAGCAACAATTCTTTAAAACGTTTATTTGGGGCGTCAAAATTAAAGTTGATTTGAAAATTATTATTTAAATTTTAATTTTGTGTATTTTTTTTTCTTTAATATTTATTTTTTGTTGTTACAGGAGAGGTCGAAGACTGGAATAGCGACCCAGCCGACAACGCCGCTTCGACAAACCCACCATCGAAATCGCCCCCGCCGAAGACAGCAACTCCAGAAGAACCCGCCGAGGAAAGTACGCAAATTTCGGTGAAGAATGAAACGGAAGAAAAAACACCTAGAATACGGTTAAAAGCTAACTTGGCGACCGATCCCGCCTTACAAAGCCAGCCCATCACTTTGACTAACCCCAAAGTGGAATCTGAAGTTTCCCAGTTTTCCAGTGGATATTTAACGGCACTTAGACCAGCTTTACAAACTGCTTTGGTGTCAAGGGGATTTTTTCTGCCGAATATAATTCCTGGTGCAGAACCGCAAACCGAGTCTGTGGAAACGAGGCAGCAAACAGTTCCAATATTTCAATGTTCTCCTTGCGGGATCAGATTTTCATCTATAAGCACTTTAGAAGCACATCAAACGTACTATTGCTCGCATCGTGTAAATAAAGCTGCAACTGACGATGACTCGAAATCAGTTACCGATCCAAATGGAAACCAATCCGATGCTGACGTATCAGAACCCCCTCAGAAAAACATCCGCACCGGTAAACAATATACCTGCACCCATTGTTCGTACAGCGCCGATAAGAAGGTCAGCTTGAACCGTCACATGAGAATGCACACAGTATCTCCTAGTCCTAGTCCCCTGAACATAGTAACTACGCCAAACGGAGAGAGCAGCACTAATAGTACTGATCGCTACTGTGCAGAATGCGATATTAGGTTTAGTTCCCAGAAGACATATCGTGCCCATAAGTTACACTATTGTAATTCAAGGCATACGATAAAACCACAAGTGGTGACAACAAAAGCTTCGTCAAGTACGTCTGGATCGTCCCCCACTTCACCCATTGACTCTAGACCCTGCAGATCTCCCTCTTCACCTTCGTCGCAAAACGCTTCGCAGCAACCTTTCTTGGCTTTACCAACCAATCCTATAATAATTGTGCCATATTCACTGTTTCGAAGTGCGAGCGTCTTTCCAGCCCTTTCTGTTGCTTCGGGGCTTCCAAACCCCGATACCCCATGCTTCTTGCTTCCTAATGGTACTCTTCAACCAATGACGAGTGCTTTGCTTAATCAATATCAGCAGCAGCAATCTGAAGGTAATAGAAACGATAGTAAAGCCAAAGAACCACCTGTTGTTCGGGAAACTTCCTCGGCGCCATTAGACTTAAGTGTAAGAAAATCTCCTGACAATAATGATCTGATTATCGACTTTTCTGAAGATCGAGGAAGGAACACTCCCAATAAATCTTTGACTCCTGACAAGAGCAAATCTGTTCCTTCTTCACAAAACTCGCCGCCAACCACACCAGTCTCCCATTGTGAATCGTCACCTTCGCCGAAAATCAAAGATGAAGCTTCAAGAAGCAGCAGCCCCAAGAGACTTAGATCTGTGCTAAAACCGACGCAAGAAAAATCGAGAACAAGTCCAGAAGTAAACAATTTTCAACACTTTGAAGGAAATCCCTCATTACATCCATTACTAATGAGAGGATCTCTACCCCTCCTTCCACCCGAAGTTCAAATGAGACTAGAACCTTCTCTGCCCGCAGTAATGCCTCAAGTGCTTGTGAAGCAAGGCGTTTCTAAATGTAAAGACTGTAATATAGTGTTCTGCAAGCTCGAAAACTACGTTATTCACAAAAAGCACTACTGCTCGGCCCGCAGCCAGGACGAAAACCTCTCCAAATTCTCCGGTAGCCCTCCGGTGAGTCCTAATAGTATCGAAACCACCAGCCCAGCTGCGCAATACCAACAACTCATCTGTTTGGCATGTGGTATCAAGTTCACTTCTTTGGACAACCTAAACGCCCATCAAGCTTACTATTGTCTAAAGCGCGGCGACACCGAGGTGAGAAAATGCGGCAAGTGCAAGGGAATCGCTGAACCGGGCCACCAGTGCATCCCCCACGCGGCCACCCTTACAGGATGGAAATGTCCTTGTTGTGACGTCGTCAGTCCCACGGCTAGTGCGGCCCAGAGGCACATGGAATCTCATACTGGAGTAAAAGCGTACAGGTGTACTATCTGTCGATACAAAGGAAACACCTTAAGAGGAATGAGGACGCACATTCGAATGCACTTCGATAAGAGATCTTCCGATTTACAGGTGAGTTTAGCTGGCATGTTTACATGAATTATTCAACGATTGTCGATCATCGTGATGATTTAATACGGACATTGAGATTCATTTGCATCTCTTGTTAGATTCTTTTGTTCCACACCTCGATAAACTGACATTGATATGTCGATATATGTAATGTTTTAAAGCTTTGTAGATTATTAAGATAAATATTATTACAATATTCAAATAACTTAAGAGGAAATAATAGTCGGCGCAAACGCTTGATTAATTTAACAATGCAATTGCTAAACAAACTAAAAATTAACGACAGAGGCACTTTTTAAGTGTCTTTTTTATCATACTCGTTTTGACTTTATTGTCTTTATTGCCTCTCGTTTTAAGAATCTATCAGTATTCTTCATCTTTATGATGTTAATTGGAATGATTATTTAGATTTTTATATATTAGAAAGATTAGTTAAAAGTAAATTAGCATTAAATGATACAAAATATCTATACCTTTTTTGATCTTGCCTAAAAAAAGTACTTTTCAAAATGTAAACACCGAAAAATAAGGCCTTCCCCTTGTTTTACATTTTTAGTGTATGTTATTGTCCTTGTGGATTTGTGTTGTTTCTTCCTGTTATGTTTTAAAAATCAAAAAAATCGATTTAATAGAAACAAAAGTCACATTATATATACAACTGGTATTTTCTACTGTTTATATTAGCTTCTTAAGACACTGTCATAGCAGAATTGAACAAATAGGCTGCTTATTTTAAACTATTCTCTTTGTGCCGTTATTGGTTAAGTAACCTTTTTGTTTGCGTACATTAGGACGACTTTTAATTAAATAATCAGATCTATTCAAATAACTAGTGCAGGTCTTTCCACTTTAACAGCAATAAAAAAACTGTTACAACTTACCTTTAACAAAATCTAAGTAGAACCATATCTTTTATTCTGCTGATCTGTATCAACATCCACGACTCGTAAACTGACCCTCCTTGGTATTCTTTCAACTCTAGTTCGTATGAATAACTCCGGACATCTTCTGGTCCCGGCGACGACCAACTCATTCTGACATTTATATACACACCATCACCAAACAGTTTCTATTAGTTATCCATTAAGTTGTCTAAAGAAAGAATTTTGATAATTCCTAATCAATACTTGTGGTGCTGTTATAATGTAATTTTCTTGCATTTTAGCGATTACATTTTTCACGTCCTCTTCGTTGATCTTTTTTTTTTATCCCACTTCTTCATTTCCACTCTATCTTCATATCAAAATTTAATTTTTAGACAACTTTTTGGAATTACTTGGATCAGCCTCGAACAACTTACCCAAGAGTTTCGAAAGACTCACAGATTAGTCACCCTTATTGACCCAGAAACTGTCAATGATCCCATCTCACAGTTATCAAAATCGCTCTCTAACCATTACACTGTAGAGTCCCTACCTTTAATAAATATTCTAATATTTGATCTTAAATTATTATATCAGTAATTTTGTTTCTCGTTTTATATATTTAAACTATTATGCATCTCACATCTTCACCACAAACATACTCTTACCTTTACCGATAATAACGACCCGACACGGTACTGGATGCTGTAACAAAGAGGAGATTTGTTAGTACATACAGATGTTTACATACAGTTAAATTTAAAACAGTTAAAAATATGCGTCTGTCACAAATAAAAGAAATAGCAATCAATATTAATTAAGAACCAACATCACATTTTGAGTAGGGAAGCCAGGTGATCAAATGATCTCCTTCTTTTACTATGGTTCCCTTGAAGAGCTCCGGCCAGTCTTCATTTAGAAACTCTATTGTTTCATTCTTGTCTTTACATGTTGCCATCTTGTCCGCGATAGCGTCTATCCTTCTTTTAATGCCTTCTAAGTTCTCTAGGTCTACTTGAACCCTTATTGTCGCTATCTTCTTAAATTTCGAGTGTTCCATGTTCATCTGCACGCATCTGGGTGTCATGTACACAGACTTCCTTGGTGCATCTTCTTCCTTATTTTCGTTCACTTCCTCGATATAACCGAGCATCCGATTTCTCAGGATGTCGACCTCCCTCTTTATGGATAGCCTTGTATTTGGCACCTACCTCATGAGTTTCTCGGGTTCCTCTACGATATCCTGGAGACGCTCGAACTTTGATCTAGCTTTGTAGTTCAGTGGCTGTCCCTCTTCCTCCAAACTGGTCGTCTCTGTCCTGTTGCTTGATTTTCTTTTTCTTGATCTCCGCTTTTTCCATTCATCGTCAGAGCAGCTTCCGCTGTCCGAGTTGCTTGCTTCCTCTTCTTCCTTTCTTTGGTTTTCTTTCCTTTGAATCTCCTTCCTCATTTTATTCTTTCCGCTCTTCTGTCTGTTTTCACCTCCCTCTTTCTCTTTTTCTCCTCCTTTTATTTCTTCATCTCTCTTGGTTTGCTGTTTCTTCCTTCCCTATCCTTCCCGCTGATTCTGCTAGCACTTTTTCCAGCTTCAATTTCTTCCACTTCTCTCCTCCAGCTTTTCTTCTCTTGACTTTCATCCCTTTGTTTCACTCCCCCTATCAACCTTCTCCCTCATCCCCGCTGCTCCCTCTTTCGTCTTTTTTATTTTTCTTTTTCCTTCTTATCTTTTTTCCCGCGAGTTGGGTCGTGCTATTCGGTCCAGTAGCGTAGTTAGTCCTTATCCCGCCAAGGCTATTTTCCCCTCAGGTTCGCCATCTTCCTTGAGCATTGCTTGTAGCCCACTATGTTACCCCTGGGCCATGCACACCTTTGGCACGATGGTATTACACCTTGAAGTTGGGGAGGTGGAATATTAGAATTATGCATAGCCGCCTGCCCTATGCATATCCGTTTGTTTTCAGTGGTTTCCTCCACTGGTTTTTATATTCGTGAAGATTTTCTCCTAGGGTGTGGTTTGGCTATCAGGACGTATATGACACGTAAGAGTGGGTGTCGTATGATAGTTGGTAGTATTGACTAGTTCACAGGGACAAGATAGGACTTGGGTAATGGTCAGCGGACAGCTGCTCCAATTTGTCGTCTTTTACGACGATCAAGAGAAACCGTGAAAGTATTGTACTAGAGCAGCCCACCTTCACACGGGGGAAGATTATACAAATACTGGAAACACAGATAAGATAAGATGTTAGGGAAGAGAATGACATGTATACAAATACTTAAATCAATTCTATGGTTACCGCGATTTACATTAACACAGATAAAAAATTACAGGTATCTATAAGATATCAAACTATTTTTGAACCTATATTCACAGAGAGCTTGCAAATGAATGATAAATATAGAGCACAAGTGAAGTACAGTACTAAGGCGAACCTATGGAGCAGTGATTAACAATGGAGTGTGGAGAAGACGAACAATACAACTTCGAACTTAATAGAATATACTAGAAACCAAATAAAGGTTAGGAGTGGGTAGTGCATGTAATGCGAATAAAAAAACCTAGCTAGAAAAACGTTCCTTTATAGACCTATCGGTCAGAGAAGAACAGGAAGACCCAGAACACGGTTCCTTGATAACATCGATGAATGGGAAAATGTGCTTGGCGGAGGAATACTGGAGAAAAATTATTAAGGAGGCTACGGCCCACGCAGGGTAGTAAAGCCAGAATGATGATGAAGGATTCCAAGGAAATAGCCCATGAGACAGAAATTGTTTGAATTGATATTATGAATGTAAAAACGATGGTAATACGAGAAAAATTGTACAGTTAAAATACTGTTTAATTTATGTGCTATTGAGATTCATTCTTCTTCTTCTTCTTTTGGTGCCTATCCTCTGTTTGGCAATTACGTTGGTCCATACAACTTTGTTGACAGCTGCTCTAAATAGATGTATGGTAGTCATTCCTGCCCACTGTCTGATGTTCTTCAACCACGATGTCCTTATGCGCCGTTAAGATCTTTTGTCTTCTATCTTGCCTTGTAAAATTAGTTGAATTAGTTGATACTTCTCATTGCGCATCACATGCCCTAAGTATGTCATCTTTCTGATTTTCACGATACGCATAATTTCCAGATCTTTATTTATACGTTGGATCACGGGGTTGTTTGTAATATGATGGATATAGGAAATTCTGAGCATGCGGCGGTAGCACCACATTTCGAAGGCTTCTAATCGTTTGGATGTTGCCTCCGTCAAGGTCCATGCTTCGACTCCATATAAAAGGGTAGAAAATACATAGCATCTCAAGACTCGTGTTCATATATCAATGTTCAGGTGCATAGTACATAAAATCTTCCTGAGGCGATTGAAAACAGCTCTCGCCTTTTCTATAAGACATCTTATTTCCTGTGAGATATTCTTTCCTTCTTTAGGATGCATCCAAGGTATATAATTTTGTCGATTATTTTCAAGGGTTCATTATTAGCTGTGAATTGGTGCTGTATTACGTCGTTTTTACTTACTACAAGAATTTTGGTCTTCTTACAGTTTAATTTCATGCCGTATCTGTCACAGGCTTCCACTACACGGTCAATTAATATTTGCAGATCCTCCGCATTATCAGCAATCAAAACCGTATCGTCCGCATATCTTAAATTGTTTATGATTTCACCATTGATTTTTATACCTTCTCTTAAACCATCAATAGCTTCCCTGAACAGCATTTCCGAGTAAGTATTGAACAACGTCGGTGATAAAATGCAGCCCTGACGTACTCCCCGTTTTATCGTGAATTCTTGTGAGGTTTCGTTGTCTACTCGTACAGTTGCCCTTTGCTGTAAGTATAAATTTTTAATTAGGCGTAAATCTTTGTCATCAATACTAGATTCTTTCAGTATCTGAAATTCTAGATTCTATCTAGATATCTAGATTCATTCTCAATGGCAATTGTATCACTGAGTAGAATATTAAAACAATCAAATGGGAACCTACTATTCAGTATTTGAAATAATTATTTGAAAACAGGCTTTATCATTAACAGCAAAAAACAATCTAATTTGTGTCCTCTTAAAGGAAATATTCTAATTTTTGTCAGAACAAATACCAAACGCCTATTAAGTTCTTTTTGTATTTTTAAAAATTATAGCTTCTCGGGATTCAGGATAGAAACCTATCAACAACTAGATTCGATTCGATTTTTCATATTTCCCGAATGAAAATTTTTTTTTAAATAAAAATAAATTTTATTAGATGCTTTTGTTCCACACGTTGATAAAATGACGTGGATATAATCGATAGGATTAATATTTTAGAGTCTCTACGAGATTGTTTAGATAAATATTAAAACCAGATTAAAATACGCGATAAGCGAACTACAGCATGCAATTGAAAGTGTGGTAACAAACAAAAAACATATTTTTTTATCGAACAAATATATCAAAGCATTAAAAAATTTATTTATTGTCATTTTTAAATTTTTACGCTCGAAGAACGATGAATCGTTGTGGTTTATGGTTTTCATAATTCTTTTGTGACATTTTTATCGGTTTGTTTTTTTTTAACAACAGAATTCACTTTTCAAATTATTAGTAATATTGTTCTGCACATCGTTAATTTAATTATTGATTGTTTACTATTGTTTACTACACATATTCTTCTAACAGCCAAACATGAATTTTATTATAAAAGTAAGTTTTTATTTCCAAATACTGTCTATAAGCTTCAATACCATTGAATATAAACCAGATCACTACTCAAAATATGTATACCACAACCGATTAGGAAGGTTGTAAACTGCTCGAAGAAAATGGGATTGACACAGTTCTAAAAACCGATACTTTTTTGGGTAAATCCACAATAAAAACACTAATAAAATCAGAGCTGATAGAAATCGCAGCTGAGGAGTATATAACACCACTTTTAGAACATTCTTAAAGGTCATACAAAGATATCACTCAAAGGTGATATATAGGTCAGACAAAACGAATTTTTAAACGACGTATAAAGGAGCACGTATTTATTTTTATCCACGCCACTTAAAACTAACTTTATATATGACAACCATGTGATTACATAAGTTAAATGTTATACAGACAAAACAAAAACATAACACACATAACATACATAAACATCACATTCATTCTCTTAAATCTCTACTCTAATCTATAGTTTATTTTTATGAACGAGAGAGTAATTAGCATAATTATAACTGGTACCTCCGACCACTCCATGGGCGTGCTCAAGATTAATTGAAAAATTACTTTGAATAATTGTAAAAAATAAATGAATTATTTCAGTGTTATAAAGTGTTATGTGTATGTAAACAAAAGTGACCTCTTTTATCACACACTATATTAGAACTGACTGACCTACATTAAAAAGGGTTTTAAAAAATTCACATTTTTTTTAATTTTTAAAAATTACAAAAGAGAAAAAGAGTTTTTAAAACCGTCTAAGGTATGTTAAATAGATGAATAAAAATATTAATATAAAACTTACAGCTACTTGTTACAAATCCAAATCAGATTCAGAAGATGAACTTTCAGAACCAAGATTTATAATAACTGGCTCGATCATTTTATCAGTAATATTGTCCAGCTTCCACATTTTTTCCTCTTCTTTAAAGTGTGATTTACTGCCTTTTCCCAGTTTTCAGGTTTTACATTATTTACGGCCTCCAAAAACAACTGTTTAACATCATGAATTTTAAAAGTGGTATTTTTTCTTGAAACTTCACTCTTTATCTGTGCCCATACCAGTTCAATCGGGTTTAATTCACAATGATATGGTGGGGATCTAAGTACTGTCATTCTACGATTTTTGGCAATTTCATCAATTTCGTATTTTTTAAATTTTTTTTTATGAAGGGCACACAACGAATAAAGTTCCTTTCTTATAGATCCGGGATGGTACGTGATATTTTTTGAACTCAGCCAATTCTGCAAGTCTTTTTTTAACCACTTGGTTGTGGGCAGTCCTTCTATAAGTCTGGAGTGATAACTTGCATTATCCATTACTATTACACAGTTCTTAGGAAGAAGATCTATCATTTGTTCGAACCATTCTTGAAAGACATCAGCGTTCATGTCTTCATGGTAGTCACCGGTACGAGTTGATTCAAAAGTTAATAAACCACCTTCAACAAAACCGTCTGAACTGCCAATGTGTACTATTATCAGCCTGCGTCCCTTTCCTGATGGTGGGTTTAAACCAGTAGATAAGTTATTTACAAAAGCGCGCCTTTGACTTGTAACAGTTTCATCCTGCCAAAATTTATTTGGTGTATGACCCTCGTTGATCCATGTTTCATCAAGATAAAATATTTTTCTTTTTTGGTTTCTCATTTCCTTTATGGTTCTTAGAAAATGTCTTCTCCATATGACAATATCGCTTCTTTCTAATAAAATAGACTTTCTGGGATTCTTTTTCCAGCGGAAGCCTATTTCTTTTAAAAGTTTCCATAACGTACTTCGACTCATTTCTGGGTAATCCTTATCATCTCGAACTGAGACAAGAACTTTATCCAATGTTGGAAATTCTTGTCTAAAGAAGAATTCATGCACTTTCCGTCGAAGTCCTTCTTTAAAATGATATTCTATTTGAAATTTTGGTTTCCCTGGAGCATTACGTGGCATTTGAAAACTACCACATTTCTCTTCTTTAATAACTCTGTAAATCGTAGATTTCCCAACACCAAGTGTACTGCTAACTAACTCAACGGTCTCATCAACACTTTCACATAAACGTTTGTCTGTAAATGATTTAAAACAATTAAATATTAACGTTTTTTCATTAACTGTTAAAGGACCAATTTTTCGGCGTTTACACGGCACTTCCAAATTTTCCATAACACTAGTATACACAATAAACTGCACCTTGCAACTGAAGTACCTACTTTTAGTGAACTGTTAAGAATTTTGAATACGCCACTTGGACCTTCCTACAAAATGGAAAAACCCACTATCACATTTTCTGTGGAATAAGTTTAGAAGGTAATTATCTAGTCAATTACTGTCGTAGATTCCTGGAATTAAAGAATTAAATGTTTGATTGTTGAAACCCTTACTTCGTGGAATGCACTCATTTCAGATAAAATAAAACGTTTTATTTTATCTAAAGAATTAAACTTTATTTTGCAAATAGGTAGGTACTTATTAAACTTTTATTGGTTATATATAACCAATAAAATAAACATCTTACATTTCTTGCAAATTTATTAGTACCTGTTAACCTCCATCACTCCGACACTGGCAACCTTATTTAGGGATTAGTAAGCCTCACAACTATTGTATTCTATTCTGCTCCAACCTTTATACCTGGTGGTCATACTCAATTTAAAATTGTTTTCCTATATACTTCTGTAAACTTGTTGACAAATATCTGTTTTTCATTGAGTCACCCGTATCAACAGTTTAGGGATTTGCATACATAATTTATTGTTATATTACTCTCTCATACATAAAAATACACTATAACCATAAAAGAAAATAAAGTTAATAGACAAACAACAATAAAAAATAACAAAAAGGTTACACGTTTCTGGTGTTCCAATACCCCCCAGGACATTTTTTTTAAGACATACTAGACTAAGGTCACGGTAAGTGAGTAAAATAAAAGGAAAAACAATAAAAACTCGATTAGACTTTGATGCAATTGTTTATTTTCTGAACACATAATATTGTAAATTAGGTAGTAGAAATAAATGACAGACTCACTCACAATCTATTTATTTAGTAAGCAATGGTTTGTTATATTCTGCAGACTTCTCTATCAGGTTCTTTATCACTTGTAAGTGGTCGTTAGTGCCGTATCCCGATAAAGGTAAAGACCGGTAAAGTACAATCGTTAGAATATGGAAAAAATTACATATTGCAATTCTACTAATTTGAATAAACCTTACATCAGGTATGGTTTGTTCAAATTGGTAGAATTACAATATGTAATGTTTTAGTGTTTTATAAGACCATCCTTCCATCCTTAGGTTATTATATGCTTTAAAGATCATCCATTTTCGGATCAGTATCTCTGATATTTTCTCTATCTTGGTAGTTGCTCTGCCGAAGACATTTCCTTTTATATTCTTATTGTATTTTACCTTAATCTTCTCCTCTTCCTTGTACATATTATTTTGCTTCTAAAAGTGGGTAACTAGTATAGAGATATCTTACTCTAGAAGTTTTGCAGGCTATATTGCCTTTAATTATCACTATTTTGAAAAGAGTGATACTTTTTTTTGCTATGTCCACTTTTTTCGAAAGCTGTCTGTTACAAACCGGCCGTGCCACAGCCAATTAGTATATACTATTTTTGGACTCCAAAAAGTGTTTCCCATCTTCAATCAAGTATCTCGATCTAATACATCTTTCTTGGTGTTTTATATTTCATATCTTGATCAACATAATTGCAACTAGATTAGATAAGAATAACAACTAGTTTCAATGTTTATATATCATTGAGTTAAAACGTTTACATTTGTTATTTGCTTGTTTTTTAAATATTATTTTTTTTTTGTTCCAGGAGGAAAAGTACATCTCTTACATACTGGAAGATGAGAGCTCCAATACAGTCGAAGTCAACGTAACTACAGCGGAACCGTCAGACGAAAAGGTCGGCTCCCCAGGAACCGAACCATCCCTTCCGGATTCACTGCACTACTGCCTGCAGTGTTCCTACAACTCGACATACAAAGCCAACGTAGTTCGCCATATGAAACTGGTTCACGACATTAACATAACCGAAGAAGCAGCAGTCAACGGCTTGTCCGACAAAAACAAGTCCATGCCTGCGCTGGAGGACGACGAGGAAGAGATCTTGGTGAAAAAGGAAGCCATGGAACCGGAGGTGATCATCGCGCAAGGCGAAGAGCCCCTCATTAAAGAGGAGGTAGGAATAAAGTTGCCTAAGAGCAAAACACCGGACGAGGAAATTCTCCAAGAAGCCGCCAAATCCGGGGCCAGGTACTGCAAATCTTGTGACATTTACTTCAACTACTACTCGACTTTCGTGGCTCACAAAAAGTTTTACTGTTCGAGTCATGCCGGCGAGATATCGAACGCTGCCTCGAATAACAATATTACTAATAATAATAATAATTCCGCCACGCGCGCTGCCGAGGCGTCTGTGCTTTAAAGTAGATTTTTGTAGAAAGATTAGGTTGATAAAAAATGTGGAAAGGCAGATTAAAAATAGCATAAAAATACGCGAATTTTGCATGAATCATTGAGTTGATTTAGTTTTTTTTATTTAAATTTTTTACTCGTCCATTACAGGTAGTTAGCCACATTGTAATCCATTGTTAAATATTGTTATCTAATTCTAGTACGTCAACATTTGGCAAAGTATATTAATACCTCTAAGGTAAATTGCTGACAATACGATGATTATCTAAAATGGCTACTATATCTGGGATCAAATTATGAACTATACAGAGCTAATCATTCCATGGACATTCATTTAAAACATTCCTTCTTCTTTAAGTGTTAATCTCCGCTACTAATGTTATCTTCAGTCTTAAGGCTGTTGTCCTAACCAAGAGAAGCAAGCAAGAGAAAAGAGAACCATTGTCTAAGGTTTCTCAATCAATTACCAAGATATTGTTGTCTCCATACATGCCCCAATCTTTTCTTAAATACTCAATAATATACAGTAATTTGTATTTGTATCTGCAAAGCAAACTCCCTCTCAGAAAATTGTATGATATCTCTTATATTTTATGATACTATTGCTGTTATAAAAATCTCTTATCAATGAAGGATTTGAAAGTTATCAAATCAGTTTAAGTTAATTACTGCAGGAATCTGTTCACGATTTCACTTTTACTAGCCACAATTTTCAAATAATAAAATGTGCTGAAGAAAGCTACGTCCAAAATGTATTATAAAGGTTCAAATATACTGCATTTCTTATTACAATTAGTAAGAGATTCAATGCAGACCGCTAACACTTTCCTATGTCATATATGAATGAAACTCTCGTACGAATTCGTGAATAAAATCAACAGTGCAACCTTCAGTTTCTGATCAAATCAAGATCAAGTGTTCGTTATATAATTACATCGATTGCGTAATTAACCTACATAAACCCAAAAAAATTGTGCCAGTTCTTGATATTTACGATTACCTTTGATATTTCAGACAGATAACAGCCAGTGTCATTGCCCAAGATTTAGGTAATTGATAAGGGATATTAAAAATAACACATTTCACAATTAGAGAGATATATATCATATGGTAGATCTGTTTTTTAATATCGTTTAATGTTTTATCAATTTACTGTAACACCTGCATGGATTTAACTATATATACTCATACGCTCTTGTAGTTATATTATATGTTATATAAATTTTCGATAATATCAGTATATTAAACATTGAACTCATTTTATATACTCATATCAAATATGTGACAGTTTAGGCTGCATTACGAATAAAATTATTTAATGAAATCTTTATAAAAAACTCCTTCATAAAATGTAATTTCTCAAAAATAACAAAAAACAATAACATCATAACAGATCAAAACGAAATATGTAAACTCTGACAAATCCTAGACATGAATCCAACTACGAATGAAAATACAGACTTAACTGGCTCACCTATATTAGAATCAGAAGTGGAATATGCTATCGCAGGTTTAAAAAATAATAAAGCTGTAGGACCGACAACGTAAATGCAAAAATAGTTAAACTCTTCAATATCGAGAACCTATACAAACTCTTTAATAACAATGGCTGAAGTCAACTTTCGTAACAATTTCAAAGAAGCACAATACCAGTAGCTGCGTTCGCAGATCATCGCCTAATCAGCTTAATGAAGATGTTTCAAAAACGGTTTATCCCTCATAAATTTTTAAAATCTCTCCAATACACCTCTCTCCAAACGTGTCGAACTGTATTATCTTATCTGGAACACACAAAGATTCCCAGATATTTGGAGCAATTCTACAATTATTCCAATTAAAAAACCTGACCAATCCTCTATAACTCCTAACTCTTTTCGCCCGATTTCTCTCACTTGTGTAACTTGCAAACTTCTTGAAAAAATGATAAACAAAAGACTCACTTGGTTCCTTGAAAAGCATAATATTATTTCCGACACTTAATTCAGCTTCTGACTTCATCGGTCTACTCTTGATAACTTTGTTCTTCTTCAAATCCACATTTCTCAAGCAATCAACAATCAACAAGATGTCGTAGCAACTATATTTGGCATTGAAGGAGCATTTGATTCAATTTACAGAAAAGCAATAATTGACAAACTCTCCTACTATGATTTAGATGGTAATATTCTCTTATTTGTAAAAACTGTCTAACTGGAAGAACGTTTAAAGTCCTTGCCAATGGTAAACTTTGTCAATCTCTTTATCAAAATCAAGGTGTCCCTCAAGGATCTGTATTAAGTTCAACTCTATCCATTCTTGCAATCAACGAAATTTGCAGGTCCTTTTCTGCTCCCCTCAAATATGTTCAATACGCTGATGACCTAATCATTTAATGCGATGATAAATCTGTCCCCACCACTTATACAAAGTGCAGTAAATCTCCTTCAAGATAGATCTAACGAACTAGGATTATCACTCTCTCGGAGCAAAACCAAATTAATAAAATTTTCCAGAAGGACCTCCATTCCGTTACCCCAAAGTTTATTCAACAATTATCCACTTTCTGTTGTTAATTAATGTAAAATTCTCGGTTTGATATTTGACACCAGATGATTAAATTGGATGAATCACATCTCTGAACTTAAAAAACCAATTGTTTTAAAAGATTGAAAGTTCTTAAAACCTTCAAACATCTTCAATGGGGTGCCCATGAAACTACTTTATTCAGAGTCTACAGAGCCCTCATCCGTAGCTCGACTACGGTAGCTTTATCTATTCCTCTGCCTCTCGGTCTGTCCGTCTGTCTAGGTGCTTTTCGCTTTAGTCCTATCGAGAGCATGTACCGTGAATCCAATACAGGCGTTAAGGGAGATTGGTCTTATGAAAAAGATATGAGATTGAACCAACAGTTGTACTGGAATCACACGGCAAAATTAAGGATCTCCAACAATCTGCATACAGAACAAGTAGAAAAAAAGTAAGGACTTAAGACAGGGCTGCATCCTCTGGAAAGGATTTTTCATCCAATAAAAAACGTCAGAGTAAACGGAATTCCCGTAAATAATTTGCGATATGCTGATGATACAGCTATCATAGCAGTCAACATAGATGAATTATAAGAGTTAGTAAATAATATTAATACAGTGGGAGCAAAACACTATGAAATTTCAGATTTTAAAGACCTTAAAAAAGTTAATTGCTCATAGATAATTCATTTCTTGAACTTAACACTAGACAAATTTCTAACATTGTAGGACAAACTGTTTATATTGCAAGCATTTGAACACGAAAATTAATTAAAGTGAGTTTAATACGATTTAAGCGATGGGATTTAAACTGTTTAATACGATTGAAGGTCTTTCTGGAGTCAACTAAACAAACTACAGGAGAAAATTCTAAATATAAAGAGAAAACATCAGAAAAATAAACAAAAATACAGCAAACACATGGATTGAGAATTTTACAAACTACAGAAGCACCAATGTTTATAAAACAGCAAAACTAAAAGATTTATCGCGCAAAATTTGACTTTTGACGTGATATTTTATACTGACACTTCCAGTAAGCTATTTCCGTGTTAAGGTAACACTGTAATTTCTTTATCCACACAACTGGTTTAGGCTAACTACAAAATACATCTTTGTACATTTATTTAAAAGTGATTTTTTACTTAGAGTGCCAAAAGTACCGCTCGTATAATTAATCTAGTAATTTAATGATAATATAAAGATCTAAAACATAAAAATAACTACAAAAACATTAATTTATTCAAAATAGTCAATTTTATGCTATTTCTAATCTGCCGTTAAGGTGTTATGAGGTGTTTTAATGGGCCAGTCCTCTCTTGTATACGTGCAACCAAATTTAGTGCCTCAACACTTAGATAACATAATGTAAATAATGCTAACAAAATCGAATAGAAGAAGGGAATTTGAAAATTCCAAAGTTTAAATAGGACTTTATAGAAACAAGTACATAAAGTGAGGTTTTTTTTTCACTCGAGTGGAGACATTAGGAGTAAGAGCCAAATGGCGAATACGGCAATTCAATGAGTGAAGAAAATCTCTTTGTTTGTGTCGCATACAATATTTTTTATACAAATGATACAAATAAAAAATTTATAATATTTTAATCAAAAATATGATTTTAATTAAACATATTATAAGCAATATCGGAATTAGAATTTTATCTACAGATATAAAAAAGCACCCTTAATCTCAACCTCGTAAGTAATGGTTCATTTATTATTCGCAGAGGCAATATCTTCAGGTGGTGTTCTTCAATAAACGTCTTACGCCGCGTATAGCGTTACGTCGCGTATAGCGTTTCGTCACAAAACGCGTATGTATATTTTATATAATAAATAAGAGAGGCGGTTTTTTTTATTGTACTCTAAAAGCAGAGTGCAACTACTGTATATTTGCGGTAAGAAATATCGTAGAACGCCCAGATTTGTAGGTTTTGATAGTTCTACTTTAAGATATAGTGCGGTGGCTGGTTGTTCTAGTAATTAAAAATATTTATTTTTTACTTAGAGATCTCCAAGATTCTTATATGTTATTACGTGTTTATCTTCTCCTTTTTGGTGCCCATTCGTTTCGAATATTGGCGATCATTCTGGCTATAATTATTTTGCTAACTGGTGCTTTAAATAGATTAGTTGTTGTGGAGAACCATTTCCTCAGGTTTTTTAACCATATTTTTTCCCAATTTTTCCTTTCTTTCCCCATTCTTCGTAGTACAGTCTCGTTGGTTATCTTGTCCGTCCATGATATCATTAGGATTCTTCTGTATAGCCACATCTCGAAGGCTTTAAGTTTTTTCTCCATCGCTTCAGTGAGTGTCCAGGATTCAACTCCGTAGTATAATATCGAGAAGATATAACATCGTAGGAGCCTTACTTTTATCTCCAGATTAAGGTTGTGGCTTTTAAAGAGTTTGGCCATGTTGTTGAATGCACTCCTAGCCTTCTCTATTCTACATTCTACTTCTTGTGAGTGATCCCATTGTTCGTTTACTATTGTTCCAATATAGGTAAACTGTTTTACTCGGTCCACTGTGTTTTCTTTTTTCTTTTTTATTTTTTGTTGATGACCATAAATTTAGTTTTTTATATATTTACTTGTAATCCAAATCTTTCACTTACTTCATTTACTTTGTTTATTAGTTTCTGTAAATTGTTTAAAGTGTCTGCAAAAATAACGGTGTCATCTGCATAGCGGATGTTGTTTAGGCGTTCTCCATTTAAAAGGATTCAATGTTCGCAATTTTCCAAGGCTTCACTAAATATTTCCTCTGAATATAGGTTGAATAATATAGGTGAAAGTATACATCCTTGTCTAACGCCTCGCAGAATCTGGATCGCTTCCGTCGATTCATCTCCAAGATTTGTTCCTATTGTGGCTGATTGGTTCCAGTATAAATTTTGTATTATATGCCGGTCTTTATCTTCTTCAGAAATCTGCACAATAGTTTCCTGGAGTTGTGAAAACGTCGAAGCGCCTTGGTAAGAAATGAAATCGGCAATATATCCTGATACATCTGCCCTTACAAAAAACTTGTAACCTCATTTATGAGGTTTATTCTGATTGTCGTATTGTCGTAAATTGCCACTGTGGGTACCTTTGTATGCAACCATTGCTTCATCTATGGAATATTGGTTTTAGAACTGATACTTATAACAATTTGTAGCAATATGATCTAAAAGGGGTGAATTTTGAAGTAGCGGTCTTTCGTTTCTGAAGTTATTTCTAAACTATCATTGAAATGAATCAGTGTTCTCAGTTTTTGAAATTTTTTTAGGGACATAATATCAGCTACAAGAGGAGTTCTTGAAGAAGTGGCCCAATAATCTTCTATTGCTGGCAGCTGTATTACCTCTATAAAAATCAAAATGAAGACAAAGTCTGTTATTTCGGAAGTGTTTGTGTTAACACTTATCCCAGACAAGGCTACCTCTATTGCATTATTGTCTATAGTTGGATTTTCGAATTGAATGGTTTTTATATCACTTTCAGATCAGTTATAATATACTGATTTCACTATTTTTACGTTTTCTTGGCGGTTTTTCATACTCGTCTTCTTCATTTGTTTGATAAGCCTCTTCTTCAATTAACAGTTGATGATTATGTGGTTCATCATCTTCATCTGAGTCTGCGGTAATTTCATTTATATTGATGTTTCCAATTTCTTTTTCATACTCCTCCGTGTCAGACAAATCGAAGAGATTAGGGTGGATAAGAACAATACACGACATTTTTATCTTTCTTCGATAAAAGGGTTTTTTCAAATATCTCTATTGATTGTTAGATGTCGCCACCAGTTTTATATAACTAACACGACTTGTTGCTTACAGTTATCATTGTCACATAATAGCTATATATAGTAGAAATTGAATAAGGTGCTTATGAAGATGATGTTGCCTAAGAGCAACAAAACCAGATATCGGGTTAATTACCTCAATTATCTCAAGCATAAAGACGTACGGCTTTTATTGGAGACCACCGCCTTGCGTCTTAACTAATTTGTTATCTCCAAGAAAAAATTATTTCCTTACTTGACAGTTGAAATTACAACGATGGCTTCGTTACTTCCATTATACTCTATAGGGCTTAAATTATCAGAGTAATATTCTAATGCTAATGCTTCATAGCGTCCCTTATTCATGGAAGAGCTATGCATTAGCGATATGTAGTATTGGTAGAAGTATGATTTTTAGTATATTTTTAATAAAAATATACATAAAAATATGTTTTCGGTCTTGGCTTACTGTTTTACAATATACTTTGTAATAGTTAGCAGATTTGTTATGTTAACCCACTTTTTTGTACGCAAAGGATAACTATAAATTTTCAAATTCTCTCAAATACCAAAATAATCGTAATACTTGTTGACTTGAAAAAATTGTAGACTGCTGATAATCTCAATTTTATTTATTTTAATTTTTTAGGCATAAAAATTGTAATATTTTAAGGAATATGCATGGAATCAAAAATTTTTATTACCTTTGGTGATGCCTCTACGACTTTGCCAAGTTTAAAGTCAACACTTGAGAGTTAAAAAATAAACATTTTTCGAATAATTCGAAAGTAGAAATCTAAGGATTTCTAGGTGTTCGAAACCAAAATTCAGACTGTTGTCTAAATCTGTGCATTCTACAATTTACAAAACAAAACAGACGATGAATGAAACGACATGGGGGATCTGGGACAAGTTGTACTCCACGGCATATCAGTTTATCTGGGAAGAAACCTTTCGCTTTTTTTTAACTACCTTTTCTATTCTAGAACGAATTGTCTTTGATGTGAAAATACTGGCTCACTTTTCGCAATAAAATCCTTCTTTGACCGAATTGTATTTTGTGGATCATTCTTTTGAGAACCAGAAATAACTAATGGTCAGCTGTAACCGGATTTGAAGAATGCAGATCTGGAAGGATAGTTCAAGTTTGGTAAAAAGCTACTATTATAGCAATAAATCTACCTAGTACTTTGTACTAATTGTTCTTCCTTTCTCGAAGATCTTTTTCTTCTCTCTGATTCCTCTTCCGTTTCCTGTTTTTTCTTCACATTTGCTATAGATTCGCTTATGTTATACCTTTAGGAACGCCTTTAAGAGCGTAGGCGCAAAATTTCGGGCCAATGCATTTTAAATGCATTCATTTTTTTCGAATCCTGAGAAAACTAATAAGTATTTCTGAAAAAATTAAACGCAGAATGAAAGAATACATTATTACTGAGGGCCAAAAGTCCCTGAAAACTTCTATAATGTTTATTTTAATAAGTTACAGGGGTGAAAAAAAAGAGAAAATTTAGTATGATTTTTAATTTCAAATTCTCGTTCAAAAAAACTTTTTGTTTATTCTAAGGGACTTTCGGCCCTCGGTAATAATGTAATCTTTCATTCTGCGTTTAAATTTTTCCAAAATAATTATTAGTTTTCTCAGGATTTCTCAGGAAAAAAATGAATGCATTTAAAAAGCATTGGCTCGAAATTTTGCGCCTATGCTCTTAATGCGAGGCTCATTCTGCTATAATCATTCTTCCGTTGTCAGCAAGAATGGATTTCTAGTATGTCTCTAATACAACAACCATATCATGAAGATCCACACGTTGGCAGTTTAATCACATATGTAAGCCTCTAATACTAATTAGTGTTACTAACCAGTGACCTTTTTTCTTCCTACATACTTTTATTGAGCTTAAACAACTGGTCTATATGATCTGTATATATATCACACTCGCCTTTATTCACATTGGAATGTTCTATGGAACCGACTGACAACTGACAACATTGAGGCATCGCCAATTAGGGCTAATACTGTCAAATTCCAAAGGAATTTTTCTGGCAAATTTTCAAAACTTTCAAATTTTGTTTACTTTCACCGCGACAAACAAAAATATCATTCGTGCATATTCCTTAACGGTATTGTTTAATTGTTAAGTGTTTGGGCATTGAATTCATAGTTGTTTATGAATCGATCATGGAATACTAGTATGTAATAGGTATGTTAAATGTTTTTCTTGTATATAAAATATGCAATAACTAAAAATTTGTTTTTGTATAAAGTTAAAGATTTATAATTTGTTCGTTTATAATTTTCCAGTATATATTTAAAATATACTATGCCAAAGGAGTAAAAATTGAAAAAGTTTTTTATTTACGTATCCTCCCCCAACTCAAGATCACCATCAAAATCATACTTTTTCTGTAGTACCAACAGAAAGTAAGACACTAAAAAGATTGGACACATTACATAACCAACTAAACTATACATGTATAGTAACCTATATTGATAGTTGCTAACACTACGCCACTCTCCATAACTGTCAAATGTATTCAGACTTGTCAATATAATTGTATGAATATGATTGAAAATAACAGTTTACAACTACTGAATATTTTAATAATTGTACACACATTATAAAACATGGCGTTGCTAATCTAATAATAAAAATAAAAGTGTGTAAGGACAGTACGTATTATACATATTTTTGAATATGTCTACGAAAAAAAATGTGTGCCATTTAATAAAACATGGAATTTAATAACAACATGGAGCTGTACTGTACAAACCTACTAAGAAGCTTATTGTTATTGTTAATAATTGGAAAAAATTTAAGCAGTGCTACGACATATTTATGATGGCATATGGAGTAATTCCAAAACAATTGAAGTGAAGAGTTACAACCATTAACCAGATCTTTACACTACGACAGATCCTCGAAAAAGCGCAAGAGTTTAACATAGATATGTATCATATTTTTGTCGATTTTAAAGCGGCATATGACAGTGTCTTAAGACCAAGTCTTTACAACGCTATGAATGAGTTAGGAATTCCAAAAAAACTCATATGTTTGATAAAAGTGACAATGGCGAAGATTCTATCAACAGTAAAAATTCAAAACGACTCGTCAACCCCATTTCAAATACATAGGGGGTTAAGGCAGGGAGATGCGCTGGCGTGTCAGCTTTTTAATGCGCCTTAGAAAAAGTTGTACGAGACGCTAATTTAGATAGCAGGGGATATTTAATAGATCAGTCCAAATTCTAGCATATGCAGACGACGTGGACATTATAACAAGAACTAGGGCGAGAACTGCGGAAATCCTAACCGAGCTAGTAGCAGCAGCAGAACGAATGGGGTTACAGATAGATCAAAATAAAACCAAATTCATGGCGACTAACACAAACACAAGAGCTGGAAATGTTGACACAAATTTTATCATCAATGACCAAAACTTCGAAGCAGTCAAAGAGTTCATATATCTAGGTACATCGGTTAACCCCAATAATAATACATCTGAGGAAATAAAAAGGCGAATAATAATTGCAAACAGGTGTTATCATGGTCTATCAAAGTACTTAGCTAACAAACGTCTGTCTCAAAAAACTCGTATAATTCTGTATAGAACACTGATAGTCCCCGTTCTCACATATGGATCAGAGGCATGGACGCTAACGAAAACAGATGAATCCGCTCTATCCATTTTTGAAAGAAAGGTGCTACGCAAGATATTCGGAGCGGTCTGTGAGAACGGAATATGGAGGCGTAGATATAACTTTGAACTGCAGAATATCTACAAGCATACGTTTGGTGGTAAAGATATTACCACTATAATTAAGAGAAACCGCCTGCAGTGGGCAGGACATGTAGCCCGGGCCCCTGAGTCAAACATGATAAAAAAGATTCTAACAGCGCAACCCGTGGGAATGAGAAGACGGGGTAGACCAAAGCTGAGGTGGATGGACGGAGTAACAGAAGATGCCGAGAAGATCGGAGTCGGCAACTGGAAAATGCAAGCGAGGGACAGAATAGAATGGCGTAGAAAGCTTGAGAAGGTCGAGGCCCTCTAAGGGCTGTAGCACCAAGATGATGATGATTGAAGTGAAGGGTGCAATTCTACTAAATTTCCTCAGGGAAGATGACCTAGAACTATTTAATGCATTTATTTTAGAGAAGAGAATGTAAAAAAAACCCTAAGAAATAATTAAAGATTTGGATGATTATGTAAATCCAAGAAGAAATGTAATATCTGAGAGATATATGTTCCAGAAGAGAGACCAGAAAATGAAGACTTTACTATGTTCTTGAGAGATCTTAAAATACTGATTAAAACCTGTGCATTTAAAAAGGAACACGAAATGGTAGGAGACCGAATCGTACCAGGTGTACCAGAAAACTGCAAGATAAACTATTGAAATATATTATATTATATTTAAAATAGATGTTGCTGTCAAAATTTGTCAAGCCGAAGATATAAGCAAACACCAGGTAAAAAGTTTTCACATTGAAAATAATGTACATGAAAAATACAGAAGAAAATGACAAAAAAATGAGAAGTTAAAATACCATTGTAAAAATTGTAATTACTAACATGGACCTAGACCTAGAGAGTGACAGTCTCGTCCCATTGCACAGTCAAGGTTGATTAATGTTAGGCAGTATAATGACAACTGATCCTACTTTTAATTGTAAATTGCTAGGTGGGAGTTTAAGGATTTACAACAAATGGTTGACAGAGTCGTAGAAGTCAGTGAAGAAAACGGACTGTCCCTAAACACAAAAAAGACACAATTTATGGTAATTACAAAAGCCCAAAAGCGCCAAGAAAACATAATACATGGAGAACAAATTAAAAAAGTTAAAATATAAATATCTGGGTACAATAATTAACGAAAATAATGAGTACACAGAAGAGATTAAGGCAAGAATAGGTCAGGCAAGAAAGTCTTTCAACAAACTGAGAAAAGTACTCTGCAGCAGCGACCTTTCAATTTCTTTCAAGATAAGACTTCTGAGATGCTACGTGTTCTCCGTCTTATTTTATGGGTTGGAGGCTTGGACGTTAAAGAAAGATTTTTCGGACAGATTAGAAGCCTTCGAGTTATGGGTTTACAGAAGGATATTAAGAATAAGTTGGGTAGATAAAGTCACGAATGTCGAGGTGTTAAGAAGAATGGGAAAAGATAAAGAGGTTTTAAATACAATTAAAGTCAGAAAACTGCAATATCTGGGACATGTCATGAGGGGCGAGCGTTATAACTTGTTGCAATTAATAATGCAAGGAAGAATACAGGGTAGAAGGAGTCGCGGAAGAAGACGCATCTCCTGGTAAAACAATTTGAGAGCTTGGTTTAACTGCACTTCTGCTGACCTCTTTAGAGCAGCGGTTTCGAAAGTGCGAATTGCCATGGTGGTTGCCAACCTTCTTAGAGGAGATGGCACATGAAGAAGAAGAAGGTGGGAGTCTGAGCAATTCCCATAAATTCAAAAACTCTATAGGATAGTTGGCTACGTGATTCTGATTTATAACTGTATCAATTGATTTTAATGACTATTTTTAACTGATAAAACGTCATAGCAACACCACGTTTCCTACTGACAAAACTCCTTCCTACCCGTGATTTCTCAGCGACAAAATTATGACAGATCCGTCACGAAGGTGTTAGGTAATTCTATTGTTGTCAATTTGACAAACGTCATTGAGACGTAATCAAGGTTGGACAGATATATTGAATCCAGAGGAAAAATCAAGGTTTGGATGCCACTCAGGTGAAGAAATGGTTTCGAAAAATGTCCCACTGAACACGCAGAGGTTCAGAAGCTCTATTTGGACCCAATTTTCGGAGTTCCTACGGCTGAGAAATTTTACGTTTGAAATATGTACTGCCATAACGGAACTAGCAAAAATTCTACGGAGTAGGGCATAAAAATCGACCCTTTCACAGATATCTTTCAAATGTGCAAGATTGGCCAGAGATGCCAAGCAGAGGCAGCTTCCAATTCTTCAAGAAAAAGGAAAACTCAGTTCAAAAGCATTATCCACCGAAGAATTATAAAAAATTAGTCAAAGCTACGACGAGGACAACACCGATGGTGCACAAAAAAAGTTTTTTCACCTTTGCTCATTTGAACTTGCCTAATGATGCCATAAACTGCAAGATTTACTTTTTCCAGAAGGAATTTGATGTTATGGGAGAATTTACGGGCCGAATTGAATACAACAGCATTTTTTCCAAAACAAATCAAGGCGGTTCGAACAGTTTGACAAGCAGTAAATGTCTGGTAAGAAATTCATCAAACGAAAATTTACGCCCAGATAGATTATTTTTAAAATTAATGGCAAAAACGGGAAAAGATTTTATCAGATAGACTCTTTCTTACCGTTCACCCCAACTGGAAGGATGGATCTTGGTTCAAAATCTGTCCACTTGGAATCAACACCGTATCTAAGTAGACAAAAATGTCAGGTGAACAAATTGGAATAGGCATAAAAAAAACATAAAATAACAAACCATTCGTATCGATCTTTAGCTGTGTCAGCCTTGTTCAAGCAAGGTGTTTCTGAACAGGAGTTAATTAACTTAACGGGTCACTCAAATGCAAGCTCTCTAAAACCATATCTGCAGCTGGATTCCAATCACCACCAGAAGTTGATCGAAAATCTCAGAACAACAAATGATGCTACAGGTCAATAATACACAAAAAATGAGCTTCTGTTATCTGCTCAAATACCACTAGATGATCCAGGTACAGTTATATTAAAAAAAAGGGTACAAGTATTAGAAAGAGAAGTTAACGTCATCCTATTTGTGTGAAACCGGCTGGGATTTTTGGAGGTTATCACAGGTTTAATGTCACAAGTTATTAAAAATATAAATCATTGGCGTTGAGCATTAATTAGACGAAACCATTTATTCAACAATTATATAAAGAATAATTTTAATGACTGTTACAAATAGAATTTAGTATTTGGTGATAGAACCGTCTGCTTCTATAACTTTATTTAGTCTATTTGGCATACTTTGAATTATATTAGATATCATATTTGGATCAAGATCTTCCCAGCACTCTAAGATTGCATCCCACAATTGATCTGAATTTTGTGGCATAAAATTTCTTTTATATATTTTTTTAACAATTATGCCCCAAATGTTTTCAATTGGATTTATATCTGGACTGTGCGCAGGCCATGGCAATACTTCCAGGTTTTGCGTTTGAAACCAATTCCTTACGGCATGGGCAGTGTGGACTGAACAATTATCTTGTTGATATATAAAAGTATTATTAGGATACAATTGCTCAATAGAAGGGAGCATTACGTGTTCCAAAACGTTAATGTAATTGTCGGCAGTAAATCTTCCCTCTAATCGCCAACAAACACCAGGTCCATGTATACTAATCCAACCCCATACATTTACAGAAAAACGTCCAGATTTATCATGAGAGTGAATATATCGTTCTTCAAACCTAGTATTGGCTGGACGATAAACACGGATTTGACCGTTATAGGTCGACTGAAAAGTCTTTTCATCAGTAAAAATGACGTTGTTCCACCCAAAATTGTGGGTTGCGGTAAATATAGTTTAGTGCAAATATTACTCTTGCTTGCCGATGTTCAACAGTTACTAATGGTTTTTTAGCAGCTGGTCGGTTTTTTAATTCAGATTCATTGATCCTTCTGCTTACAGTAGGTTGGGCACCAGGAAATCCCGTATGAATCCTTGAATCCTTCGACGTCGCAAATGGATTATCTCTTAAGAATTGAACTAAAGCAGCATCTTGTTGAGGAGTGGATACTTTGGAACGCCCTGAACCAACTTTTCTTTTTAATGATTGTTGTTGGACCCTTGGTTGCTTAATTCTGAAGATTGTTTTCAAATTTCTATTATAGAAATTTTCTAGCGCACGAATTGACCATCCTTCTTCCATTTTCGTAATTATTTGAGCCTTTTCAATCTCACTTAAATGACGAGGCATATTAATTTTTTATTGTACGTAACGTTAAAACCTTCTATCAAATTAAACGTCTTTGACGTCTATGAGTTGCATTTTTGATCACTTATGACATTTGATACCCTCCAAAAATCCCAGCCGGTTTTACACAAATAGGATGACGTTAACCTGTCTTTCTAATACTTGTTCCCTTTTTTTTTAATATAACTGTACTTGGCCTGGCATTTTAACAAAAAAATATATTAATTTATTAGTAAAACATGATCCCAAGTCCCAAACAAGTAACAAATTTTAAATTTCCGGTCGATGAGGATGGTAGAAAATTCAGCTGTTCATATTATAACAAGACTTAGTAAGATGGGACAAAATAAATCGCGCGTGGCTCTCCTATTCCATAAAACTGATTCGTCTTGATTTTTCTGGTCTTAAAGTTGTTGAATAGTATGTCCAAGTATGAAAATTTTTTTTCTAATAATGTCATTCAGGTTCATTTTAGCAATCGTCAAACTTCTACAATGCATACTGTATATATAAATATTTCAAATTCTTAATACATTATCTGCAACGATAATCCGTAAACGTATAGAAATTAGTCAAGCATAATCCCACATGCAGCGTGCGTTTGTGTCTTTTTAGTCGAATTTTCGGTTTCGTATTTGGTTTATCGTGCCAGTGCAAAATATTGGGCGGTATCTGGTGCTATCGTCCGGCCACTCGTGCATTTTTCCTTGTAGATACGACCATAATTTGCATAAGGCAATAATAAATAAGCGAAGTTATCTAGGTGCATGTGAATATATGCATGGCAAGCTTAGATTACCTAGATACGATAAGTGCGACTCATTGGTTATAGTCAAGAGGATTTGCCAAACGACTGTACACTTTTTTATCCCTGTAATTTAGGATTGCGACGTTCCAGATACAGTAAAGAGAAATAGGCGGCATGTTTCAAGATATATTATATAGGAATATTCTAGTTTTATTAGGAAATCTATTATTAAACAACATAATTTTTAGTTCTATTTTTGTTTTTAATAAATTTTTTTTTCGGGTTTAGGCATCAAGTTTTTATTAATCATTTTTAAATATTTATTCTATTCATATACTAGAAAACATTGAAAAAATGTACGGAAAATACAATAGAGGGCATAAAAATAAACGGTGAGTTACTGAACAACATGATATTATATGCCGATGATACGGTGGTCCTTGCTAGTAGCATAGCTAAATTAAAACAAGCAATAAAAACGGAGAATACATTAACGCAACACCGACGACACTGTAGTACTAGAAACCAGTCTAAATAATCTACAGACCGTACTGGACCGGGTGAGAACTGCGAGTATTGGGCACTTGGGCATGGGAAAATTTTGTATCTCAATAGCATTGTAAGCTCTTCTCACTCTGACGTCACACATTACGTCGAAGGAATCTACATTATTGACTGTCATTCCTAGTTTAACTATTATCTGCTAGTTGGCATCAAATGTCAATTCTTCTTCTTTTGCGCAGCCGTCAAATCTTCTTTTAGTCTTTAAAACCGTCTTCATTTTTCCTCTGTAAAATCTTCTTTTCGTTTCTATGTCATAGTGTGCCTTAGTCGTGAACTAATACGCACCCCGAC
The DNA here is from genome assembly GCF_040954645.1 of Diabrotica undecimpunctata. Taxonomy (NCBI): domain Eukaryota; kingdom Metazoa; phylum Arthropoda; class Insecta; order Coleoptera; family Chrysomelidae; genus Diabrotica; species Diabrotica undecimpunctata. Next base: position 204,668,476 of record NC_092803.1, on the reverse strand, counting down.
GCGCATCGCCCCGCCTCAAAATGTCTTAAATTTTCACTATTGGCCAATTGACCTGCAAATGTTCATATCAAGACAAAAGGAAATGTATAAATATGGGACATTTTTAAGTCACAGGCTCACCCCCGATGACTCTAGATTTGACCATGACTACCGTGCAACGAATGAGAGGGACATAAGACCACCCCGTTCGATCCGCAGGAGCCACATGATCATTCTAACATGGCACCTGTGGATCAAAAAACCTTCGAATATATTTGCCAAATCGGCAAATCAAATTCACCGGGACCTGACAAAATTGCCAGGAACTGCGTGAAACAACTCCCACCGAGCGTCACACTCTACCTGATGAACATAGTCAATGCCACTCTTAGACTCTGCTGCTTTCCATCTCCATGGAAGGTCTTCTACTTCAAGTGCCATCTCCGCGGCGGAGGTCGGCAATCATGATAGCTATTCGGACTTGTGAGACGGCTGTTCTGAAAAGTTCATTTGAGGTACATCCGTACCACTCTCTCAGGATGCGCAGCCATGATATTCTACGCCTCCCTATGCTTCTCTTTCCTTGGACCTTTCCCTGTATAATCAGTTGGAGCAAGGTGTATTTCTCTCTACGTGTAATATGTCCGAGATATTCTAATGGAAGGTAGCCAATACAATTATGCTCCTAAAAAAGGGCAAACCCCGGACCGATCTACCTACTAAACGTTTTAGCTAAGCTCTTCGAGAGGATCCTTAAAAAGAGACTCGTTGACTTTACCACAGAACACAACATCATTCCAACATTTCAATTCGGCTTTAGTAAAGGTCACTCCACCACTACGGCATTGACAGAGCTCGTTACTCACTTCACACAAAGTCTAAACGACGGCAAACTCTCCCTAGGCATTTTTCTCGATGTCCAAAAAGCCTTTGACCAAGTCTGGCATTCTGGACTAGTCGGGAAATTGTTGAGCATCGGCTTGCCCTTCCCTTTCATTACACTTATCCACTCATGTGTCCCTCAACGTCAAATCACGGCAAAAGTGCCAGGTCATTTCTCAGACTCATTTACTTCTACAGCAAGAGTTCCACAAGGTTCAGTATTTTCACCCATATTATAAACTATATACAATAGCGACTTTCCAAACCCACGGTACACTAACACGCTCACTTTGCTCAGTATTCAATATTAAATTCAGTACTTAGGTTTGCTCAAAATCACCTTGACCTGGTCAACAGGTAGTGCAAGAGATGGAGAGTAACAGCTAACCCTAATAAAACTCAGATGATTCTCTTTAGACACCCCAGTCTCAGCAGATTCACCTCATACAACATAGCCGGAAGAAACAACCTTAGACTCTGGGGCGACCGACTCCAACTCCGCGACCGGACTGAGAACATCGGTGTGGTGTTTACTCAAACACTAAACTGGATGCCGATCTGGACATAGCCTGTAACAAGGCTAGGAACAGAGTCGGTCTACTCAATGCTCTTTGAGGTAAGTTCGGAAGGACACACCCACGTACACTCATACATACTTACAAAACATTTATCAGGCTGGTGATCGAGTATAGATCTAACCTCTATATTTCGATCCACCGTCACCTCATACAAAGACTGCTGGATTGGAACGGACAATGTATTCAAAAGACGACCTAAACCCAAACTCCTTTGCCTACCCACTAAATTACTGGCCCTTGCCAGCAACGAACTCCCTGATGAATACATTGACATCTTGGAGGCAACACCTCTTTAGAAAGAGAAAGAGAAACTCCCAAATAGAACATAATCATCACATGTAACACCTAAGACAAACGTAGACACTGCGGAGAAATGAACATTTAGAATAAGAACCAAATATCTTCTGAACAAAAATGAAAACAAGATTAGGATAATATTCAGGACGTCCCACGAAAAGAAGAAATGAAGTGTGATACCAAAACAGGTAATAAATACCCCACATACTTGAATGAAGAAGAAGAATATAACAATTACAGAAAATGTTTTAACTTAATGTAATTATTCTATTATAAAATAAACTAAGAAAATAATAAAAAAAATATAAGAAAAAATAAACAACGTAAAACGAAAAAGAATAACCAAATATCTAAAAAGAATATCTACCCACCAAAGGCAGAGAAAGAAATCTAGACTATTGGCACAAAGTAGGGAAAATACCTACTTACTGACTTAACAATAAGTAGTATATTAAGCAAGCATACATTACGAAATAATTAAAACAGAGACCACAACAAAGAGAATTTAATTTATTAAATCAGAATAAAAAATGTTTTAAGCCAAAAAAAAAAACGTATGCTGATCGTCCAGACTATGATTGATAAAAGTGAACTAAATATAAGAAGGGCGGGAGGGTGTACAATTGACGGATTAATGAGATGCGAAAATTTGATAGCGCTAACGGTGGGTTTCGGATTGATAGTGCAGTTTTTGAACATGCACATTGATTGGCACACTGATTAAGAGATCATAAAACACATATGTGTGTTGTACTGCGCCACCGCCCGTCACAAAAACTCGTTTATACGATAAAACCATACATCGCCACGTGTATTTTTATTTGTACAGGGTGTTACAATTTAAAATAGTGTAATTCTTTAACAATATTAAAATATACAAGAGTACGCTATAAGGGATTTAGAAGTCAATACAAAGAAAACCGAATACTTGTTTATCCGCTATTATAAATCACATAACTATTCGCTATTGAAACCGACTAAAATTCTTAAAATACTTGTCATACATAACCCTTTAAGCACACATGAAAAACAATGTACAATATTGTATAAATAAATTGTACAAATACTGTATAAAAAAGCAGATATAAATAAATAGAAGAGAAATAGAAGACGTAGACAGATTCTTATAACTATGACCAAACAAGTAATTAATAAAAAACAAGATACTCAATAGTTACATTAAGAATATTCTTATGTCTGGCGACAATCACAAAACGATTACAAACATTTGCTAATACATCACTAAGAGAAATATTAAGAATCTACTAGCCTGAGAAAATATCGAATTCAAAATTATGAAGAAATACAAAACAAGAGAAGGTATCAATTACCATTAAAAGAAAGAAATGGAAATGGACTGGACCTACACTAAGGAAAGATCAAACTAACATAACCAGACAGACACTCGATTACCAACCTGGCAGAAAAATAAGAAGAGGAAGATTGATGGCTAGCAAAGTACCACGACAAAAAAACCTGGAAGAATTGGAATGACTTGGAGAGAAGTTCAGCTTCAGCGCATAGCGACCAAAAAGGGTGGACTAAAGAGGAAATGAATGAATCTGAAACTGATGATCTAGTCAATTACCTACTTTCCTTTATTGGCTAAGAAAAACAAAAATATGTCCAATACCCATTAAAAGGGACGGAATCAGAGAGGAACTAGTATCCAGAACAAATAGGTACTACGGTACCATAAAAAGATAAAGTTATATCTTATGATTAATATCTAAAATAATATAAAATATACTACTTTGATAAGGGTATGGATTGCGTTTTCCTTAAACAATATTTCCCTTTTCATTTCAAAAATTGCCTCTTTTGATTGGAGAATGTATTTTATGAATCCTGGTGAATGCGCCAGGACAAAACAAAAAAATTGGATCAATTTAAAAAGAAAGAAAACCTACATGTTTTCCGCACAGAATTAGGTGTTATTAGGTGTTAAAAAGTTAAGTCTTCCAATAGGGACTTCCGAACTTCAACAGTTGTTAACGGCCATATTATTGTATGTACACCTTTTAAATTGGCTATTATTTATACAGCCGATTGTGCCAAATCACCAAGGATTGGTGTTCTTTTTGGGCAACGTTCCGCGCGCGTCGCCTATTTTATGGTCACCCTAATCGTCCTAGTAAGAGGACTATTCGCAGTGTGGTGGATAAATTTGAATACTGATTCAGAAAATAATCAACAAAGATCAGTAAGTCCAATGGACTAGAATGATCGGCAGCCAGATAATATCTCTGATCTCCTGGCTGCTATTATATGGAGGAACATCTGAAAAATAATGGTCCTTCCCTACCAGGACCGTCTGACAAACAAATTCGGTTAGATAATCCGAATTTGACAAAATGCAGAGCATTTCACGTTCTGCGTCGACTGTCACATAACTGTCACGTCCTGCGTCGAATGTCACGTTCTGTTAGGCACTATACGGAAAAGAAAAGAGTTGATAGTTAATATTGAACGTTAACAGAAGAAGAATTAACAGTTGGCTTCTGTGTGTGCGTGTGTGTGTATGTGTGTGTGTCACCAACGCTTTCATTTGACATCCCATATCTCAAAATCAGACCAATAGCAACGAAGATACGTTCTAGCGCCCATTTGACAATGCCGCCATCTTTGTTTTTGTCTCTACGTATTCGTTACCTCCTCCCCGTTCCAACGAGCCCTCGTACGCCACAATCGGACCATTGAAACGAAGATATGACGTAATGCCCTTTTGGCATGCTCCGATGCGCACGGCACATACTGCGTTCAATACTATTTTTCATCCCCTTTCCAACGATACGTCACACGTCATCCTACGTTAAGCCGTTTGGCAGTTACGACCGGGAGTTCCGATTTTAAGGGATGCTATTTAGGGGTTGTGCCCAAGCATACTTAGCTTACTGCGACTTATTTTAAACCAATGAATGTGGAGACATACACACCAAATTGTCCATAATATGATCACAATATGTCGTTAGCATATAAAAGCGACTATACAAGCCAATATCTCGTGATACTACCAATATACACCACATTTAACAAAATATATACCAAATATGGGGTGAAAATACCAAAAAACTGATGATATTTGCTCGAACTTCCCACAAAAAATTTACCAAAAAATATTTATTTATTAATAAGATTATATCTAGCTTTATGGTTTAAATATATCCAGCCGCTAATGTCAGAGAATTACACAGACACTTTTTATTGTGAAAACTTTAAACGGATTTTTACACAATATACAGAAATGGCCACACCTGTTGCTCGTCAAAGTAGTCTCTTTTTCTTTCCTCAAGTCACAAAAAAACAGAACACATAGTCGACAAATGGTTATCGAAGAAAACACGAAAACACAAGTACTCGTACTGTCTTATCTCGTAAAAGACGTAGAACAGTTTCAAAGAAAATCTCGGTGCACTCACAACACCAATTTTCGTTACTTTTGTATTGTAAGTGGTTCCTCACGATCAATTAGTGGAACCTGTAAAATCTCTGATATTCCCTAGCCAAGATTTCATATTTCTTCTTTTTTAAGCCTTTTTTCCCTCTACTCTTCCTTGCGTGATGACGCGTAGAAGAAAATATTCATCGTTTCGAAGTATGTGACCCAGATACGTTTTTCTTATTTTAATTGTGTTCATACGCTTTCTGCCATGTCCAATTCGTCTTAACACTTCTTCGTTTGAGACATTTGCAGTCCAAGGAATTTTAAGAATACACGTATATAACCACATTTCGAATGCCTCCAATTTTTTTACGGATTGGACCTTCATAGTCTAAGCTTTTACCAAATAAAGTCGTTGCGACCATATAACATTCGATGAACCTCAATCTGATAGCCATACTTGTATTTTATAAATTCTTTTCGAACTATTTCAATTCTGACCTTGTTCTCCTTATCTTGATCTAACTGTGAGTTTATAATTGCTCCGAGATATTTATACTTGTCGACCCTCTATTACGGTTTACACTCTAATGTCAGATGTATGTTGGTATGTCTTCTTCCTCGCGTGCCATATCAGAATTATCCGACGTTGGCGATCACCATTGCGAAGGCTTCTCGATCTTTTGCAATATGGAATAATTGTCCTGCATTTGATATCTGAGTCCATTCACGAATATTTTTTAACCACGAAACTTGTTTTCTTCCTACACCCCTACGGCCCTCTATTTTGCCTTTAAGGATCAGTTGTAATATTTTATATCGACTTCCCTTACTATATGTCCCAGATAAGACATTTTTCAATGTTTAACAGTCTTTAGCAGTTCTCTATCTTTGTTGACGCTGCTTAGTACTACTTTATTAGTCTTCCTTGCTGTGCAAGGTATCTTCAGCATTCGTCTATGAACCCACATTTCCAATGCTTCAATTTTGTTCATGATCGATACTTTTAGCCTCCAATGTTAGTATGTATTTGGTTTTATCTATATTCATTGTTAGTCCCATCTCTTTGCTTTCTCTGTTAATGATTTCTACAAGAATTTGTAAATCGTATATATTATCTTCTGTCATAATTGCGGTATCTGCTGCAAATCTTATGTTATTAATGCTGCTCGCTCCAATCCTTACACTTTCAGTTCTTTTCCGTAGTGACTCCGGAAATATTAGTTTTAGGAATATACATTAAATAATTGTGGCGACAGCACACATCCCTGTCTGACTCCTCTTTGAATTTCTACTTGGTTTGTCCCACTATTTTCCACCTGTAAGACCGCTCTTTTATTTTAGTATAGATTTTGATTAAATTAATATCTTTGGGATCTAGGTGTATGTGCTTCAAGTCATCTATGAGTTTACCATGCTGAACTCTGTCAAACGCTTTTTGAAAATCTATATAATGTATGAATACGTTTTTATTAGTTTCCCCGCATTTTTGTGATAATACCGATATTGCGCACAATGCCTCTCTTGTTCCCATTCTACCTCTAAATGTATAACTATAGTGTCCTAAATAAATAGATAAAAATTTCAGAAAATTTCAAACATTGTAATTTTGAAATTATTTCTCTAAATTATATTTTAAAACATTAGATAACTTATAAACTAACAAATATTAAGAAAAGAAAAACTACTTTAAGAAAGATAGAAGGTATTTCCATCAGCAATAAATTCGGTATAAAATAACACCGGACAAATGGCATGCATCAGTTCGTTGTTTGCGAACGCTCCATGTTTTCCACGCAGAACAATTAATCAGTTTCCCGTTTTTGAAACACACCTGCCGGCTTTCCCACTATGGGAGTTCGTTATCACCAGAACACTGCAAAAGTACAAGATCATAAGTAATCTTTGATCTGAGAAAACAGCAAGCAGTTGAATCCAAGAACGGGGAATACGCCACACAAAAGGTTTATCCACAAATCACTACACCAATCAGTAGCGTAGGCTTTGGCTGATGGGCTAAACAAAAAATCGTTTAATACAATTCAATAACATACTACATGTTCATTTGCAGACTGACCATTTTTACAATTTAGCTTAAATTTAAATTAACTTAAATATATTATTATTTTGAGACCATTTTCTTGCGCATTTCTATGATATCTACTATAATTAATGGGAATTCACTACAATTTTAATACATTAATTTTCACTTTTCGACTTTTACTTTCTAAATATCCGTGGTCCAGATAATCTAATTTTTCAGTTTTGATCTTTATCCTTTCCCCATTCTGTACAGGACTTCCCTATTGATAATTAAGCCAACCAAGGATACACGCAGGATTCACCCATAACACCACATCTCGAATGTCGAATTTATAGTTTCCACAGTTAGGATCCATTCAAACTAAAGAATAGAGCACAAAAAATAGAAGATTTCGGTATACGGAATTTTGTGTATAATAAATATGTCTCAGCTCTAAAAAATGGATTTTTTCATTTTCTTCTTCTTCAATTTAGATCTTCTATATATAAAAGATTGGACCTCCTAAGGTAGGAAATCATCATGGCTACATAGACCCTGTTGACCGCCATTTTAAACAGTTCTGCACTACTGCATTCAAACTATTCCCTCCCAAAGTTCGTAAGCCAGGATATTCTTTGTCTTCCCACGTCTCGCTTTCCTCTATTTTTGCCGTATGATAATCAGTATTTTTTCCCTTTCATCACATGTTCTAAGAACTTTTCGTCTTTTGATAGCTTAAAGATATTATTTTTGCTTCATTTGCTATCCTTCCACGTTTGATATTCTTTGAATCCATGATATTCTTAGAATTCTTCTGTAACACCAAAATTCAAAGGCGGCCAACTAATTTAAATGCAATTTTTTTAGTGTCCATGCTTCCAAGCCATAAATAAGAATAAAGAACACGTAACACCGAAGCATCCTTAGGCGTAGTTCTTACCTTATATCCCGACAACAAAGAAACTTTATGTTTATTTGCTTAGAACAATTTCGGTTATGACCTGCATTATAAGCCCTTAAAAAATAATAAAATTATTATATGCGTGAAGCGGATGCGCGTATGGTTCAAGCCACGCAGGGGAAAGGTCAAAGTGCGCTCAAGTGGCTTATCTTCTACTTTCTACTTATATATAAGTTTAATAAATAGTTCACATGCTATTTTAATACGTGTCTTAATTTCTTTGGTTTGGTCTACAGTTAACGTTAACCATGTTCGTAAATATTTGTATATATTCACACTATCAATTACAGTATCTTCAATAATCTATTGGATGTATGACTCTGCTGATTTATTTATGATCATGCATTTAGTGTTCTTCAAATGCATCTTCGGCCCGTATTGATGACACCGTGTGTTAAGGCGTGGCATTATGTTCTGTAAATCATTTTTGTAATCTGTTGTTATTTTGATAATAAAATATAAAGTATATATTTTGATTCAGCACATTCAAGCCGAACAGAGCCTCTCTTCTGTCCATACCAATTCTAACGCCCAATTGCGTCTCTAATTTCATATTCAAGAGTTTTAACAATCCTGCTATGCATTATTTTCAAAAATGTGTGACTAATTAAAGCTATAGTGATCTTTGTAATAATATTGAAAATATATAACATCGAATGGTACGTAGTCTGATTTTCAAATTAAGATTACTGTACTTTATGATTTCTGTAAGTTACTTTTTATCCATATATTTTATTTCCTTACATCTGTTGAAAAGCCAACTCTCTTTTGCCTGTCGAATTTTTTCTTTCTGATTTCTTTTCGATTCCTGACTTCTATTACTGGCTTAAAATTAGGACTGTCTATTTTGTTGGTATTTGCGAAAGTCACTAGAATTGACTTTATTGACTAGAAAAAGTCGCACGAATAAAAAAATTGAGGTAGGGAGAGGAGAATGGGAATTACTACCAAAGAAATTGTTGTTGTTGAAGTTTCTGCCTGCATTATGTTGGAAAAAATATCATGGAAGTGTTTTTAAATACTATTGTAAACCACTTCCACTTGATTCGAGGTTAGACTGTTTTGAATACACTGGGAGACAAGATTAGAAATACCGAGATCAAACATAGACCGAAGATCAAGATCGGGGATATCGTGGAAGAAATGAAATGGCCCTGGGTCAGTCACACAGTCAGTTATGATAATAACAGATAGACATGGAGAATCCTAGAATGGGGACCAAGAAGGGTGACAAGAAGTATGGGAACACCTCAAAAGAGGTGGGTAGATGACATAAGAGCAGTGGCTGGCAAACAGTGGATTAGATTGGCGCACGATAGAGAAAGATAGAAGCAATGTGGAGATATCTACATTCAGTAGTGGATGGAAAATGGTTGACGAAGAGAGAGAGAATACATAATACAGCAATTTAATAAAATGGACACTTCAGAAATCATTTGGAATATTCTTCACAAATCCTAATAATTTTAATGATTTATTAATAGTTTTAGAGATTCTGGAGACAAAAGCTAACGAAATGTCAAGTATAACTTTCAAATATTGAACGGTATTTTCAAATTTTAAAATTTCCCCAACAAATTAATAATCAAAGAGAATGGGATTTTTTAATTAATAAAATCAGATTGTGTGACACTTCCCAATGCTGAACTCTATACCATTCGCATTACACCAATCACTAAGTGCAATCAGCTGATTTTGTACGTAAAAAGTATCAATCACTGAAGAAATTCTAGAATAGATCTTAAAATCGTCTGCAAATAGATAACTTTTTATTACTGTTTCAATAGGTGTTATTAAAAATAATTAGGATAGGAATTAAATGTACTACAAACAACAGTTGAATTAAGTTCATAAAACGCTTATTGGTATTACTGTTGTATACACTCACGGCAGTATCACATGCGGTAAGTTTCTCGTAAGAGTTTAATTTGTCTAAAGACGGGAGAAAAAAGCTTCTGTCCTCTAAGAGCACCAATATTTAAGAGATCGTTTCTTGTTTTGCATAGTCCGAAAATGTCTACATTTCTAAGGGGTGGGAATTAAAGTTAGGAGTAGCAGTTATTACTAAGGGTTGAATGAAGCAATGATTTTCAAATTGAGGTTGGGAGTTATATGAATGATACGGGAAAAATATAATATTGTTTTTGCATGTGAAAAATTGAACATAGAGTATTCTAAAACCACTAATTGTTCGATATTTTGTGCATACTAAATACATTTAGAGACTCTTGAGAATGCAATAAGAACTCAACCACCACCTTTATAAAGACTAGTTTCAAGAGAATACGTTATAATTTGGGAAGCCCAATTCAGAGTCATAAAAGCCGTCAGTAAGCAAAGTTTCTGTAAAAACTCCTACATTAAACATAAACAGAGATAAGTTGCATTGAAGTTCAGTTATCTTGGTTGGTGTACACCTCACATTTCAACAATATATAAACAGACTCTTACGCGAGAGTCAGAATTTAGTTTTTTCATCTACCTCGAATATATTTGATCGTTCTTTACATGTTCTTAAATAAATTTTATTAATTATATATATTTATAGTATATTTTGGAATCAAATTTGTCCTCGAGACCTATCCAAGGACCCGCCTCTGGGTATAATGCCACACTACAATGGTTATTTGTAAATGGCCAGCGATCGTACAGATGATAGCTGTAATCGCGTCGCTGCATCCAACATTAAAAAATCAATGTCGATATATAGCAATGGCGAGCCATTGTATGTTAAATCCGGAGACAATTAGAGCTACCAGTGGCTCTTACGTTTCGAATCTCTCGCCAAAGCCTCTCAGTTGTAACACCAATATGTTATTCTTCTCTCTGCGACCACCAGATATCCCTATTTATCCTTCTCAACACCTAATTGTTATAAGACAGCTGTTTGAAGTGGAAGAAGTAATATCGTGGGATTCTCTATAAGTTGAGATATTTGTGTGTATAAATATTTTCAACGGGTAAATTATATAAAAAAGAATTTCCAAAATATATCATTCAATTTTAGACAGTTTAACAGTTAAATCCTGATATCTCTCAAATTTTTCAATCAATTATTGGAGGATTTCTTCAAAGAATTACACTTACATTAAAAAAGTATTTGACAGATTTGGAAGTATTATAATCGACGAAATATTTATATAACGAGGTGTTGGACATGGTTATATTGTATCTACAAAATTATTCAGTTTATACTCAAGTCAGCTATTCAAGACAGCATTTGAAGGCAATCACATGGAATAAAAATAAATGAGCGATTACTGAATGTAATTAGAGTTACACAGATCAAAATGAGTGAAAGAAAATTATAACGAGAAGCAAATCATACAACAAACTTTGACGCAATAAACGAATCAAAGAACTCTAGGTAAGAGCGGTAAATATTTCATCAGGAATGAAAGACCTCGATGATGATGATTTAGATATGCAGATGACACAGTTGTCCCATCAGAAAGCCTTGAAGGTCTTTTAATCCTGCTAAATCTAAATAATAATTTCTGCCAAGTGCATAAGTCGAAATAAATGAAATCCAAGTAGAAAGGGGTAACAAAATCACATACTTGGGAACTGTTATAACGGACCAACTAGAACCTATTATATTTGTACAATTATCTCCCCTTCGTGACCTAGTATGGTTAATTTTTATATCTCAGGGTTCTTATTTGAGTTCAAAAATACCTTTGTCTTTATCTAGTGTTCAATAATAAACGGGAGTAGCAAGAAATTCAAATTAAAAAATTAAACTGCGCAATCCAAATTAAATTAGCATTAACAAATAATAAATACTACTTCACAGAAAATTAATCAATAAAACCTTAAATTAATTTTAATATATTTGTTTCGTTTCAAACCTTATGCACCTGCAATATTGTTCTAAAAAACCGTTAACTTTCAATTCTGAAATGTCCCTGATATTCGTTCATCGATCAATCAATCCTTTCTATCTCTTTGGGCTGCCATAAATCTCCTTGTCTATGATTTGCCCGATGAATAATAACTTATTTGTACTTACAACAAATACTGCAAAACTAACTTCTGCAACTTCTCCCAATCAGCATTTATAGAACGGAATTGCTACCACTTTTTTTAACTCTTCCAAAAAAAAAACTTTTATACCATTTACAACTATCGGCACTAATTGTCACTTTTCAGGATTCGATGTTCTTCCTTTTAAGGTTCACCATCATCACTGGCTCGACAACCCTTTTTGGGTCTTGGCCTGTTCCAGGATTCTTCTCCATTCTGATCTGTTTCGTGCTTTTTTTCTCCAGTTTTTTATTTTTAAGGTTGTTGTATCATTTTCTATTTGTTCTAAGTATCTCAGTTTCGGTCTTCCTCTTGTTCTTTTTCCTACTGGCATCTGTTTGAATATTTTGTTTGGTATTTCGCCTTTTTTCATTCTTTCTACATGTCCTATCCAACGCAGCCGTCCTATTTTAATGAATGATAATATCCGGATCCTGGTATATTTTGTATAGTTCAGTGTTGTATCGTCTTCGCCATATTCCGTTTTCTTTTGTGTCCTTATATATGTGTCGCAAGATTTTTCTTTCGAAGGTGACTAACAACGTTTCCTCTCTTTTAGTGAGTGTCCAGGTTTCTGAGCCATATGTGAGTACCGGTCTTATTAGGGTTTTATATATTTGGCATTTTGTCTTTCTTGCGACGTTATCTGATCTCAGGTGTCTAATTAAGCCATGGTAACATTTATTTGCAATAAATATTCGCCTCTTCACTTCCTCCGTAACGTTATTATCAGACGTGACTAGGGATCCCAAGTATATAAAGTTTTTTATCCCCTCTATGTTGTACTCTCCTATTGTTATATTTTTTGGCTGCCTTATTTCTGCGTTTTTACTTACCTGCATATATTTTGTTTTGGTCTGATTGATTTTAAGACCACTATTTTGTGCAGCTCGTTCTATTTGGTTGTATACCTCTATCATTTCTCTTCTTGATCTTGCGATTATGTCAACATCATCTGCAAATGCTAGTATTTGCACGCTTTTATTAATGATTGTTCCTCGTGTATTGACTGTTGTGTCCCTCAGTATTTTCTCGAGTACAATGTTGAACAAGATGCATGATAGAGCGTCTCCCTGGCGTAGTCTCTTTTTCACATCTATTGTTTCCGTTAATTCATTTTGTATCCGGATTCTACTTTCTAGTTGTAGAGATTTTTTTATCAGTTCTATTAGTTGTGTTGGTATATTAAATTCTTTTATTGCTTTTATTAAGAATTCTCGGTTTATATTGTCATATGCGCTTTTAAAGTCTATGAAGAGATGATGTGTGTCGATGTTATATTCACTTGTTTTTTCGAGGATCTGTCGCAGAACAAATATCTGGTCTATTGTTGACTCCTGTCTACAGAAGCCACTTTGGTATTTGCCAACTATTTTTTCAGCGTGTGGTCTAAGTCTTTCATAAATGACATTGGACATTATTTTGTATGCTGCATTCAGCAGCGTGATTCCACAGTAGTTTCCACATTCTAACCGATTTCCTTTTTATGGTACAATAATACCGCTATTCCACTCCGTTGGTAGCTGTTTATTCGACCATATCTTTGTTATCAATTCATGTATTGTTTTTTGTAGTGCGTCTTCTCCTTCCTTTAGTAACTCCGATGCTATTTGATCTGATCCCGGTGCTTTATTGTCCTTTAATTTTTCTACTGCTGCTCTAATCTCGGCTATTGTTGGTGGAGTCTTTTCTCTGTTGTCTGCTTGGTCTAATGGTATGTCAGGGGTCGTCTCTCTCCGATCTCCTTCAAACTTTTTTGTAAAATGTTCTGTCCATCTACTTAGTATCTCTTGCTGTTCTGTCAATATATTACCTTCCTTATCTCTACACATCGTTGTTCTCGGTTTGAAGTCTTTTCTGATTTTGTTTAGTCTCTGATAAAATTTTCTTGTCTCTGTTGATTTACTTAGTTCTTGTAGTTCTTGAAGTTCTTTGTTCATATATTCTCTCTTTTTTCTTCGGTGAGTTTTCTTTTCTTCTTTGCGTAGTCGTTTATATTCTTCCTCTGCTTGTCGGGTTCTGTGCCCCTGTTGCATCAGTAAATATGCTCTGTGTTTTTTGTCTGTGATGATCTGACATTCTTCGTCAAACCAGTCATTCGTTCTTGTTTTTCTTTCTCTACCTTTTATGCCTAGTACTTCTTTAGCTGCCTCTTTTATGATGTCTCTGCATTCTTCCCACTCTTTATTTAGGTTTTCATGTGTTATTCTGTTTTCTAGTTTGTTGTTTATCTTTTCTTTATACTCTTTATTTTTGTTTGTTTCTTTGAGTCTTTCTACCTTGTATCGTTCATGTTTAGAGCCTCTTTCCTTTTTGATGTTTGAAATTCTAGCCCTTACCCTACTTTCGACCAGGTAGTGATCAGAATCCGCATTTGCCCCTCTTCTGGTGCGGACGTTTATTATATTCGATTGGTGTCTCGAGTCTACAATAACATGATCTATCATATTTACTGTAAGTCCATCCGGGGATTTCCAGGTACCTTTGTGTATATCTTTGCGAGCTAAGTACGTGCTGGCAATCACCATGTTAAGTGATCTTGCTAGGTTTATTAACCTATTGCCATTGTCATTTGATTGCTCATGGAGACTGTGCCTACCTATTGTGGGTTGGAATTGCTGTTCTTTTTCAACTTTGGCGTTTAGGTCTCCATAGATTATTTTTATATCATTTTTTGGGCATTCCTTTTAAGGTTAGCAACAGATAAAATACTTATAGGCTAAAATACTAGTTAGTATTAACCACACTTTTTGTAATAACCTTGGTCAAAATTTTAAATTTCGTGTTTGATTTAATTAAAATGGTCATAATTTTAGGATCGCACTGATGATGGAATATTAATTCCGAAAACGTTTGTGATGTAGCCCGATAGGGTTTTTAATATTATACCTACCTTTTATAAAGGAATTTTTTAATAAATTGTTTGTGATACATGGTATACAGCCAGCTACAGGACTTTAGTTTCCTTGTGAAAGATTATTCTGTTGTTAAAATTTTATAATAATTGTATTTTATGATTGAAAATGCAAATTTGGCAGGAAACTTTCAAAACTTGTTGAGCTACATAACTGATTAAGAAAGAAAAATATTTCGGCAAGAAAAGTTTTCCAATTGTAACAAAACGGTTTTATGTTTTTATTTTTAGCATAAATGTATGTCAAATAATGAATTTTAAATGACGAAATCTCGTCTTTTGTTGCAGATGAACCACAAACGGTATCTTTCGACTAATATTAGCCGAACTCGAAACCCTATATATAAAATAAGAAATTCTCATCAGTGGCAATCAAGATTAGAAAAAGGTTATATCAGAGAGTGGCCCCCAGATCCAGATGAAAATGAAAAACGACCTCCATTAGCAGAGATGTGAATTATGAATGCACTTTCTGTGAAGATTAATCCGACAAAAAACGTTATCATTATTGAAGTGGTTGGTGGGGTATAATGTAAGAGAAAGGACACGGGCGGGCACACGGCACTCGGTGTTGCCGATGTTCGTGTTTCTTTGTATTAACTATTTAATTAAACGGTTAATGAAGGATAGTAATCAATAAAAAATGATAATATCGTTATACTACCGTTATATCGGTTCTCTTTATTGTAATTTTTTAAAATACACGATTTCCATTCATTCTATATATATGACCTCACCATCCTTACGGATTAGCATATAAAGAAGACAAATTGTCGAACGCGCTATAAGAACCGCAATGGAAGCTACTAAGTTGTTTTTTTTTTTTTCGAAAAAAGACGAAAATTGAAAACAACCATTTGGTCGAAACTATCCTCCAAATTACGTAAGAACCTTGACGTGGAGATAATGTTGGAACCAGGCAGAATATTATCAGAAGACCAAGAAAGCAGAAACATGTTACAGCTAATGGAATATTGAACCGTGGTATCGCCAAAAGGATCCAAAAATTAACAAAACTACTTTCAAAAAGGGGGCAAGAGAAGAGTTAACACTTTTCACAATAGTGGGGCAAGAAATAACATTAGAAAACGAGTTCCGTACTCTTAAAGAAGACACCTAGAAACTTGAGGCATCTTCACAGTGCTGACCCGAAGCTAAAGGAATGATGTTCAGGAATATGATAGAACATGTTACTGATATTAGTAAAGTAATCACATCAAAGAAATTTTCACCTTTCTCTCGACGAAAAACTAATGCACTGTGCCTAAGAGAAATAAAAAAAATAAATAAAATAAAAGATATCCTATATAGAAGCTTGTAATAATCTTTTTGATTGCCTTTGACCTGGAATATTTTCCCAGTATGCTACATCATCTTTTTTTCTCATTTTTTTGGTACACCAGAGAATGGCTAAAGTCCGATAATAGGACCACCTTCTTTAGCAAGACTATTAGCAAGCCACTCTTAGAAATAAAGCAGACCCTAACCTATCACCATTCTTCTGAAATTTAGCCTAGAATAAAACTCATCTTTAATATTTTTGCTAGGTGAGGCAGTAGAATATCTATTTCCCTCTGTAGCAGAGCTGCAAATATACTATCTGTACAGAAGATTTGTATGGCTTAAAACTAATAATAACACATTCGATTTTATCCTTTGTGAAGATTTTCTCCGTTAGCTAGCTCAAGCAGCAAGCTCAGTCTTTGCTTCATCTTCAGCAAATGTTGCACCAGGACTGTAAGCATTCAAAAGATATATGCTTTCATATTTGATTTCTGTAAACTCACCGCTTGCTAAATTGGAGCTAAATTGGTAATCCCTTTCCAGGACTGCCTACATGTTTTCCTTTTAGATTCCCTTAACTTAATGTTAAACTTTGTTAAAGCCTTTTTGTAGTTATTCCAATCGCCTAAAATTTTGGCTCTATGCAAGGTTTTGCGTGTATTAGAATTTACCTTTTCTAATTCCTTGTTCCACCAAGCCACATCTCTATTTTTGATGGGGCCAGCGTCCTCATAACAGTTTATTATAGTATGATTTAACCTGTGTAAGGCAGTTCGAATCGGTTTCAATCATATAATTAACGCCGTCAACATTTAATCTTAATTTATCCTTGTATGAACACTAATCAGTCTGTTTCAGTATGCGCAGACGACATTTAGGACTCATCAAACATACGCCAGTTCTGAATAAATTATATTTGTAGTAAAGTAACTAGTTAGTGTGATATCCAGCAATGCTTTCATAGTTGCAGTGATAAATGTGGTTTTTTTACCGTAATTTTGTAACATAAACAAACTATTTACTTAAATATACAAATAATCTAGGCCCTTCAGCTTGCGTCGGAGAGTTTGGGTGCGGTTCCTTCAAAAATCATATAAAAGCTGTTTTTATTATCTTTAAAATTAAAATGAAGTGGGTACCATTCCTTAATAGTTTATCCTCGTGAGGAAACGAGTTCAGAAAAAGAAATAAAATTTACGAAAAATAAAAAAATTTTAATTTTTCGTCTTACCTCGTCAAGAGAACACCCAAACAGAATATCCGCCCTGTTTGTTGGACGTTGAAAGAGAGAAAGAAAGATGAATGGTGAAAAGTTTACGAACGCTCTAATTTTGAGGCCGCCCAGGTTAGAAACATTAGGACTAAAGTTTGATTCTTGGGGTAGGTTAGATGTTTTCTATCTCGGCGGATAGATGGCATAAGCAACATTATTTTGAATATTTACTCGGAATTATATTAATAAATTTTTTGAAACTTTTGAAACGTTTACAATGTTAATCCTATTTTTCCTTAACTGTTAATAATGTCTATTACTACAAGAAGATAAAAATATTCTAATAGGTGATGAAAAGTGTTGCTGGTGTGAGAACATATTCATGATTGTTAGGGACTAGGGTCTTATATTTACAATTCGTGTTAAGATTTTTATTAAATTATTAATTAATTAACACAACAACTTTACGTGGATTGTGAGTATAAGACCCTAGTCCCCAACATTCATTCTAATAAGTGTTTATCTCGTTTATTTGTATTTGTGCCGCTCCATACAGTACTGTGGGAATTTGAGTCACATCGAATAATAACTTTTTTGGAGAATTATCTTTATCACCGGTAGCCGTTAGTACTGTTTTACGGTTCTTATTAAAGGACAGAACAGATAGATGAATTCAGGGCTGGACAACCCTGCCCCTACGCCAACTACTGTTTCTTTCCTTAGGTCCCAGTCCTTTACTTTATCCAATCCCCATATATCTTTCCCTTCTAAAACTCAATATCATACAAGCACAGCAGACGACATAAAGATTGAGGAAGATCATACTCTCCATCAAAGAAAGAAAGACGACCTTCATTAATTAAAATAATTTGGACATGTTATGAGAGCAGATATAGAAAACATGGAAAGACTTATTACTCAAGGAAAGGTAGCTGAAGGCTGAAGATCACGAGACTGAAGATCACGAAATCTTTGGAGACGGACAATTAACGATGACTATCATGATGACTACTACAATCCCTCTAGGAAGTCAGGACTAAAGAGAGAGAGGGAGAGAGATCTTTATCATCTAGAAATTAAGTAGAGATTATTATAGTCTATCTTTTACATCGTTCGGTGAGAATTCCCACTTCCGCTGTTGCAAGATTCTTAGCGATGAACTTTGGAGCAGAAGTATAGTTCTTGCACCGGTAGAACCTTCTTTGTCTTCTTCATTAAAGCATTTAGTCCTTGTCATATTCAGTTTTATTTTCAATGAATACATTTTCACTTGTTGATTCCAATATAATAATCCTTTTTGCTTCTTATTTTTCTTTCCTTGTCTAGGGTCTCATAAGCTGCGTTTTCAATACATATTCTCAAATTTTCGCTCACTGTGTTCTTCGCATCTGAAATCCTCATTCCACTGCAAGTTGGCAAATGTATGCAAATATATCTCTGGCATAAATAATGCCAGGGAGAAAGGTAGAATAGGACCAACTGGTTGTTGAACTTGTGGGGGATTTTAACAAAAGACAAATCGTTCTTAAAAAAAGACATCGAATTGTTATAGAGGCATTAGTATTAGTGTATCAACTTAATTAAGTGTTTCTTGGAATGCCAGGGAGGGAGGTAGAGTAGGACCAACTGGTTGTTGAACTGGGTGATTTTAAGACAAAAGACATATCGTTCTTCAAAAAAGACATCGAATTGTTATAGAGGCATTAGAATCAATGTATCAACTTAATTAAGTGTCTCTTTCTCTAGAATACATCGCATCTGCTTAATATTGCGGTATTAGTTTTGTGTGTTTTGACTTCTTGTTTAACATATCACATTTTTCCTCCCAGATATTTAAATCTCATAACTTTTTAAAAAATCTCTGCTTCCGGAAATGTGACTTTGTGAAAATATGCGATTGAGCACGGCAACACTGACCGCTGCCGCGGCACCAGGTGATTAGTAATCCAGCAAGGCGGCTACGTAGTATAGCCAGAGAACGAATGATTGAGGCGCGTCGAGATATGTGCGACAGAATAAACCGAAATGCCGTTATCTTCGCCTGCAGCGTCGCACCAGCCTTTTAATCATCCCTTAACACATTTCTCACCTTATCTCTCTGAGACTTTTAGAGACATTTTCCTCGACCCCGCCGATCCCTCCGCTTCCCTTATAGACGACGATCGACTCCTTCCTCCCGATTTTTAATTCTGCCACTTACCAATTTATAAAAACGCGAAGCGAACATCCTGGATCATTTAGAGCTACCGATTTATATCACATAAACTTCGTGATCCTTTGTTATGTGGACTGAAATATAGCCCCTCTTTTTAGACAGTTTGCCGAGATGTTTATTTTAGCGTTGGTTTAATTCTTTCTTCATTTTTAATACCGGATTTACCAAAATAAACAGTTAGTTATACAGAGCGAGTTATTACTACTAGGATATGCGTACTAGTAGGACATACATACAGAAGGTTAGGTTATTTTAAAAAAATATGCCTATTTGACCATATCATTTTTAATAAAATGGTTCTGCGGAAGAAGATACAGTGTGTTGAAATTTTTTTTTTTCATTTTTTCGTATAATAATTTCCTTGTATATTTATGAATTGTTGTCAAAATTGGCGCAAAGGCATAACTTTGGGTACTTATAGAATATTATTTTATTTATTAATTTATATTTTATTATAGATAGAGCTCTTCTTCACTCTCCGATCTCGCATTATCGTCTTTAATCGTACAAAAAGTCTCGCTATTCTCGTTACCATTATCATTTATATCAACATTGTCGCCAGTCTTTTCATCTTTTAAGAACAGTTCCGCCTTTCTCACGTCTCTGGAGACTTCGTCAGTCTCGCGTTTTACTTTTATCACACCGTTACAAACTTCCGATTCTCCGTTGGACACTGAAGGCTTGTCATTTTCTTTAACAGATCCAATGAGTTCCAATGCAGCTCTTGTACCAAAGGAGAAGATTCGCCAAAATCTGGTTGTTGCCATTTAAACTTGATCCTGATGATCAAATTGAGTCGAACATGTTTGCACGTGCAACCTTTGTCGAGAAAGACATAAACAGTTAAAAGTACGTAAAGCACACTTTCAATATAAACTCCTGGTCAAAATTAACGCACCACTCATATTTTTCTCAATATTCTTTATTTATTGATCATTTACTCTGCAAAAAGTTGCCTATTAACCTTGTTTGACAGTGACAGTTGTTACGTAAGCTAATAATAGTCTTGATTTAACAATAATTTGTGTTAAACTTCGTTTTAGACTAAAAGTGAGTTAAACTTTTTATAAAAAGTGCCGATTAAAGCTAAGTGCTTGTGAGAAACAAGCTTTTTATTGTGATATTTTTTATCACATGCATGTTTGGAAGTTCATTTGCATAACAATCAAATAAAAAAATTAACCGACAAAGAAATTTGTCAATGGAGGAGGCATCGACCCTCCTAGATGAAGGATATTCAATGAGATACGTTGCAGGTTTGTTAGGAAGACATCATTCCAGCATCAGTCGCAAGGTGAGGTGATATAATGAAACAGGGTCGTACCATTGAAGACCAGGTCAAGGGCAAAATCGTTGCACTAATCAAATTGATAATCGTTTTTTGAGACAACGTGCTCTCAGAGATAGGAGAGTCACCAGCAATTTACTAAAAAATGAACTAGCAGATGTTCGAAATGTCGCGATATCGTCTCGAAGAGTTAAAAGATGTTTACATGAAGCAGAATTGAGCAACAAGGAAACCGACCAAAAAACCCTTGCTTACCAGAGAACACAGGGTTCAGAGATTGAATTTTGCAAGATTGCAGCAAAATTGGACCATCGATGATTGGAAACTAAAGGAGACTAAAGTAAGCCTAAAAGCTCAGATGGTCGTGAGCGTGTCTGGCGAAGGCGAGGAGAAAGGTTTACCAGCTGCAATATCTCTCCTAAAGTACCTTTTGGTGGTCGCTCTAAAATTTTTTGGGTGGAATTTGTTTTGAAGCTCGTACGGAGTTGGTCCTCATACGTACGAGGTCTATGAATGCCCATTATTACTTAGACAACATTATTGTCGAACATGTAATGCCTTTTGCTACGTTTCTTGGACCTAATTTTTTATTCATGCAAGACAACGCTCGTCCTTATGTTTCTCGACAGGTTATTGGCTACCTAAATGATGTTGATATTCCATTATTAGAGTGGCCACCTAGCAATCCGGACATGAATCCTATAGAGCATCTATGGGACTATCCCAAAAAAAAAATTCTAAGTCGTAGACCCCCTATTGCCAACCACAACCAACTCAATGAGGCCGTTATTGAAGAATGGGAGAATATTCCGCAAGTTTTTGTTGAACATTTAATATCAAACATGCCTCGACGCATAAATGCAGTCCTAAAAAGTAGAGGAGGGCCCACACGGTATTAGTGTTGACCCAGACGCATTTTATTGTGTTACTTTACTGATTTTTTTCCTTTTTGCAATTTGGAGTTATACTAGCTTATGTACGCATTTCCGGTAAAAACAAATTATTAAAGAAACAATAAGGCAAATTAAGGTCATGATAAAGTCATGTTGGACTTATTTGTTGGTGTTTATTAGTATTTCAATGTAACTTAGTTTTATTTTGTGTTCATATTGTAAATATTTAGATTATTTAAAGTGGTGCGTTAATTTTGTCCAGGAGTTTATATATATATATATATATATATATATATATATATATATATATATATATATATATACCATCAGTTTATAACATTCTTCGCCGTTTTCTGATTTCTAGTTTATGTTGTTTTCGGTCATTCAAAAGGTACTTTTCTATTCCTCTCGCTTTTATGTCCTTGTCGACTCCTTCTCTCCAACATAATCTCGGTCTGCCCTTCTTTAGTCTTTCCTGTGGTGTCCAGTTTAATGCTTTTTTGGGATTCTACTGTCATCCATTCTTTGTACGTGCCCGTACCATCTTAGTTGGTTGATTCTGATGTCCTCTGCTATTCTCTGTTTAACGCCTATGATTTTTTTAATTCACTCCTTTCTTAATCTTTCTAATCTTGATTTATTAGCCGCTTCTCTCCAATAATCCATATCTGTTGCTTCAAAGTCTTTATGGCTTTACAATTTAATGGCCATATTTCGCTTCCATATGTAACAATGCTTTTGACAACGCTATTAAACATTATGTGGTTATTTTCTCTAGAAAATGTTTTATCCCACAGTATGCTGTCAATTGCCGAATGACTTGCCTTCCAAATTATTTCTTTGTTCAATCATTTATTGGATATTTACACATTTTACCGTTATTTATTTGTTGGTGCTGCTTTTCCATGTATTCTATTTTTATATTTACTTCTAAGTCCCATTGCTGATATTCCTGAATAAGTTCACATGTCATATGTTCTATATCTTCGTAGTCCTGAGCCAAGAATATCTTCTTCTTCTTAGGTTGTCTGTCCATTCCGAACGTTGGCGATCATTCTGGCTATGATGACTTTGTTGGTTGCTATACGCAATAGCTGTGTTTAGGTCTTTCTATCCCATGTTCTTAAGTTAGCAATCCAGGATATTCTTCTTCGTCCTGGGGCGCTTTTTTCTTTAATTTTACCTTGCAAAATGCATTGGAGTAGCTCATATGTCCTTTGATTTCTCATCTGGTCGTCTTCAAAGCATAGTGGGTACAATGTGGTGTCGTTTAGAGGGATTCCTATACCACTATATTTCCTGTTCCGCATCTTCAGCGCTTGATCCAAGTAGATCTTAAACAAAGTCGGAGACAGACAGCATCCCTGTTTAAGTCCTTTGTCTACAACAAACCCTTTGGATATCTCTTATCTTTAATTTGCTCGTGTTGTTTCTATAGGGTTCTTGCACTGCCTGATTAAAGTTACGTTGATGTTTGTTTTGTCTAAACATTTCCATACTTTTTGTTGTGGTTTACTGTAGTATGATTTTCGAAGATCTACGTATAGGAGGTATATTGCTTGGTTTCGTACCGTTTTTTTCTATGAGTTGGGTAATCGTTAAGAACTGGTCAAAAGTCGATCTACTTGCTCTAAAGCGAGCCTGTTCTTCGGCCTCCATATCATTGTATTCTCCCTCTATTCTCTTTTTTATTAATTTTTCGTAAACTCTCGAGATAGTGCCTAACATTGCTATTCCTCGGTAGTTGTCACATATATCTTTAGTTTCCTTTTTATGTATGGTTGACATAACAGAAGTTTTCCACTCTTCCGGTATCATAATCACAGTCATTAACATCTTGGCAGATGTGTTGTGTAGTTTTTCAAAGTATTTGTCCCATTCACGTATATAGGAGAGATGATATCTTTAGTCTTTTCTTTTCGAAGAGATTTAAATACTTTTCAGCTTTCGGTACTTCTGCTACCTCATAGGTAAGTGTTTCACACTTTTGATAACAAACAATAAATGTAATTATTTCATCTTCTGATTCTTCTAAAATACCTTCAGAATCCACGTTGCAGATGACCGTATTGGCAACTCTTTGGTCAAGTCTAGTAGAAGTGTAGAGTTGGGTGTAGAAAAACTGAATGTGTTTAGCAATATTTCTGTTACAAGTAATTGTGTTTATAATTTATAACTACGGGTATAGATAACCCTACTGATTCTTTATTTTGGTAATCTACCTATTATTATTTAATAGGATAGTTTTCATCTTAAATCCCTCGTATTTATATTTTCTTCTAGTATTTTTTTCGGCTGTATCCCTGGGAGTTCTTTTTCGATGTTCCATAAGTTGCAATGTTTCTGGTTGAATTTTGGGGTACTTCTCGTTTGACCTTGTTCAAATTTTTCTAGTTGCACGAGGTCAAAAAAGAGTGTTGGATTTTCTATTCTCTGAATATGTCCTCTGTACCATATCAGTTGATTTCTCTCCACATATGTCATTATGAGCCTTCAACTCCCATTCATCGTCTTTTCTGATCGTTGCAAATTCTCTCTCTACGGGATACTCCAATTAACCTCCTAAAGACATCTATTTCGACTACCTCCAGCTTTCTTTTGTTATTCTCCGGAGAAAAAGAAACTTAATCTCCTTTTAGGGCCTCTATCAACGTTTCGTTAAGCTGTTAAATATTGGCATCTTGCACTCCTGGTATGCCTTTCTGTTAGTAGTCGCAGTTAATGTGACATTTTCAGTCCGTGTTATCAGATTTCTTCTTTCCTTAGCTACGTTCAAGACTATTTTCGCTCTAATTTTATGGTCACCTCTGGTTAAAAATTAATTAAATACAGTTAAGTCTTGAACAGTGTATTTTTTGTTAGTAATTATAAAGTCAATTTCTTGTTAAAGTCATATGGTAATTGCCCACTTTCTTTGAGGGCTTTTTTAACATATGTGTTAATAATATATAGCGTGTGTTGCATAAGAAATTCTATAAGTGTTTGACCTCTTTTGTTTCTATCGCCATATCCGTGAGGTCCAACCACAAATTTCAACTCATCCTGCTTGTGGCTCATTATGGTGTTTAGGTCTCTTATCAGTATAGTGTAGTTGGTGGTTACCACTTGTACCGCAGTTAACGTCGTCGTAGAACCATTCAACTTCTTCGTCCTGTGGATACTCGTATTTTTGGTTTACCTTTTAGATAAGATATATAACTCTAAAGAGCAATTCATGCATTTTCACCACTCCTACGAGAACTCCAACTTGATTTTAGCACATTTTTTAATATAAATTACAGTACTATGTGTATTTTGTTTCATTTTAATTCCTTATAAAGTTTGAGACGCTACCTTAGCCTTACCTTATTACTATCCTATATTATCAGATGAGATCAGAAGTCAATCAAATTTGAGCTTATATAGAGCTTATTCTCAATCTTTTTTTCAAAAATATTGGAGTAAAAAAGTCAAGAAACAGTGTATAAATGGAATTAGGTCAGTTTTTAACATGTAGAAATCTACGTGTTTTCCTCACACATTTTTTTCTTGTTTTCCGAAAGTTTTAGTTTTGTGACTTATGGGGTTTCTCAAATACGTGATTCATTTGTTCTTCACCTTTTCGCCGTACTTCTGATAACCCAAGTATATCCCATTTCATATGCTTCAACCCATTCTCAAGTTCCACAACTTTTACGTCCTTCATCATCGTTCTCGTGTAATTTTCCATAAACCATATTATTTGCCGTTGTCGATTGTGAAGATAGTCTCGTCGACTTTGGGGATTTTTAGCACCCTCTGAGCACAGCAAGACTGCTACCATAGTCTGGTTTCAATGGACTGTCAGCGACTGAGGGCCTTCCAAATTCTTTTTATTTCTCATTTTACATCAATTCCTGGTCATTTCTCTACCACGTTGGCGTTGGCTGTTCGTAGAAGATTGTTAGGATAGGTTAGAAAATTTGGCGTCTTCGGCAAGGAAAATAGGTTGGGACCTGGACTCTCTCGGTAAAAGGGAGTTAGAGTAAACCACGGCTCACGTAGACAGGCTCGCGACTCTAAAGTAGACCTAACCTGAAGTAGATCCATTAATTATTATCCAGGTGTTAGACAAAGTTGTATACTGTCACCCATTCTTGGTAATATACACATTGAAAGAATATTTTAAATTGCTCTAGAAAACATTCAGCAACAAAGAAAAGTAAACGGGCTTCTAATTGACAAACTTTGTTACGAATACGGCAGAGTTATTCTTGCTGATAAGATAGAAGTTTTGCAAGCTCTGATTAAAAACAAGACTAAACGTGTGATTTTAAGCAGACATCAAAACAAGC
This sequence comes from Diabrotica undecimpunctata, assembly GCF_040954645.1. NCBI lineage: Eukaryota > Metazoa > Arthropoda > Insecta > Coleoptera > Chrysomelidae > Diabrotica > Diabrotica undecimpunctata. Next base: position 204,642,228 of record NC_092803.1, on the reverse strand, counting down.
AAACACACCTTCTCATAGACGACCAACAAATTGAAAGAATTAAGAAATTTAATAAACAAATAATATTATTAAAAACCGTTTCATTGAATAATAACCCGCTAAGTTCATTTTAACCAACCCCAGTAAATTTAAGACCATTAGAAATTTGTAGATTAAATTTTTATCTGACTTCCCGTTAAAATAAAATAATCTTAACCAAGTCTCGTTATTGGAAAGTCGTCGGTAATATATTTACAGAAATCTTTAGCGAGACATTGAGGTAGAAATAATGGATAATGGCGTATAAAATATCCTTAATCGATTGATTTCAGGCGGGCCGGGAAAAAGGATATCACCAATAAAGTACTTGCGGGAGCTGGAAAAATAAGGGCAAAAGTGTGATCTATCTACCATCGAACTTAATGACATAATCAAAAAATTGAAAGCGTTAGCCACTCGTTAGCTGCAAAAGGTAGATTCGACATGGCGCCTTTAAAAAGTCTTATAAAGAGATGCGTAAACGAAAATACGACAGCCGTTAAGGGTGTTTTATGACGTCCTGAAAATGAGGAATATGATAAAAGGTGTTCACATGAATTACCTAATCGATTTTATATAGTAATATTACAATTAATACTTTGTGTGGTCTTTAATATTAAGCGGGTGTGCATAATAATGTCCACTTAATATCTTTAGTATCTACTAATTTATTTCTGGTAATAAAACTCACGGTAGAAATATTAAAAAGTTGACACACGATGTTCTTATGACGCCACTATTAATCAAATAAAACAAATATAATAGATAGCATATTTGTTTATACAGTGCTAGTCAAAAGTACGTTCCCCCTCGTATCTTTTGAACGGTTATACTTATAATAGTGAAATTTGAAGAAAGGTAATAATACACAGACGTAGGCTTCTTAACTAGTCATAACAAGTCACGTAATAGTGACAGATGACGTTACAGCGCCACTGTGACAAATAATTTTAAATAGGTTCTTATGACAAGTGATACCTCGTTTGAAAGGTACCTATTAAAAATACCTATTCAACCATACTAATTTCATTTGAGTTTACGCTCATCTACGTTGGCGTAGAAAGCATAGAAAAGTTGACGTTTGTCAATTATCTAGTTGTTTTTAGTTTGCAAAAGCTTTTATAGCTCAATATTTAGTTTCTGTTTCTGCTTTGCTTAGTCAATTCTCTAGTTATTTTTAGTTTGCAAACGCCTGAATATTTAGTTTCTGTTTCAGCTTAGTTTAGTCAATTCAAGTTTAGTCAAGTTGTTTTTAGATAGTCGTTCTTAGTTAATATTTAGTTTAATTATTGTTTAACTGCTGTGTTAATAATTGGTGAATGTAAAAATAATTTCCATGCCGTAGAACGTCTTTTTAATGAGAGGTACCCCGGTCGCCCTACATCGAGAGCTTATTTGAGGAAGCTTCTTCAAAAGTTTAAACAAACAGGTAGTGTTCAAGATATCAAACGATCTGGTCGACCAACAATTAGTGATGATCAAAAAATTGACATAATTTTAGAAAAATGGTAGTGAACCCTACTTCTTCTACCGCCCAAGTTGCATATATCTATGGAATCAATCAAAAGACAGTACACCGAGTGTTGGCTGAAAACAAATTTCATCCATACAAATTAAAAATTGTGCACCAACTTTCAGATGATGACCCCGACCGAAGACTAGAATTCTGTGAGAACATACTCAGTTTCCAAAAAAAAATAAATGTTTGGGCAGGTATTGGCAGTATAGTTGGGCATGTTTTTCTCAATACTAACTTAACCGGTGAAGTGTATCTGGAGATGTTACAAAATGCAATTGAACCATTAATACTTGAAACTCTGGAGGATAATCCAGATGAATTCAGCAACTTTGAAATAACGTTTCAACAAGATGCTCCTGCACACCATTATGGTGCAGTAGATGGTAGATGGATTAAACGACGAAGTACGATAGAATGGCCAGCTCGGTCACCAGACCTCACACCATTAGATTTTTTTCTGTGGGGATGCTTGAAATTCTAAGTTTACGCTACAGCACACGACAATATTGACATTTTGAAACAACGAATTGTTGAAAATGTAGGGCAATTTCCCCCGACACATTTGAACGAGTACAGCAAGAGTTTAGAAATAGGATGCATTACCGTCAGGAAGTAGATATAGCACATTTTGAACACTTACTATAAGAACTGGTTGTTAAATATTTATTAATTAAATGAGAAGCTACAATTTTAGTATTTATTTAATTTACTCTTCAAAATGAACTTATACCCCAACAAAATTATTATGACTTATTAAACTGTTTATTCGGGCTGTTGGGCCGTTGTCTTCTGTTGAGATTTGTTCTCGACGTTTCGCCAACACTAGGGGTTGGCATCTTCTGGAGATGTTGATGCTTCGCTTGTAAGCAGAAACTGACGACGCGTTGTACTACGGAGGCAATATTTATAATTCCCACTCGCCTCCCCTCCACTGGTTTCGGCTTGAGGGGGCGTGTCGTTGTTTATAGTAGCTTTTCTATCTCCGTGTTTGGCGGGAAGGGCGTTTGTGGATTTTAATACTGGTATCCATGTTTTGTTGATTTTTAGTCCTTCTTCTATCCTATTGAAATTGTTTGGGTGCTTGTATATTTCCACCGCTTCCCGATATAACCGTGGGTAGTACTGTGAAGTTTTGTCCAGCATCTGTGTTTCTTCATATAGTATTCGATGTTCTCCGCTTCCCAAAGCGTGTTCGGCAACGGCAGATTTGTCGATATGTCCTAAACGACAATGGCTTTTATGTTCATTTATCCTGGTGTTGGTGTGTCTTTTTGTGGTTCCCACATATACCATTCCACATGTGCATGGTATTCGGTATACTCCGGCCGTTGCTAATGGGTCGCGTTTGTCTTTTACCGATCTTAAACAATCCTTGATCTTCTTTGTAGGTCTGAAGATGGTCTTTATGTTGGCTTTCTTGAGTATTCGCCCAATTCTGTCCGTTACCCCCGATATATAGGGCAAGAACGCTTTCCCTTTACATTCTGTTTCTTCGTCCCTTCTTCTAGATACGTTGTTCATCGCCTTGTGTATTTCTCTTCTGGTGTACCCATTAGAGGTGAGCGCTTTTTCAATATAAAGAAGTTCACTTTGGAGATGTTGTGGTTCACAAATTCTCTTCGCCCTCTCTGCCAAAGTTTTGATGATACCTTGTTTTTGGCTAGGATGATGATTTGAGTTCCTGTTTAGGTATCTGTCTGTGTGTGTAGGTTTTCGATACACTTTATGTCCTAAGTGACCTTCCTTTCGATTTACTAATACATCCAGGAACGCTAGTTGTTGAGCTTTTTCTGTTTCCATCGTAAATTGAATATTTGGATGTAGTGTATTTATATAAGCCAGGAAATCGTTTAGTTTTTCTGCTCCGTGACCCCAAATCACAAAGGTGTCATCAACGTATCTGAACCATACCCTAGGCTTGTATGCTGAGTCCATTATCTTCTTCTCTAAATGCTCCATGAAAAGGTTGGCTACGACCGGGCTTAGTGGGCTTCCCATTGCTACTCCATCCATCTGTTCATAAATTTGGTCTTCCCATGAAAAGTATGTGGTAGTTAGGCAAATACGGTATAATTCCACCATATCCTTGGAAACTAGTCCCTCAATTAAATTCAGAACGTCTTCTAGGGGGACTCTTGTAAATAGGGAAACCACATCAAAACTAACAAGAATGTCAGATTCCTGCAAAGTTATTCCTTTGATCTTCTCAATAAAATGGGCGGAGTCTTTTACAAAGGCATCGTTTTTTCCTATATGTGGTTGTAAAATATCGGCCAGATGTTTTGCAAGGCTGTAAGACGGAGATCCTATGGAGCTCACAATAGGGCGGAGAGGTACATCGTCTTTGTGTATTTTCGGCAAGCCATACAAGCGTGGTGGGACTGCTTCGCTGTTGCATATTCTTGGCTTTATCTCCTCTGGTATGGACGAAGATTTAATAAGTCTGTTGATTCTCCGTAGGGTGACTGCTGTGGGATCTTTTTTAAGTTTCTTATAAACCGCAGGATCTAGAAGATTTTGTATTTTCGTTTTGTAGTCGGCTGTCTTCATTACGATCGTGGCGTTTCCCTTGTCTGCTGGTAAAATTACAACATCTTTGTCTGCGTTTAACGATTTTATGGCACGTATTTCTTGGTGGCTCAAATTATTTTTCGGTGTCTTAGCTTTATGCAAAATTCTTGCTGATTCTGTCCTTATTTCTTCAGCTGCTTCGATTGGTAAGTTGCGGATCGCAGACTCTATATTAGCGATGATGTCTTCTTTGGGTATAACTTTAGGCACAATCGCAAAATTTCCCCCTTTGGCTAACAATGATGTTTCAGCTGAAGTTAAAACTTTATCTGAAAGATTGACCACTGTTCTTTCTGTGTTTTGTTTTGATTCTACCTCCTTATGTTTGGTTAAGCGTTCGTATTTGTTTTTCTGGCGTTCAGTGTTCCTTTCTAGTTCATTTTCCATTTTTCTGTAACAAATGGATTCAATTTTAATCCAATCTTCATATTTCATTTTATTATTTTTCATATTATCATCATATTTTGAAATGAAATCATATTTCATTTCAAAATTATTATGACTGATTTCAATACCTTTCAAACGAAGTATCACTTGCCATAAGGTCCCATTTAAAATTATCTGTCACAGTGACGCTGTAACGTCATCTGTCACCATTACGTCACCTGTTATGACTAGTTAAGAAGCTTGCGTCTGTTTATTACCTCCCTCCAAATTTCACTATTATAACAATAACCGTTCAAAAGATACGAGGGGGAAACGGACTTTTGACTAGCACTGTATATAAAAAACTGGTGCCTCGTTTCTATACGCTAATATCCAAAACCACTAAACCGATTCCAATGAAATTTTGTTAAAAACTAATGTTTAGTCCAACTGAAGCAATAGCATTTATCTCAATTAATGATCCTTATTTTTATTATAATTTTTAAATATAAATTCAAGATTTTTGTAAAGGAACTCCTACAGGGGTTTAATAAAATGACGTTTAGCAAACATTATTCATTACTATTTTTCATTCAATAAACATTTTTTATTATATTAAATCTTATAAATAATTGAACAATCAATATTTTTCTATCTTTTACTATTTTAAATCTTGAAGAATCAATCAAATTAAAATGAAATAAGTAACCAGTGTGTATATTACACATGTAGACGAGAAGCAAATAACAGTTTAGTAAGGTAATGATGAATAAAATTGTAACTGACGAGAACTTCGTTAACAAGATAGGTTTTTCCGAAGAAATAATATTTACACTGTGTGAAAATGTAAATTGCCAAAATTTAAGGTATGGGAGTGAGGTAAATCCACACTGGATACATGAAAATTAATTTAGCAATGTAGTAAACTTTTATGTTCAAATTTAGTTGTATATAAATTTATTAAAAAAATTTATTAAGACGATTAGGCGTTTCCAGATTTTTGGTTCACTCTGTATACTATATATCATCATCATCATCATCCTCAGCATATTCTACCGATTATGGTGTAGCCACCGATTATAATTCGCTTTTCTGTGCCATGTTCTTGTGGCTTTTTTCCTTATATCATAGTTCCATCTTAAATTTGGACCTCTTCTTGGTCTTTTGACGCCTCTTGGATACCACAGTGTAATTCTAGTGGACCACCTATTGTCAGTTCTACTCGCTAAATGTCCCGCCCACTGCCATTTTAAAGATTTAATTCTATTGATTACATCAGTACCACAGTCTGAAAGAACAAACGCCTAAGACAACACACAAACACACAAGAACAAGAATCTAGAAAGCAGCAATTAGACCTATGTTAACATACACGACGGAGATTAGACCTGACACATCTAAAACGAGACGACTACTAGAAACAACAGAGATGAAAATACTTTGACAAATATCATGGAAAAGTCTGTTGGATAGGGAGAGAAGCGAAAACATAAGAAGAGCATGCAATATAGAAGACATAAATGCATGGGTGACGAAATCAGGAGTGGAACGAACACAGTAGAATGGCAGAGGATAGGGAAGTAGCACGAGATAAGTCACCAAATGGACGAAGAAGTATTGGCAGACCAAGAAAAAGATAGTGTAATAATTTAAACAATTTAGGCGGCTAATATTGAAGGAGAAACAGGCTTTAAAGCCTACATACAAGAAGGAAGAAGGAAAATAAGATGATGCCATCAGTAACCTTGATTTTCTGTCTGATTCATTCTATTCGTTTTCGATCTCTCTTTATTATACCTGGCATGCATCGCTCCATTGACCTTTGAGTGACTTTGAGTTTCGATATTATCTCTTTCTTTGTGTCCAAGTTTCGCAGCCGTATGTCATGATTGGTAGTGTACACTTTTTTCTTCCGGTGAATTGGCATCTCTGATTTGAATATAACTGCATTTTTACCAAAAGATGACCAAGCCAGTTTCCTTCTTCTGTTGATTTCTGGAAGTAAAGAGCCATATTTATATATTAATTGTCCCAGGTATACATACTCGTCTACTGTCTCAAGTGCAGTGTTGTTTATTATCACATCTTGGACATCCACTAGCTCGTTATACATGGTTTTTGTTTTTGTCACGTTCATTTTTAGGCCAACTTCTTTGCTAGCTGCATTTAGGTCGATTTTAAGTTCTTATAGTTCTGCAGAATTATTAACAATCAGTACGATGTCTTCTGTAAATCTTAGATGGCTCTATCAATGGATATTCCTTTATTCTGCCAGTTCATTTTGCTAAATATATTTTCTAGAGTTGCAGTGAAGAGCTTTGGTGATATTGCGTCTCCTTGTCGGGCTCCTCTGGTAGTGGGAAATTCTGGAGTGTTTTCCATAAATTTTTACCTTAGCTTTTGTTTGTCTATATATATTTGCTAAAGTTTCTATGTACGGTTTGTCAATGCCTTGGTTGGTCAAAGCTTCTATTACTGCCTTGGGATATATTCGCGATAGCCAATTCCGACAGGGGGCGCTTAAGATTTTAAAGATGGACGATAACTTCGGGAAAACAAATAATTTTGTCATTTGATCTCGAAGCTATAAAACGTTTAATATAAATCATTTACACGTGTGTTTTGCCAAAGTAAAAGTTGGATACATACGGCAATTGACTCCCAAACCTGAATAAAAATAAAATTAAATGTTTGTTTTTTTACAGTATGTCTGAAACACGGAAAGTAAGATTTACATTGTCTCAATTATTTTTGTGGTTGCAAGGTCGACAGAGATCTTTAGTTGAGGATGAGGCAGTTTTTGGAGCTGGCCAAATTATATTTTGTAAATTACGCCTTACGTTTTTTACCAATAACTTCATAAGACCTTTGGGGCAATTTAGCTGATAGAACAGCATCTTTCTTCAGTCTTCTCAATTTAGTTTCAGGTGTTACTATAAAGTAAATTAAATATAAATATATTAAAACATAAATAATATTTTAATCAACACTTACTTGGAAAGTACCTAATCGTTCTCAGTAAAATGTAAACTGCACACAGTCATGTACTTGGTTATAGATTTGCCAATTCGCAAAATGCATTGCCAAACTTTTATGTATGGAATTTTGTTTGTGAATTATAATAGGATGAACATTGAGGAACACTGCAATAGTTTTTTGAAGTCGAAGTAATTGTTAATTACAATATAAACCGGTCGCTAATATGTATACAAATTAATGACAATTTCAAGGTTTTCCCGAAGTGGATGCTTTTGAAATCTACCACCAGGCGTCGCCCACTTTACGGTTTCTCGCGAATAGAATTGAAAGTCTTCTCGAAATCATATTCTTTATTCTTTCATATTCTTTAATTCTACTCATTAGTTCTCGAAGTGTATGAATATGATCCATGGTACTGAATCCACTTCTGAAGCCAGCTTGCCTTCTCGGCTGTGCAGCATGTAATGCGTTTGTTAATCTGTTGTTGAAGATCTCAAGATAAATATCTTGTAATTAGAGATGAGAATTATGTTTGCCGTATTCCCGTGGTCTGGTATGCATCTCGATCTTAGGCAGTTAGTAAATATACCCGCTAAGATTTTCAAGGTTTTATCATCTATTCCAGCTGCTTTACCGTCTTTAATTTTTGTAATTGTCAATTCTACTTCTTCCAGAAGGACTTTTAGTACATCTTCTTGGTTACTGATTAATTCTTCAAGTGTATCACGAGCTTTGTATAGTTCGCTGTAGAATTTAGTCACAAGTTGTATTATTTCATTTCTGTCTGTAATTCTGGTATTTCGTTTGTTAAAGCAACGATTTGCTTCTTCCCAATGATTAATATTTTTCTTGTTTTCATATAGTTTTTCCTACTTTCGATTGCATTTTCTACCAGTCGTTCATTGTATTTTCTTATGTCTTCCTTAATACTTTTCCCTATTGCCTTACAAAGTTCTATGTATTGTATTCTCTGTGTGTTGCTCTGTATGTATTAGAATATTTCGTAGCTGAATATTACACGAGCTGGTATTTTTAGTTCTACAGGTATTGTATTAAATATATGTATATATATATATATATATATATATATATATATATATATATATATATATATATATATATATATAGATATATATATATATATATATATATATATATATATATAGTTACTTACCTCAATAATGCTAAAAATGTTAATCACCAATCAATGTTGACGAATATATATTTAGAATAGAAAACTTGAAAAACTTAATGTTTAATTTTATTGTTATTATACAACTGTTCCATACGTGAATATTTAATATTGTACCCTGTATATTTTCAAATGATCCAACGAACCAAAAGCAATTGATAGGCATATAGCTTACTGGTGGGTTCCGATTATATCTTGATCCACTTCTGCTACGGTAATGAGGTCCGTCTGGGAGCTGTCATTCGACCCGATGTCTTGCCGTTCCTTCTGCTTTCTTATCTCTCCCAGATATAGACTCATCCCACACTTTTTCTGCTTTTAATTAGGGTACCCCTTGCCCACTAACATACACTCCGCTTATCTTCGGAGCGATCGATCAGATAACAGTTTTGAAATTCATTTTTCGATGGTTGTAATTACATGTCCGGGATGTGCTGTCTTAAGTTATAATCTAACTAAACAAATAATAGATGCGTTAATTGATTTCGAGTTTAGTAAACTCTAGCCAGGATATATGAGTTTACTATGAACAAAAATAAACATCCTTAAGCATGTCCTTCCTTATATGGGATGCATATTTAATTACATTTTAATAGATATACATATATCACTTGGCAACGTGGCACAGAGTAAGTTATACCTCGACAAGAAATTGGAGAGGATGACTCATAATGTAACTTGATCTACTATATTGTTCTGAAGCTATTTCCTTGTGGCATTTTAAATTAATTACTATTTAAATGGGAATAAGCCACAATTAAACGTTAAAATACGTTTATTGACGTTTCAATTTCCACTTCGGAAATCGTTCTCAAAATACAAACATTTTTGACATCTCTCTTCTGGCAGAATAGAGGTTTTGTGGTAATTCAACCAGTTCTTTGTGTTCAATGTTTGACAAAATAAAATAAAAGGTATGCGAATTCATTCTGAAATATTCGAAAAATCGGTATTCGTCGGCAAGTAATTGCGGAAAAAAGCGATTATACTTCCCTTTTCCTATTTCCTTTCTGATTGATTTTAACATTGTCACTAACAACAAAAGAGCTGCAACCTGTTTTCTCGTAAGTTCCATGTTACACTGATCGGTCAACGCTCGACACCATCGGCGCGAAAAACCAACATTTATAATGGCCATATCCTAGCCGCCGCTCGAAGTCAGACAGTCTGAGTCAGAAAATCTGAATCTGACTACCAGCTTTTACTAGCGTTTATGTTGGACGTACCCTAAGAGTATTGATCTGATACAGACCTGTTCTGTGTCTAAGTGTTGATTAGTCACTTCTTGCTCCTCGATGTAAAGAGTGTTGATCGATCCGTTCTCATCTAAACCGTCGTTACTTTTCTTTGTTATTTATTTGTTTCAAATAAATAACAAAATATTCTTCAATAGCTCACGGTGTCAGATCTTGTTTTTGGGAGTTAGTCATTCTCTCCAATATATTGTAGGATATAATAGAGATTTATTTATTACCATATTTTTAACTTGTAAATACGTGATTAATAGTAGACAATAAATTTCTAAAAGTAATTACTATGTAAATGGGAATAAGCCACAATTAAAGGTTAAAGTACGTTTATTGAGGTTTCAATTTCCACTTCGGAAATCGTTCTCAAAATACAAACATTAGGTAGTAATAATAGAATTGAAGGAGAAAACTCTACGTTCTCTAACATTAATAATGGTCTAAGACATGGGACGCGCTGGCGTGTCTCCTCTTTAATATTGCCCAATCAGACAAAATATTAGAGTGAATGGAATTATTTTTAATAGATCTCGCAAAATTCTCGCATTCGCTGACGATATAGTTATCATTATCATCATCATCATGCAACTTCTTCTGTCCACTGCTGGACATAGGTCTCTCCCATTTTTCGCCACTCTTCACGGTTCTGTGCTTCTTGTTGCCATTTGTTGGATATTCGTCTAATGTCGTCCATCCAGCGTGTTGGTAGTCGTCCTCTGCTGCGTTTGTCTTCTCGTGGGCGCCAGTCAATTAGTTTTCTGGTCCATCTTGTGTCTTTCAGTCTCGCTATGTGACCTGCCCAATTCCATTTCAGCTTGGCTATACGTTCGACGACATCACTGATACCTGTTCTTTTCCTTAAGTCTAAAGATATAGTTATAGTGGGCAGAAATATGAGAGACATGGTGCAGTGTTTTACAAGGCTTGCGGGCGCGGCAAGTGAATTAGGACTTGTGGTAAACGAGGAAAAAACCAAATATATGTTGGTTTCTAAACACCCCCGAAATATCCAACAGAGATTTCAAATTAACAACTATATCTTTGAGCAAGTCAAAGAATTCACATATCTTGGATCGCTAGTAAACGCAACAAACACAACAAGGGACGAAATAAAAAGACGTATAGCAATACCAAACAGAACTGTTCACGGTCGCCAGAAACATTTAAAAAATAAAAATATAAATGGGGCTGGTTTTGATATATGGGGTTAAAACGTGGACCTTATCTCAAAATGATGAAAGACTTCTTGCTATTTTTGAGAGAAATATTCTTCTTGGGAAAAAAAAAATTTGAGAGATTTTTGGGGGCGTAAATGAAGATGGGCTATGACGTCGAAGATACAACTTTGAACTATATCAGTTTTACGCTGATCCAGATATTGTGAAAATCGACTTAGTCGATTATTGTGAAAATCGAAAGTGCAGCGACTTAGATAGGCTGGACACATTGCTAGGATGTCAGATCGCGAATACACGAAGAGATTAACATTTTCAAAACCAGAGGGCACAAGAAGTAGAGGGCGACCACGAAGAAGATGGATTAATGATGTGGAAGAAGATCTACAGATTCTAAGGGCCAGAAGAGGGAAGTTGCCAAGAATCGACAGGAGTGGCGACTGCTTTGTGAGCAGGCCAAGATCCACAACGGATTGTCGAGCCACTTATGATGATGATGAGTAGTCGTGTTTCATCTGTTTTTTACTTGTCTAAAGTATTCGTTTCATTTCTAATTTATTTATACTGGTTGTATCCCTGTTGTGTTTATTGTGTTCTATATTGTAAAAAGGCTTTCTTCTTTTCTTCACATTTTGTTCTTACTTCCTCTCTAAACCATGAGGTTTTCTTTTTTGATATATTAGTATTCGTTACTTTCCTCTCTCCACGTGATTTTGTTACTGAGTTAATTATGTTATTTTTGAGTTTTTACCAGTTTTCCTCGAAGTTGTATATTTACTGAGTGTTTAAAGTCATTGGTACAAATGTACATGTATTTGTAAACAAACATTTCAAATTATAGACAGTAAGGATTATTCGACTTACTGAATATATACATCGGTTTAGAACGTCTTTCGACGTTGTCCGATACCTAAACACCATCTCTTCCTATCTTCGCAGTCGTTTGTTGTTAAATTTCTTTCGCTCATGGACTTGTTTACGCCGTGTTGCCATTCTAATCTGGGTCTTCCTCTTTTCCGTCGACCTATCGGTTGCCATTCTATTACTTTTTTGGGGAGTCTTGATGCTGGCATCCGTTGAACATGCCCATACCACCTTAATTGTTTCTTCTCTATATCTTGAGTTATCGACTTACTGAATAACTTATTAAAATTATCGAATATCCTCGAGCAAGATATCATTACTTCACCTTCGCCAAATTACCTAGGGGACCAATTAATATTGATTTTATTCTTGATATTATCAAGCGATTTACATTAACGAATGCCAAATTATCGAGAGTCGACTGTCATAAAGTAGTAGAGAACCGTCGTACCTGTTCTCTAGGTATTCTATTCACGACACAAAAGGCCACTTCGTGAGTCACTGACGAAGTGTGTCCCCTGGATACAAACTCTACTTCTCCTTTTTTTCACTTTCCTGTTTGTTCCCCGAGACGTTAACGTCGCAGACTAACCACTCTAAAGATTTCGCATAATCCGCTGACTACGTAAATATACTTATATGATATATGAATATTTAAGTACTATATAAATAACTGCTCTCTACAATTGTGTACGTCGTTCTAATTTTTCTGCGTCTATGTTCGTGATCTTTCGAAGGATCCCTCGTAAATATCAATCTAAATTACCACTGACATTGACCTTGTACGAAACGTTCGATAGTTTTTTTCGTTATTCATGAAATTTAATAGAATGAGTATGAGTCAGTTCGTGAAAAACCACCGGTTCTTCTACTGATTCTTCATTTGCGAGTACATAAACGTATTTTGCGGCTATTTAAAAGTAAGTAGTGATAGGTATTGCTGATTTCCATTTTGTTATTAAAAGATCTGAGGCGACGAGTTTACTGGCACTTTTTCTATAGTGTAATTTTCGTGTAGTTTTTTACAGGCATTTACAATTATTTACCCTCAGCTTTTTTGTTTGATTTTTGAATATTCCATCGCTATGTTAATCTATAAAAGCTTTGGGTTACCCGTAATTACGTTTTCTCAGCAACATTTTAAAATATCATTGATTCCGCTATGTACCTACGATTCTTAAAACACTCGTTTCTAAATTATTCGCAAATAATTTTTTGGTATTGTGTGTGCTATAGTAGGACTTACAGATGTCTTGTAAATCCTTGACCGTCATAGACCGTCGCGTTGAAAAAATCAAATAAAAATTAAGAAATTATTGTATTTACACGGCAGCTGTACCTATGTACGGTTACAATGACGCGCACGCATTTTTGTTCCACTCTGCTCTTCCTGCTGTCGCAGTGGCGCACCCAGAGGGTTTTGGGGGTTAAACTCCCTTCCATGCCCCCAAGGCACTATTCCGACACTGTTACTCACAAATTTTAAAGACTCAAAATAGAGGTAGCATAAAAAAAATTTGGGTGCCGAACCAAACCCCCCCCCCCCCCACAGGAAAATTCTAGGTGCGCTACTGTGCTGTTGTTGAAATACCCTGCTCCCCCTTGAAGTACCTTCTTACCTGCCACGTCATCGGTCGATAAAATTGAATTGCTTGTAAGTATATTACTTTAATTACAATGGCTGTTTGTTACGGAATAGCATCATCTAATTTCAGATTTGAAGAACTTTTTTTGAATATATTTATTATACATATTTACATGTTTAAAACCTACAAATCAAAATGCGCTTTAATCGATATTCTGCGGAATTTGGCATTAGTAAATCCCTTCTAGTATCCAGCACCAGCAGTAATTGGCAAACATATTTGTCCATTTTCCTCGGTAACGTTTTTCTAATGTAGTCAAACGTTTATTTTATTTTTTATTTATAATCTTCACTTATTTTAATTTACTTACAGTTGTTTAGTACTGATACTAAAACCACAATTAATATATAATATTTATTTACTGAACGCTACAAATATATTTATTAGACTAACTCCTACAATTTAATTTATCTCTATACACAGGCGCTTCAGTCGTTCTGGAACTTTATCCTTGATATTATCTCGAAAGCGGTACGTAGACTCCTTGTGACGTCAGGTCGTTGAAATCTCGCACCATCGATGAACACCTGCTTTGACGAGTATCTTCTAGACAGTCGTAGTTCATTGAAGGCTCTCCTAATGTTTGATTCCTCAGTAACGTTTTTCTAATGTAGAAATAACCTGGCGGAATTACTCGCGATTTTCGTTACTTACAACGCCGAGATCTTCGGGGAATAAGCAATAAGTGTAAATCCAGAAGGTGTATTTTTATCGGCTTTGGATTGCCAAGAATTCCAGTAGTGCTTGCTTTATAAGACTTTTATTTTGACTTCACTAATTTTAGAGAATTTGTTCTTTAGATAGATGAAACCTGGATCACCTTTATCCATCTCCTTTACAAAATATTGCATTAATCCTAGTTTAATGTGCAATGTGGGAAGATGTACTTGCTTGAACTACATACTTATCGGGTAAAAAAAAACATGAAGTCAAAAGACTTTATGCTTTTCATTGTTTTTACTTCGAGTCTCACAAAGTTCTTCTAATGACTCGAAAACCATGCCATATGTATAGAGAAATGGTGAGATTCGAATCGAACAGAAATCACTATCTAGATGTTCCCTTTCATGAATTTATTGAGATGTGAAGAATGGAGTCAGATGGAGCTAACTCTGGCGAACAAGATGGGTATTATAGCATTGTTGCAATATTTTTTTCTTCCGCAAACTACGACTGTTATCACGCTTTTTTACATTCAACTGGTCCGCTAAAGTTCTAATAATATTCTCAGCTTACTGTTTTCTGTTTTATCAATTTAGAGGTATAAACACCTGCAAAAATTATATGCTTCGGATCCGTAGCGATTTTTAGCCTCTTATTTTGATTTATGATAAAATCCTTTTTATCCTTTTCAAACAGTCTAAATGCTGCTGAAAAAGTAGCTTTAGAATTTATTGTTGTTCCATTGTGAGAAAATGTGGCATTCATTATGTATGTTGCTTTCTAAAACTCACAGCTACAGACAAAATATTGCTCAAACTGCCTAATAAGATTCCTAGTGCACCTACTAAATCTCTCATGGTTAATCGATGATATTCCAAAACTATATTCTGTAGTTTTGCTCTGATTGGTGATGTTTATGAATTTTCTGGAGGTCTTTCACGTGAATGACCTTCAAGAGTTCTAAATTCCCCAGCACTGTTCTAATTATTGATTAATCAGACTTAATTTTCATTTTTTTGTTTAATTATGTAATATTGTAGAGTAGTAAGATTCACGTAGTTTCTAGAGTTGCTGTAGAGTATATTAACATTTTTCTTCTAATCACCAAAAGTTACTGTACCCTTTTCAGCTTGGCTATTGTTGGGCAACCTTTTGCTCCTAGAAACATAGATAATCAAGAATTTTCTAGTGGTTTAATATAACGAATAGATCGTTTTAAGGTTCTAACAAAATTTGGCCTCTCTAACAAAGTTTTTCCAAAGATTTACAGTAACTCTAGCTCCCTGCAATTAAAAATTTTTGTTCCAAATAAGATTTCAAGACAGAACGAAGAAAAATAGTTTATGATTATTTGTTTTTCATCCTTAAAAAGAATTCCATTGTTTATTTCTTATTAGAATTTTATGTTGCAAGTACCTACATGTTTGGCAAACACAACTTTTATTGGTATAAGGTTTATATAAACTAAAACACTATATAGTATTTCCTTTAAAATACATTGTATGTAATTAATGCCATTTCTACGAAATCACAATAAAACCAACTGCTTAGAAAAAATAGTTTCTACTGTTAACACTATTTCTACAGCTAATGAAAACAACGAATTCCTTAGTCATTTAAAAAACGTTCACATCAAAATGAAGTTACAAATACCAAAAAATTGGAAGAAACTGCTACATTTACATATGATGAGCTTACCTTTAAAGTTGAAAAATTATTTTTGAAAGCACTGGTATGCCAGTAGTTATCTTATTATACATTTCTTTGCTTTGGTGCCCTACGTGGGGCTACAACCTAAGGCAAACCAAAAGAAAAATTTTACGATGAATAAAGATTTGATTCGATATTAAATTGTAAGTAACCAAAATCTTTAGGCATTTACTAACATATTAAAATTATTGTATCCCAATTTAATATGTATATAATGTAAACAATGGATGATAAAACTATGAGAAAACATGACTGACCTTTTGGCTTTGCCAGTGCCATTAACTGAGGGAAAAAAATACAAAATTGTTATATATATATATATATATATATATATATATATATATATATATATATATATATATATATATATATATATATATATATATATATATATATATATATATATATATATATATCCTACCGCACTGTAAAACTGTACTCTTTTGGACATTTTCTAATATTTCTTATTTTTTTTTCTTCTTTACGTTCAATATCCACTACGAATTTTTACGTTTTTTTTATTCCTTTATCCATTCCGTCAAAGATTGCTATTATTTCCTTATAAAGTATTTTGACAATGTCGTAATGTCATTTAGCCAAGATCTATAAAAAATATGACGCTTAGGTAAAAGTAGAACTGAAGATTTAATTAAAAAAATGTATAAGTCATGTACTTCGCAAATGTTTATAGAGTTGCCTACTTTTAGTATCTTTTTAAGAACTGCGCTTTTAGTAATTTTTTGATATTTATTTATTTATTTATTTATTCTTTTTAATATTTAAACAGACCCTACAACACTATTAATATTATTAATTGTATGACAAACTGTTTACTTTTAGATGCCCAAAAGGATAAAACCATTTCGTTGTACAGATATCCGCAATTTAAGTGAAAATATTCGAATTTTCATCGAAGAAATCGTCATGGAAACTACAGATCACGTGACCAGATCGTTTTTACGTGAAGCTCCCAAAATAGGTACTAGTCAAATACGCCCGCCTCATTGGCGGTTCAATAGAAATGGGTATGAGTTTTATGGAAACATTGCTTACAAATAATCAATTGGATGAACACCTGATTTTTAATAAACGTTTTTATTGTGGTATCCTGCTGTGTAGTCATTAGTATTTTCTAATTTAAATTAGAATATTTGATATATTTTTTCGTTTTATCCTTCATAAAATGGTTGTAATAAAAATGTTTTCTTTATTTCTGGTAGTATTACTGTCCCACACACTGTAACAGCACTAGTATCGACTTTCTTAAGAATGAATGTTCCAGAAAGGTGTAGTATCATTCTTTTGTATACTGATGCTCCACCTTACGGCTAATATACTTCAAGATCAGCTTGGGATACATAATGGGTAGTCTTAGAACATCCAATTTACAGTCTATACTTATCATCTCATGTTATTATAATGTATTTTGTTTGTTAAACAGTCATTAAATATCACAAGCATGAAAAATGTGGTAAAAAACGCTAAAAGTGCAGATGTGGCATCGAAAAGGGTTAAAAAGAAAACTGTAAAATATTGAAAAGCGCCAAAAACATGAAAAATCAACAATAACATTAAACAAGCGTCCAAGAAGTGTTAAGAAAGCTCCAAAAATCAATAAAAAGTTGAAAATAAATCAAATATGCCTTAAAAGTTTTAAAATAGCTTCAAACGCATGAAAAAGCTTATAAAACGAGTAGAAAACATTAGTAAACGTAAAAAAATGTAGAAGAGCACAGAAATCTTAGAAAGATCATTGAAAATGGGTCAAAATCATTAAGTAAAAACTTGAAACGCATTTCATAAATGCCAAGGGTGTTGTTTAAAGCGACGAGAAGGTAACAAAAAACGTAAAAGTGTGGAAAGATATTTCAAAACCTGAACACTTTAAAACACTTTACAAAAAAGTATCAGAACACTTTAAAAAAAACGTTAAATCCTTATAACTGTTAACCGTTAAATCAGAAGCATTGTACAACCTTCAGGACTGTTGGAAAAGCGTCAAAATTATAGGAAGAGTTTAGAAAATTAGTTAAAAACCATTAAAATTCAGTAATACGTAAAAAAATCTAGTTATCTGTTGTAGGTTTGATCAGTATAATGTTTAATATTTATAAACGTTATATAGCAGCCGTGAGAGGGTAAAAGGCGAGTTTCTGGCGCCTTAAAACTGGAACATGTCGAATAAGGGAAGAAACCCCAACAGAAAATCCTGGTCCTCCAAGCTTGGGGTTGGAGCGATGGGCCAGACCCTCATCATCTGGAAAAAACTCTTGACTAAAAATTCTAACGCCGAGCCTCGGAAATGGATGGAAACTTACAACGACGACACCTGGCAAAGAAAATGACTTTGGTACTTGGAACACTCAAGGCATGACTCACAAGACAATGGAAATTTTAACTCCTTATGGTGGGATAGCAACATTTCCAAAAGGAACAAAAAAAGATTAGGACAAACCACGGTTGAATCAGTTCTTTGTTATGGCTCTGAAGTATGGACAATTAATGCAGACCTGAAGAGAAGATTGTTGGCAGTTGAAATGGATTATTTGAGAAGAAGTGCTAGAACATCAAGGCTGGAAAGGAAGACCAACGAATCCATAAGAAATAACATGAATGCTACAGAAACGGTCATTGACAGAATAGAAAGAAGAGGTTTAAAATGGTTTGGACACCTATTGAGAATGCCTGACGAACGTTGGCCCCAAAAACTTCACAGATGGAAGCCTCCTGGAAGAAGAAAAAGAGGTAGACCTCGACGCTTATGGAATGAAGGAATTAGAAGAGCGCTGGGATCGAGAGGTTTGGAGGAGAAGCATGCCTTGGGCCGGGAGGATTGGCGGAGGAGAACGGGAATATGGCGATAGCCGTCTCCAAAATATATTTACAAGTTGGATCCTTTAATATATTGTAGCGTTTTTAAATAAAACGAGCGGTTCGAATTTATATAAATATATTTATTTATAAGTTTACAGTTCGGTACTCTCTTATCAACTACAAAACTCATAACATCGTTACATATATATATATATATATATATATATATATATATATATATATATATACATATATATATATATATATATATATATATATATATATATATATATATATATATATATATACCAAAGTTACTATGTTCTCGAACATTCCCACCTCTAATTCGCCTACGTGACCGGTTGTTCTCTACCGCACTTGATATCCCTGGAATTTTCTAGTCGCTTTGCGTTGAGATGCAACCGTTACACGGGCCACGTTGAATGCATGTTCGTAACAATATATATATATATATATATATATATATATATATACACTAAACAATCCAATTTCTATAATGAATTTCATATTAGAACCAGATATGCAACTGCAACATAACTTTTGATGTATGGAAGACAAGGTTTAGGTACTATTTTATCCTGTGGAAGTGGCTGTAAAGTTGGAAAAATTCAACCGCTCTATTCTACAGCAACATTCTACGAGTATAACCTAGCGAGAGATTAAAATTAAAACAATTTTGAAGATGAATTGTTAAATGAAGAATCCACTGAACTTTTTGAAGTTGAAGATGTTTGAACTAACCTTATACAATATTTTGGTAGTATGAAAAAACCTGAGAAGAATCGTTAAACATGTATTATTTTTTTATTCGTTATTAAATTTTTCTTTACATAATTTAATTTATTCCTGCCAAATTCCTCAAATTGTATAATCAAAAAAGATATTGTTGTGATTTCTTTGACAATTAATTAAATATTGGTGTGTCCCAAAATAAATTTTACGTTTATCTTACAGATAAGTAACCCCAACATAATTTGACGTGAACAGACAGGTACATTTTATTATATGAATAAATGTCTATCTTTCAGATAACTATCTGTCAGATAGTACAATATTTATCTCGAGGTGAAAAAAACCGGCCCTTTCATGCAAGAAGTTTATTATTTTAAAAATTTAATTTTTAATTCTTTTGAAAGCTTCTTGATCCTAAAATATTGGCTGCGAATTTGGTGATCGGTAAAAAATATAGTACAAAAGTGGAGCTTTTCCAACAAATAAATTGACCGAACTAGAATTACGCTGGTTTTTGTACGTAAATCCATATAAAACACGTGCTTGCTTTATAAGTTTTCGAAAGCAACTGTCGAGTGGCAGGTGCGCAGATACAGCGGGGCGTGCGGTGTTGTATACAAACTAGTTTTAGCTCAGGTGCGTAGTGGTATAAATACAGCTATAACTTCGTTTTTATTTCGAATTACTTAATAAAATTTTAGGGCAGTATTTCCATGATATTAAGGAATGTTTTTACGTAAAAAAAAACAAAAACGGATTTTTTGAAAATTTAGAAAGTAAAAGTCCCCTCACAATAAAATTTGAATTTTTTCCGCGACTTTTTGAAATAATTGTGATACTTTCTTGTGAATACACATTGAATAATGCACAAATAACAAGAATAAATATTATAAATAAAACTTTCACATAAATCGTTTGATATTTATATTTTAAATAAAAAATTACAACTGCTCACACTTAATATTAACAATAGAAAATAAAGTCTTGTTTTGAATAAAGATAATAAAACAACTAATCCTGTCCATTTCTTGGTTTTTTAACACTTGGTCCGTCAATATTTCTATGTCTTACTATACGTTTAGCTTTAAGAATTGAGAGCGTGTCTTTATTAGTTTGTCGCGGGAATTCGCTTACGTCCGGTTTAGGGTTCACTACGCGTTGGGTCACGAAATCACTAGGCACGGCCTCGTTCGAGGGTTTGATGGGCGATCCGGTTTCTTCGCCCTTTATTTCGCTTTCCGAGAAGACGTCTGTCAAGGATTCTTTGGAGGAATTCAGCGCCAGGTCATCTTTCATCGTTTCAAAGGATTCATCTTCTTCCTCCTCCTCTTCCATCATTTCTTCCTCGTCCTCTTCCTCTTCGTCCATTTCATGTTCGACGATTTTACCTATAAAACATAATTTTAGTAAGACTTTCTACTTGAAGAATGATTGGTAATACTTGACGTGAGTGTCAGAGAGTATTTTTATGATTAGGTTTAAGTGTGAGACAACGTTTATCGTTCGTCGGCTGAGTTAGAACGTACCGTGGGACAGTTGGTCATGCTAACAATGCAAAAAAACGGGTGTGGCAGTCCAGTGGGACTGCACTTCTATACACGCATTCGCCGTTACAAATTTATTTGGGAGTCAATCTGAACAATCATTACATATGTAATGCTATAGGTAAGACATAGCAGAAAGAGAAACATAATTAATAACAACTTACTATCAATGAAGGATTGAATCAATATTTTGATGAAAATGTATATTTTTAATATTTTTATTTTCATATATGTATGACAGGAGTTGAATGCAAAAATTTTTTTACACATACTCTGCAGTAAAATTCATTGTTTTTTTTTGTTATTAATATAATAATACAATAAAAATTAAACTGCAATATTCATAAGTATTTAAAAATGACAATAATGTACTAATATTAATAAAAAAGTCCTCCCCGACGGGGATACTGACTACTATACTACCGAGGACATGACACAAATATATTTCAAAATTGACGTTCTGGGTCATACAGTGATTTATTGAGATTATTATTTTGAAATACAAAAGACAAATATAATTATGAACATTTAATAAATAATACAAAACATATCACATAAATAATAATATTAATAAATATTTTATTATATGTATAATATTATATGTATATATATATATATATATATATATATATATATATATATATATCTTTATATAATATATATAATATTAAATTATATATACAAAAGGAACATTTTTATATTCGAGAGAGGAAGAGAGAGAAAATATATCTTCTGTCTCTCTCTTACTCATTATCTTACATATGTAATGATTTCACAGATTCACTTCCATACAAATTTCCAACGTGGAGCGCGCGTATAGAAGTATAACTTCAAAAACAGTTCTGCATGTCACTTTAGTAGATCTTTGTATCTGACAAGTGATCGGACTGTTGGCGTGAGTGTGAAGAAGTGCCTCTACGATTAGTTTAAAGTGATAAACAATGTATATCATTGATCGGATGAGTTGAAGCGTACTGTGGTAAAATTGGTCTAGCAAAAACACATTTTCAAAAAGATCTAGCAGGATTTTATACCTGTGATCGCGATAGTTTGAGTAATTCTACTATTACGTTAAGTATGGGACAAAATAAAGTACAACTTTATACTTGCCTGGTGATCGTGAATGTGTCATATGTAATAAGGCTAGGTCAAGATAAAAATTAGTCCTATAGAGAGATGTGTCAACTACATATCTGTAGGGAGATATTTAGGAAGATAAAACATACTAGAACGAGATGATCGATTATAGAAACGAATTGATAAATATGACGATAAAAACTATGAGATTTGGAAAAAAAAGAAAGCTGATAACTTTTTAAATGTTTGCACTTACCATGCAGCGTTGGAAAGGCTATATTGTCTGGCACTAGCCTTAAATCCTTGCCATATTCTCGCATTAAAGTTTTTATTAAAATAGCTATATCTTCACGTTTCCTGGTAACGATGATTTCTTCGAACCAATTCTGGATTTCTTTTATAGGTATCCGGAAGTCTTTAATAGGATCCTAAAACCAAACGTTTTATTTTTAACATTGATTTAAAAAACTGCATATGAGTGATACAATTATTGTAACCATCGCTAGATAGTTATGTGAGAACGAACTGATTGCGGTTTTGACATCTGACATCCAATGTGTGACGTCTGTCAAAATTACCATTGGTTTGACTTAAATAACCGTGAAACTAAAGAACTTTTCTTTTTTGAAGCGTGATCAAAAGTGGGAAAGAAGTTGCAAGGATATTAAAAGCGGTGTTCAACCTTAAAAACTATTGGAAACGCAGTAAAAGTGTAGAAATAGTATATAAAAGGCTTAAAATACACTATAGTTTATTTTTATGAACGAGAGAGTAATTAGCATAAGTTTAACTGGTAGCTCCGACCACTCCATGGGCGTGCTCAAGATTAATTGAAAAATTACTTTGAATAATTGTAAAAAATAAATGAATTATTTCAGTGCTTGCATTATTGCATTATCCATTACTATTACACAGTTCTTAGGAAGAAGATCTATCATTTGTTCGAACCATTCTTGAAAGACATCAGCGTTCATGTCTTCATGGTAGTCACCGGTACGAGTTGATTCAAAAGTTAATAAACCACCTTCAACAAAACCGTCTGAACTGCCAATGTGTACTATTATCAGCCTGCGTCCCTTTCCTGATGGTGGGTTTAAACCAGTAGATAAGTTATTTACAAAAGCGTGCCTTTGACTTGTAACAGTTTCATCCTGCCAAAATTTATTTGGTGTATGACCCTCGTTGATCCATGTTTCATCAAGATAAAATATTTTTCTTTTTTGGTTTCTCATTTCCTTTATGGTTCTTACAAAATGTCTTCTCTAGATGACAATATCGCTTCTTTCTAATAAAATAGACTTTCTGGGCTTCTTTTTCCAGCGGAAGCCTATTTCTTTTAAAAGTTTCCATAACGTACTTCGACTCATTTCTGGGTAATCCTTATCATCTCGAACTGAGACAAGAACTTTATCCAATGTTGGAAATTCTTGTCTAAAGAAGAATTCATGCACTTTCCGTCGAAGTCCTTCTTTAAAATGATATTCTATTTGAAATTTTGGTTTCCCTGGAGCATTACGTGGCATTTGAAAACTACCACATGTCTCTTCTTTAATAACTCCGTAAATCGTTGATTTCCCAACACCAAGTGTACTGCTAACTAACTCAACGGTCTCATCAACACTTTCACATAAACGTTTGTCTGTAAATGATTTAAAACAATTAAATATTAATGTTTTTTCATTAACTGTTAGAGGACCAATTTTTCGGAGTTTACACGGCACTTCCAAATTTTCCATAACACTAGCATACACAATAAACTGCACCTTGCAACTGAAGTACCTACTTTTAGTGAACTGTTAAGAATTTTGAATACGCCACTTGGACCTTCCTATATACAAAAACCCACTATCACATTTTCTGTGGAATAAGTTTAGAAGGTAATTATCTAGTCAATTACTGTCGTAGATTCCTGGAATTAAAGAATTAAATGTTTGATTGTTGAAACCCTTACTTCGTGGAATGCACTCATTTCAGATAAAATAAAACGTTTTATTTTATCTAAAGAATTAAACTTTATTTTGCAAATAGGCAAAGAATTAAACTTTATTTTGCAAATAGATAAAATAAAACGTTTTATTTTATCTAAAGAATTAAACTTTATTTTGCAAATAGGTAGGTACTTATTAAACTTTTATTGGTTATATATAACCAATAAAATAAACATTTTACATTTCTTGCATATTCATTAGTACCTGTTAACCTCCATCACTCCGACACTGGCAACCTTATTTAGGGATTAGTAACCCTCACAACTATTGTATTCTATTCTGCTCCAACCTTTATACCTGGTGGTCATACTCAATTTAAAATTGTTTTCCTATATACTTCTGTAAACTTGTTGACAAATATCTGTTTTTCATTGAGTCACCCGTATCAACAGTTTAGGGATTTGCATACATAATTTATTGTTTTATTACTCTCTCATACATAAAAATACACTATAAATTATTGAGTCAAGTTCGTTAAATGCATCCAGAAAAGTATCGAAAACGAGGGTCAAAATTCTTGAAAATACTTTTTACAATTGTTTAGTCGAATAATTACAAAAGATTCCAAAAGCACAAAAAAGAATGATACAGGAGCATACAAAAAGGGCCGAAAAGAATAAAAACATAAAAATAGCATATTGCCATACGAAGATTAACTTAAAAAAGCGTCCAACAAATTTGAAATTTTTTAATACCACAAAAGCATACAAAATCATCGAAAAACGTCAAAAAAGTAACAAATCAAAGCACGGAGAGCATAGAAAAATCGTGAAAAGCTTTCGGCAAGTATCAAACTGGGTAAAAGTCAATTAAAGTGTAAAAAAGCATGGAAAAAACATGTCAAAGCATTTTATAACTTTTATAACTGTTATACTAACTGGGAGAAGTGTCAAAAAAACGTTAAAAAACGTAGAATTAGAATAAAAATCGTAGAAAGATCATCTAAAAAGTGCTAAAGAGCTTTAAAATTAGTCAACAACATAAAATACGTAGTA
The DNA here is from genome assembly GCF_040954645.1 of Diabrotica undecimpunctata. Classification (NCBI taxonomy): domain Eukaryota; kingdom Metazoa; phylum Arthropoda; class Insecta; order Coleoptera; family Chrysomelidae; genus Diabrotica; species Diabrotica undecimpunctata. Next base: position 204,617,107 of record NC_092803.1, on the reverse strand, counting down.
AATAGCGCTAAAAGCAAAAACTGACTATCTGAAAAGAGTCGAAAACTTAGAAAAAGCAAAGAACAAACGCAGAGAAAAAAAAAATCAAAAATGTTAAGAAGCGTTAAGTAAAGGAGCCAAAGAGGAAATATTGATAAAAAGTATTAGAAGCATCAAAAACGTGAAACGAAATAGTACCACAATAGTACATAGATAAACGAAATAGAGTACAACAAAAAAACTTCAAAAAAAAATCGAAAAACTGTCCAAAACCTAAACCCAGTACCGAAAAAGCATAGGAAAATCATAAAAAACTTTACAAGGATTTCAAAATTGTTTATAAATCATAAAAAGCATTACGAAGCATTAAAGGTGTCAAAAAAAATCCTTGTTTAAGACAATAAAAAAGTACCAAAAGCGCCAAAACGCAAAAAGAACATGGACGAAAAATCAATCATCTTCAAAACCGTTGTAAAAGCGTTAAAGGTGTAGGAACAGCGTTGAAAATTCCTAAAAACGTTAAAAATTCTTTAAAAATAGAAACGCAAAATAGTATCAAAAAGGTCAAATACGTCAAAAGTTTTACAACTGTCAGAAAAACGTCAAAATACTTCAAAAGAACTACTACTAACAAGCGCTAAAAAAGTGTTGACGATGCTACAGAAGCTTAGAAAAAGCGTCAAAAACGGCAAACGCATCGAAATATCGTCAAAATCTTTCAACACGTGTCAAAAGTGTTAAATGAGTGTCCAAAGAACGTTAAAAAGCGTCAAAAACGTTGAAAAACATTGCTAAAGAAACATCAAGAAAAGCACCAAAACGAAAGAGATAAAGGGAAAAAGAGATATAGAAAGATGAAGAGTAAAAAAGAGTGAAGAGGGAGTAAGAAGAAAAGAGGACGAAGAGAGGGAGAAGTGAAAAAGAAAGGGAGAAAAGAGAGAAGCAGTAGATAAAAGAAAGAAAAAAAAAGAGAAAAGGGATAAAGAAAAGAGAGAACAATAAGGGAGAGAGAAAAAAGGGATAGAGAAAAGAGCGAACAATACGGGAGAGGAGGAAAATGGAGAGATGGAGAGAGAAAAGGGGGGTAGCAAAGAGAAAATAAAAATAATAAAAGAGAGGCGAAGAAAAAAAGAGAAAAGAGAGAACAGATAAAATATAGAAAGGGAGAACGAAAGAGAGAGGGGGAGTAAAATATAGAAATTGCAGATAAGTATCATCTACACATTAAGCATATCATATGGACTGAACGAAATCAAACAAATTGAAAATTACTGGTTGCGAATGGATGCCAAAAACAACCAACAGAACCGAATGAACATATTTAAGGAAGACTCATACTCGACGATGAATGAAATAATCGAAATAGCTATTGATAATGACGATCTTGTGCGAAAATGAGTTAAAAAATTTACCAATATATATATATATATATATATATATATATATATATATATATATATATATATATATATATATATATATATATATATATATACATTGTGTGAATAATAGTCGATACTATTAATTTATGTAAACAAAAAAAACAATTGTTGAAGAAATCAACTAATAGTATAACATAGTATAACATTGTGTAAAACCTACCTTAAAAAATTGTTCAACGTATTGTAACAAGTACAGTCCACAGTCCGTGAAGTTATTTTGTTGTGGAACTTTCGGACACGCTCCCTTGATAACGTCTTTATTAAATATTCTCTCGCTTCCCATTCGCGATTTGTATTCGCACGTTAAATAGTCCCTCAAAGTAGCAACCACCCGACATCTGCTAGCTCCGGATAAAGAATCGAATATAAGAATGCAGGGCCTGAAAAATACAAGTTTGTTAAGACGAATCCAACTTAATATCATAAGGCAACGAGTAAAAACATTAAATATTACTTTGGATATTGCCACCACTTATAAAAACCTTTTCAATAATCATTTTCTTTGGCTTAATCCAACAAATGTATTAACAACTTTTTAATTTGATCGATGGTGATTTATTTTTCATTCAACAAGTTTTTCCAAAATATAAAGTATATGACCGAATCCAAGATAACTCAAGATTTTGACAACACAATCAATGAAAAATATCTAAAGTTGCATTTGTTGCCCCACTATTTCATATTTTAGAAGCAGTAATAGCGCTTACATGACCGCTCACTAGTGGTACAATAAGGAACTAAAATCTTGTTCAACTTCTTGTTCTTCTCTATGTGTATAACTTCTGCCGAGACTAAAAAATGACAGTGAAAGTTCCTATGCTTTGCTTATAGGTCCACCTCGATATTGAGCGAACTTTGCGCTAAGCTAGAAAAATATTGATTATCATTCCGGCTCACATTTATTTCATAAACTTTCGATTCTATCGTCAGTATCGACGGTTATTGTTCCTGTAAGTATTTTGTCGACTTTCAAAGACCAATATTTGATGTTGTTGGTTTGCAGTTTCCTTTGCGTTAGAGTTTTTGAATTTCTTTTGATGTCTCAACTTTTCAAACAGTCAGTGAGGAGGGTTTTGACGTAAGACCATACTAAATACTTAAATCTCGTAGAAATGTCCAAGAAAACACAAAAAATTCAACTGTAAAGAAAATTTAAAAATACTGATTACAGACAAATCATATACTTACTGTTTAATGGGTACTCTCGGTTCCTTAGAGCCCCTACTCGTAGAAGGCGGCGTGCTTGCCCTTTTAGCATTACTGTCGGCCGAATTCGTACTTGTCGGTGTAGAACTGGGCGTTTGACCGTTCTGAGAAAGAGGCAATTCTTCAGAATCATCGGATTCCATCTCACTATCGTCTCCTTCCGCTTCGTCTTTATCACTCGCTTCGGGATCATCGCACGATATCGCTTTGGCGAGTTTTTCTTGTTTAATTGCGACAGTTACGTTGGCAATGCTAACGGTTGTTGTTACGTTTTCTAAACAGAAAAATATGTCTAAATAAAGAATATTACAAATTATCACAACAAATTGCATAAAAAACGAAATAGATATCATATTGTGCCGAAACCGGCCCAGTAACGGCTTTAAGAGAAATCTAGGCTGATGTTCTGCTTCGAATCGACGAATCATCAGAGGTTTCGTCTATATTCCTTACCTATCTCAAATTTTATTACACAGCAATAAAGGGCAGGAGTATGTGGATGAAGGAGTAAGATGGAGTGTGAACCTTCCATAGAGATTAATCCGCCAATGAACAAGCAGAATTGCTTATAAAGAGGAAGAAGAAGACCAGTTTTTGTTATGTAGAGACAGTCTGTATTGTCGAATTAAGTAAAGCAGCTGTAGAAAGAAATCAATAGTGTATATCAATCTGCTCTACTAATTATGACAAAACATACAAGAATAAAGTCTAAGTTGAAAAATGTTGCTTACTTTTCTTTTTAGATTTAACTTCGAGTTTGTAAGGTTTTCCGTCCCAGGTATGACAGCCCGACATTCCCGGAAAGCATATTATAGCTAGAAACCAATGGGCGTTCTCGTTAATCGGAACTATTATGAAATCCTTCTCGAATATATTGACGTTTTTGCTCCATTTCTTGACTCTGGCGTGGCGTTTTTGTGCCGGGGATAAGCTCGGATCCAGTTCACTGGGCTGAGATTTCCTAAAACAAGAAACGAAACAATTTATCACATGTAGAGGTCACTGAAGAAGGATCGAAATATCTGACCAAATTCTTGATCAAATTTTCCTATGAACTCTATGCGCAAGACCAGGTTTCTTTTCAAACACTTTTCAAAAATTGCAAGAAAATGCTCTTAGAAATAGTACATAAATAGTTCTGAAGGCCCGACCGACCTTGAAGTAGGTAGAGAAAGCGGTTAATGCAGCTGTTCAAGCGGGACAGGTGACGGCAGCTGTTTACTTTAATATACTTTTCTCGAAACCACGTTTTTTCAACTTATTGTCACTCATATTTCGAAACTGTTGCACTTATCAACATAAACCAAACGGCATTCTACTCTTTAGATGTCTATGCTCCGTTATTTAAAAATATTCCTATGTCAACCAAAAATATTCAATTATTTAAAAAAGTTACAAACAATTAAAAGAACAAAAAATGGTCGAAAAATTCGAAAGTCCGCCATTTTGTTTTTTTTTTCTATGAAAATTCATTCTAATTGATAAACAAATGAAGTTCAAAGTTTTTAAATAAGTTTGAATAAATTTTCGTCTCATATTTTCTAGCAGTTTTCCGATTCTCATTGTTTTTAAAACATTGATTTCGTATAAAACAAGAACGAGTCAACCGATTGAAAAACCCTTTGTTCAATAACGAAACAATACTATAAAGATGAAAGTTTCAACAAAATCGGTCGATTCGTTCTCAAGAAATCGTGCCTACCGCACTGAAAAACAAAGTTTCGAGAAAACGCGTTTGAGTTTTTTCAACTGAGACCACCTACCGACCACGCCCTATTCAAATCTCTATAACTCCAGTAATATTGCTCAAATTTACTTCAAATTTGGTGTGAATACTCTTGAAGTCCTATACTTTCATATGGAATAAGAAAAATTAATTAATTTTTTGAAATTACAAGTCCTATGTAACCCCTTAATAATGTATGTATTGGTGTTAAAGAAACTCCTTAATAGAAGTTCAAGTAAATGACAGTATAAAAAGTGAGACAAATAATGAGATGTTTAAGAAGAAATTAATTACTTTTTCTTATTGATACATGTCTTTATAGCTTTCGAATTTTTATCTCGTTAGAGATTATATTGTGTATAAGATGTTCTATATTATGTAAATAATTTATAAGTATGAATAAAATAATTATTGTTACAATATTATTGAAAATATAAAGCGTTGATCTAATAAAACCTCATAATTTTAAAATCTAGAAAAGATATATTAAAAAAAATAAGACAACCGGTATATAATCAAATATTGGGACAACCAGTATAATACTCCTATTATAATATACATTAAGAACAACTCAAAACAATATTTCTGTTATCAACATATTGTTTACCTTTGGGACGTGCTGTATATAAAATGAATATTTAATTATAATCTCTTAAATAAATTCCAACATAAATTCTGTATAAAAAGTTTTATAATCACTCTCGTTGATTTTCCAAAACGGCAACAATGTCATTTCACTGATACGCGACCTACATTCCATTGAATAAATTTACATAATTTCCCATTAGATAAATAAAAGCTGCGGCGTAGCCAATGTGTACGTGATTTCGTATATTCGACAAAACGGCGTATCACGGCAACATTGGCGACGTTGCCGAACGTGAAAAATTGTAGACGTATTATAGAAATGGCGAAACCGACAGGTGCAGAATGCAGTATACAGATTGTCCAATTTGAAAAATTACAAAACGGTATGTTGGTAACCTATTAAAAAAATCTTTGGCACTAACTGTGGCACAGTAATAGGTTCTGAGTAAAATAAAAAATGTGAAACCCTTTGTTTATCTCTGCCATGGAACAACACACAACGGCAAAATAACCAACTTTAAGAGTAATGGGAAATATTAATATACCAAAAAAAAGGACTAGCGTAAATGGCAATTAAATCTGCAGTGGAAGTAACAATAGAGAAAGAAAATAAGAAAAACATCGAGATAGGAAGTTGTACGAGGAGTGCTTTTTAATCAACGGGACAATTAGGAAAACGGAGCACCTAGCAAACAACAGGATATGCAGATGATATGGTTTTAGTAAAAAGATTGAGATACTACTACAAATAAAATGTTTACTTTGGATGGTGAAATGATCATGAAAAGTGGTAATTTTAGTTATCTATGATCGGCACTAGAGAGTCATAGGAAAATAGAAGGAGATGCATGCAGTAGAGCTGGAGTGAGATGGATGAAATGGAAGGAAGCAAGTGGTGTGTTGTCTGACAGCAATATTCGAACGGAAAATTCTATAAGAGACCAGCTATGATGTACAGAGCTGAATGTTATGGTATTAAAAAGAAAGAGGAACAAATAATCCATGTGGCGAAAATATGAATGTTTAAGTGGACGAGTGTTAGATTGACCGACACACAAATGAAGAAGTATTACGACGAATAAACAAAAGGCGAGAAAATTGGAATACTTGGGCCATCTAATTCGGGGACAAAAATACATATTCGTATAAAACATAATGCAAGAAAAGATTGAGGGACAAAGGAATATGAGCTGCAGAATGACGAACTGGATGAAAAATCTCAGAGAATGTTTTGGTTACGCCAGAAACGAACTGTTTAGAACAGCTGTAAACAAAATGCATCAGTCTCAGAACACAAGAATCATGTAATCAGAGATGCAGAACCAATAATTTTACGAGCAGAAGTAGAGAAGACTCTCAACCAACTAAGAAACAAAATATCCCCATAAATCGATGGTATACCAGCTGAGACTGGATATGGATCACAGATGAATGGTCTGATAAGTAGTGCGAATCAACCTTTATCCCTATCCATAAAAAAGGATCATTAACCGTATGCAGCAATTAGAGAACCGTCCCCTTATTCCTCACGCAAGAAAAATCCTGCTACATATAATCAATGAACGACTAAAGAAATTTCTACTTCCAAAGATAGCCGCAGAACAATACGGATTCGTACCAGGAAAAGGAACGCGGGAGCAGATACTGAACACCAGACAGACAATAAAAAAAGCGAGAGAACACCATATACCAATGGTGCTCTGTTTCGTAGATTACACAAAGGCTTTTGATTCAATAAGATAAAATCCCTTCTAGAGTATAAAGGAAAATATGTGAGTACCTAACCACATCGTAAACCTAATAAGAAATCTGTATGATAAAAAACTCAACCAAAGTTAAAATACATGAAATATAGTCAGATGCATTCAAAACAAAGAAAGGAGCTAGACAGAACTGCATACTATCGCCAATATTATACAACATACAACATATATTCTGAATATATAATGAGAAAAGTACTAAACGAAATGTATGGAGGAATTACTACTACTACTGCGAAACGCAGATGACACATTTACACTAGTAGCGAATAAAGACGAAATGATTACCATCACTGGACGGCTAAGCCGGAGAAGCGAAGAATTCAGACTTCAGATCAACACCCGAAAAACAAAAATAATGATCGTAGACTATTAAAAAAAGTAAATCGAGCTTACCTAAATTACTTCGGCTACATAGAAGAACGAGGACCATGGAACGATTGGTAGTAGTAGAAAAAGTAGAGGACCGAAGACCAAGAGGAAGATCTCCAACACGACGAATCCAATCGATGTCTCCAAATGAAGACTCTGGTGGGAAAATCCCTACACGAAGCCATCTATATAGCACAGGATCGCTAACAATATTTAGAGTGTCTCCAAGCCCTGATAAGGGAACAAGGAATGAGAAGAGGAGTAACAAATGAGTGGAGTGAAAAAAAAGAGGATAAATTGGTATATAAGGGACAGTCTAGGATTGGCACCAATTGATGCCATAATGAATAAAATATATAGAATAGGAAAAATTCATCAAAGAAATATTAAAATATAAACCAACAGGAAAAAGTTAATTACTCGCCATACAAAAGAACAGAAAGCAGAGAAAATGTGAAGTTATCCCCCGCTGAAATCGGATGAAGATTTTAAAGAGACACATCTCTTAAATAAATGTCTAGAAGTGTCAGGCCAGAGGGCGGTATATATCTGCCATATTTGACTGATCTAGTACCGCGTGATTTTTATCGGAAAAATCTTAGAAGCCGTAAAGTACTTTCGATCCCTATTGGCTAAAGGTGGCGATAATAAACCACCAACACCAGAGGTGACGACAAACGAAGAAATAAATATTGAGGATGAAGAGATAAAAGGTGCATTGAGGGAATTAAAAAACAGAATTCCTTAAGAATAGAGATCAAGCATCCTAATACCTCTCTTCAAAAAGGGATTCGGATCATTAAATAAAATACTAAAATTAACAATCAAAGCGATAACAAAATAACTGAATGCAATTATAACACTAGCAGATGAACAACAAGGTTTTAAGTCGGGAAGACCATGCACCGACGCTATATTTATAATAATGCAAGTGCAAGAGAAATCATTAGAATACAACAAACAGCATAATCAAAACGATCGAAAATATCTATCAAATCAACAAAATAAAAATAAAAGTAGAAGAAAAACTAAATGACCCAATTAAAGCTGACCTTAATTATTATCCTATTTTAAAGCCTTGAAATAAATTTGATTAATTTTTCAAAAATATCTATTTTGAGAAGGATTTTCGGACTGGGAGTTGAAACGACTAATAAAAAATGTCCAATTAAATTTGTGATGAATTCCCAAAAAAAATTGAAATCGAAAAGTAAAAATTCCATAAGAAAACACCTTTAGAAACATATCTAATTATCAGCAGGAATTGTTATATAGATCAAATCTAAAAATAACTTTTCCAAAACGCGGTTAAAAATCCTGTGAATGTTTCCTCTTAAATTAAAAAGGTATTGCTAGACAAACAATACTTAAAAATCAAAAATTAATATTTTTAATTATTCCGTTAATTTTTTTCACACCCCGTATAAACGTCTATAACATCACATAAAAATAAAATTAATCTAACAGCGAAAGTAATTCCTAATTAAATTAATTCGCGGAGACATCCTGTATAACAGTTCACTTTCCCTTTCGATCAGCTGGAGGTAATAATATTCTCAAATATACATATCCGGCGATGTTGCCCGCCCGTCAAAAATTCCGAGGCGCCGTTGAAATACACCGCGCGGCAACAAAATAATGTAAATGACCTTATTAACGGCGACGTTGTCGCGCGTTTCACAATTTCTAGATTCCGAAGAAAATATATTTTCCATTGGAACGAATTGCCGCGGGATAAAAAAAAGAAAATTGGCGACGTTGCCATAATTAGGTAATTAACAATTTTTATGAAAAGTAGTAACTTTAATATTTAGATGGATCGTTAAAGAAACATTCTGAATGATAACTTTGTCTTAATATACTTTTTAGGTTAACTATACCTACTTTTTCCATTTGATCAAATTCCCATCGGATAAATGTAGCTATCGTCAAGCTGTCAAAATCTATACTGAACGTCAAAATGAGTTCTTTTTTCTGTCAAACTGTTTATTTTGTTTGCTTTTTTACTCTTGATTAATTTTTTTTTCTTATTAATACGTTAATCATAATCAATAAATTTTTTTAAGGATATCGTATTATCTTGTAAGTAATGCAATTGAAATTTTAACAATTTGAATCTTATTTTCTTTTGTTCTTTACCATATTCTAGATGACTACTTATATTTCCTTTTCAACTATTACTATTCCATATTTTACCTATTATAATTTCTTTGAATGTATGTTTTAACTGTAGAGAAAAAACTTACGATCAGAGATTCCATAAACAGACATTCCATACGTGTTGCACACTATATTTCTGCTACGACAAACATTTCTTGTTCTCTTCTTCCATTTTTCTATATATTGCTTAAATTTATTTTGGATATTTATTATTTATATATTTAATAAACTTTAGATATTTATTTTTAATTTTTTGAGAAGAACTGTTTTGTTTTTTCCTTAAAGTTTTCAATTTTAAAATAAATAACACTAGTTAGTTGTGCTGTTTATTTTTAATTATTGTAGGATCCTAGGATATTTAAGGATAGAAGTTGGGAAGAAAGGCGAGGATAGTTTTGTTCATTTTAAGATTTTATATTTTTTCATTGTATGTTTTATGTTCGGGTGTTAAAGTTTATATTATATATAGTTTATGTTATAGAGATATAAATATTTGATATGAATCAATCTAAGCTTTGGAATAATATACTGTTTCCTGAGGGGTCGTCTTCTCTTTCGAAGTTTGACAATATTATTATAATTATTTGTATTTTTTACTTCTGCTCTAAAAATGTAATTATTTTCATAATTTTGTTCCCTACTTTACGTAGCCAAATCACTATAGTGTTTGCATCTTTAATTCCTTACTGCTTTTGTTTCTTTTGAAACAGTCGTTTCTTCGATACTATATAATGTACTACAGATACTAAATATATAACATCAAGAACGGCGTATTTTTTTAGCTAGTTACTTAGAATTTTGTTCAAAGGAATTGTTTCATTTCTATAAATTAATTAGGTGCAATAATTGCAATTCTTGCGAGTTTCATTGAGATGTTTTATTAAAGATCTTTTGGTTGGTAATATTGAATTCAACATTATTATTTGAAATTCACCACAGACATGAGCATTAATTAATTATATATATATATATATATATATATATATATATATATATATATATATATATATATATATATATATATATATATATATATATATATACATAACATTGAGTTTGGGAAGGTTAGAGTCAATAAAAGGGCTTTAGAAGTCTATTTTTAATTGGTCGAGCATTCACATGGGTTTACATTCCCTTTTAAGAGCTACAAGAAAAACTTACTACTTTTCCCGACTACATCTTACAAATTAATCGTCAGAAAGATTTGAATTTTGACCAAGGTCGATATAAATAAATTATCCATAACAACTAAAAGTCAACGTTATGTCAACGAAAACAAGACTAGAGCGAAAAACAGCTTAAAGTGGGGGTTATTTTCGGCGACTTAAAAAATAAGTTGTTTCATATTTTAATTGAAATATGAAACAACTTATTTTTCGTATGGTATGGTAAGACGTATGGTCTTCAACAATGAAGACCATACGTCTTCATTGGCCGATCACTTTTTTTGCCAACGTCTTGACTGAAATCAAAGTTAAAAACTATTGGCAAGAAATTCTGTCAGATGAAGAATCGGATGAGATTGGCGACACGTATCTTTCGGAAGAGTATCAACCAACTAATTCCAGAGATACCAATCAACAGAATAAAAAAAGAAAACGTGTGGCGGAAATACCGAACCATTGGAACGAGATGTATCGGCGTCCACCAGTAAAGAAAAGGAATATACGAATTTCGGAGAACATACTATAGAATCTGTCATTGCCCAACATTCTGAAGTCTCCGAACAGGAAATTTTAGAAGAACCAATAGTATCCAATGCAATGAATGAAGCTATTGTTTGGGTGCCGGTAAACAGTGAAAATTTACAGAAATTTACATTTGAGGTATATAATTCTGCAGGTTTTCAAACACAATATACGAAAACTTCTACAACAAATCGCCCTTTCAATTCTACGAATATTTTGAAGACGATGGTATTTGATCCATGATGGTAAGTATCTATTTATTTTGTTCAACTGATTTCGATTTTTTTTTTTAATTTTTGGGTCGAAGAATGCCCTGTTATGCCCTACAGTGTCAGGAAAGAAATCAGAAGAAAAGCGTACGTATTACCGCGTGGCACAACACTAATGTAGCCGAAATAAAACGATTACCGGGTATAGATATATGGATGGAATTATGTCATTTTCCATCTTTTCATTCGTACTGGTCAAAAAATTATCTTTATGTGAATAATATCAAAAAAGTAATATCAAGGAATCGCTTCCAGTTAATGTGGATTCAATTCAATAATTCAATAACAACAGATCACTGTTTGCAGATGATCGGTTAGCAGACTGAAGGATAAATTCAAGGCTACCATCGTTCCAAAGGAAAACGTGTGCATTGACGAAACTTTGGTGTCTTTTAGGGCGACTAAAATTCTAGCAGTATATTACCAACAAGAGGTACAAATTTGGGACAAAATTATTCAAATTATGCCTGGAAGGTGGTTATACCTACCATTTTAACGTATATTGTGGAAAAGAATATGCTGAAGGTGATAGAACAGCACTTATAAATGCCTGTGTCGCGCATCAAAGTATTGCCAAAGAAAGCATGACGATTACCAAATTCAAGGAAGAGGTATTTCGGGGTCTATTAGGACAGAAGCACAGGCAAAGTATGATTTTTAGACCATCTGGCCTGCTCGATATGTCCCCGTGTATTTTAAATGAGTTCGAGAAGTCGCTGTTTAGCTACACAGCATTTTCTGACGACCTAGCACGTGAGTCTACGTCGGCATCACGCGGCCCGTATATAACTTTTATGTGTGAGTCCATGTTGGTCTCTCATGGCACTTAACTTGTTAACTGTTACAATTTAAATATTTCTTACGAAATAATAGTAAAAGATCAATAACTTTTATGGAAAAAACATATTTATTTATTTTTTCGATATTTCCGCGAAGTGAATTTTATTATTGGTTATGGAAGGTTCTTTTTTTTAAGATTTTGTTTTTTCGCCATCTTTTTAGTGATCCTACTTACAAGCGCGTGATCAAAGTTATTATATGTCGTATTTTCGAATTCATTCGAGCATATTTCGAACATACGAAATTATAAGAAATTCGCTCGAAATTCAGTTTTTTGTATTTTCGAATAGTGCGTGTACGAATTTTTTCGTATACGGTGACTCGAATGGGTCTGAACCATTCGAATTTCGATGCTAGTATACGATCAAAGTAATTCTTGTCATTTCAATTGTCACTGGGCCCGTGTACGTCAGATATTTCAGCTGATAGTTTTTAATCGTTGTTTTAAGGTATGGTCCTAAAGTTTTGGGAAAAATTTCACCTGGTCTGATTGAGAAGCAAAATGCATTTAACAAAGAAGGCCATGGAATTGAAATGTCATCAGTTATTGACATTTAATAAACAAAGCAGAATATTTTGGTTTGTGCTCTGCAAAATGTCTTATAAAATTGATATTCGTCGAGGTGTTTATAATATGATTGGGCGAATGTCGAAACGAGATATTGTTAATATTTATCGAGATCAAAACATAAGCAAATTGACAATTTATCGCACAATCAGAGAATGTGAAGAAGGGATACCATGTGTTAACTTGCGTAAAAGTGGCCGACCGCGGATTTTGAACCATATAAGAGAGGCAAGACTGATTGAAGCAAATTCTTCTCATATGTATAACATTTCGAAGGACGTTCAAAAATACACATTCAGATTCGTATACGAAATTTTTCAATCGAGTTAACTCGATATTAAAAAAAAACAGTTATTAGCTTATAAATTATTGCAAAAATAAGGGTTCTTTGCAATTATCTCGGTAAATTGTTCATGTATTGTAATTTAGAAAAATCTTTTGAAAATAAAAAGAAACGTTTTATAGACAAAAATGATTTTTTCACTTTTTATGATTGTTTAAACAAAAACCAAGCAAAATCAGCTAACCGTCTTCAAAGATTTGTCATTAGCTATCCCTCATATACCTTTTAGAACCTTTATAAGATTTTTACTCGAAATTGATGATTTTTTCACTATAGACTGGAGTAAAAGGGGATGTAATAACTGATGTATAAAGATACATTACTTCATTGGACCAATTACATCCAACAACTATTTAATCATGAAAGAGAAGAACTATCATTAGTAATGACAGAGGTTACCGAACTACCAATATTACGAGAAGATACTACAAAACTACTGGACCAGATGGCGTATCCATCGAATTATTAAAACTCATTGATGAAAATTTTGTCCATGTAATGGTTCAATTCTTTAATTTAATATATCAGACTGCCATCTCCTTCACAATTGCTGCAATTGGACCCTTAATGACATAATTTGGATTTAGAAATGTTGTGACCATAAGAGAAGCTTTGTTCGGTTTGAATATGCTGGCAAACAGATGCAAGGACATAAATCAGGGCATGTACTTATATTTTGTAGGTCAGCAGTTTCCAGTCTTTCGATATTTATTGTGTTTTTATAATTTTGTTAATTAATGCTGCTAGTTATTACTGACAGACAGAAGAAACAACTAAAGGCATCATACTAGAAGAATACAAACTTCTTTATGTTCCTTTAAAAACTTAATTTTTCTCATTAACTATTTTTTATATTTTATAACTATTTGTAACATTCGTATTCTTAAAATCTGGCTCAAATAAAAAGCATGATACGTAAATTTTCTTTCAACGAAAACTGTGGCGCCTAGCTTGAAGAGCACGATAAAAAAAATTTCAAATGTCTTGATACGCTGCAGGTTTGTCGTAATAAATATATCCAGTTAAAAGGAGGATATGGTGAATAATAAAATACTAGCAGTTCTCCAATAGGGTAAGACTGTTTCAATATACCCCGTATATATTTACTAATTGGTTTGTTTTTTCCTATCCACAGATTCAAAGTCAAAATATTTTTTTAAAAAACAAAATATAAGTTTACTGTTAAATATTCTCACATTAATGAAAGTACTTTAAATTTACATTTAATAAATCGTCCTAAATAATTTTCTCGTTTTGATTAAGTATTTAATTCTTAATGGAATCATTACTTCCAGGAAAACATACACATCCTATACATAAATATATAATTATACTTTCCCTTGAATGTCATAAATTATTCCATTGCTAAATTACGTGCCGTTGTTGCCACCCGCTCGAAAAATATATCGTTCTTTCCAGGGGACAAAACGACTAACGCGATCTATCGCGTGGTTGCCATTCATTTCTAAATTTCGAAGTGTAGCCGTTTTACGACGTTTTGGTTTTCCCATTGGATATAATTTGGCCGGTGTTGTCGCGTCTATGATAAATCTGGAACTGGTGGATTTCACTAATAAAAGTACAGGGTGATCCATAAGTGTAAGTATTGTAATAACGGAAAATATTGATTTTTTTTATTATGATTTTTTAACATTAGCGATTTAGGATGAAGAACATGCTGATACGAACAAAATTGACTTTGTTATTTCTTTTTATTATAAACAATCGTTAAAGTTATTACTGTGACTGTAGGGTCAAAGTCACATTATGAACTGAGTTTAATTGTGACCTTCCTTTCTTGCTTTCTCTAATCGTTTCTCAGTAATTAGTGCGACTCACGCGGTCCTATTCCTCCCAGAAAGTTAAGTACTAAAATATTCTTTGCTCTATCACACATGTTCCAGCTGTGGAATTCTTTAGTGCGTAGCAGTATGAAATTATGTTTAAAAAGTATTAAATTTTTTTTCGCAAATGTTGCACTAATTTTAATAAAAAAATAATGTGGCTACCTACATAATCTATTCAGGTATAAAATATCATTAATAATCAAGTAAATTTATTAGAAATAGAAATCTTTTGTACTATTAAAAACAAAAGAGCAAAATTAAACAAACTTTTGCAACATGACAAAATTTTTTGTGAGATTTTACTCTTGTGAGACTTAAGCATCATTTACCCGTGCATTTGAACACTATAACGTTAAATGTACATGACGCTCTTGTACATGTATATTCCTCTGTCAACTGTCCATTAATGCAAATGAATGCTGTATCAAGTATCAATTCTTTCATGGGGAGTGTAGAACTCTAAATCAACAGACAAATAAAATATAAGTGGCTCTACCAGCGTACACCAAAGACGCACTGGTTTTTTTTTTCTCGCCGGGTAAAAGTATAAACTTTTAAGAATTTTTATAAACAATTAAAAGTATTTCGAAAACGAATTGACCGATCGGATCTTGGGAAGTATCATTCAATTTGTAATTAAAATACCTACAATATAATAATTTTTGCATAAAAAAGAAATTTTACAAAAGATTTTCAAAAAGTAAAAATGGCAAAAAATGTTTGTACCTTATTAATTTTGCATAAACTATTGTGTCAAATTTAATATAGCATAGCTCAAATTAAAGCTTTTTACAATTTCTATTTTTAATGGGAATAAGTCACAATTTAAGTTAAAAATAAGTTTATTTTTGACGTTTCGATTATCGGAAACTCGGAAATCGTTCTTCAAAATCTTCTTCTTTTGGCATCATAACCCTGGATGGGTCTTTTCCTGTCTGGCTATGTCCTTCCATTTAGATCTCTCTTGAGCCCTTGGGCCCGTCTTATATTCATGGTATTCAGGTCGTCTTCTACGTCATCCAACCATCTCGTCCTGGGCCTTCCTTTCTTTCGCCTTTCTACCGGCTTCCACTGTAACATCTTCTTTGTCGTTTTCGTGTCTTCTTATCGCTGAACATGTTCCAGCCATGACAGTCTTTGACTTTTTACAAATCTTACAATGTCATACCTTTCATTCAGCTCATTAACCTCGTCGTTTCTCCTGATTCTCCTTGTGTGTAGTCTTCTTCTTGCACCGGGCCATATACTTTTCTCAATTTCGATGTCATCAATATTTTATTAATTAGCATAGTATGTACAATTTCCACTGGAAATAGGTGCATTAATTTCTCTATTTCTTTTATTCTTCTAATTGATTTCTGTGCCCAGATATGTGAAGACACACGTTCAATAGTATAGTTGTCTATTGCTATATTTTGATGGTCACGTACTTAGTTTTTATTTCGTTTATTTTAAGTCCTATTTTTTTGTGCTTCAGGATCAATTTCCTTGAACGTTTCCATTAGTCGTGTCTTGCTTCTACTAATAATGGCGACATCGTCTGCATATGCAATAATTTTTACTGTTTTGGTGTTTATATGGCCGGTTACATTGGTTTTTCTGATGACTGCTTCAAGAACTAGGTTGAACAGCATGGTTGAAAGTGCGTCTCCCTGTCTCACCCACATGTTGATGTCAAACACGGGAGACAGTTCTCCATCTATTCTAACTGCGGCTTTTGAACCCTACCACGTCATTTTTATGAGGCTGATATATTTTTTGCTATACCTAGATTTTTTTTAGCAGCGTTTTGTCCCTTTTCACACTAGCAAAAGCTTGTTTAAAGTTTATATACATATTATATAGTTCTATGTCGTATTCACAGGCTTTCTCTGGTATTGTTTTAAGTATGAATATGTTGTCTGTAGTGGCTCTATTTGGTCTGAATCCATTTTGATAATCACCAATTATATTTTCGGAGTATTCTGACAATCTAGTGTAGATAATGCCAGAAAGGATTTTGAGAAAGGAGAAAGAAATGTAATTGGTTTGTTATTCTGGCATTCCCTCTTATATCCTTTTTTATATATTGGCTGTATAAAACCAACTGCCCATTCCTCCGGCATTTGCTCTTTATCTTTATCAGGTACTTTATCAGGTAATGAACTCTTCCCCACAGTTCGAGTCCTCCATATTTCAACAATATTGCCGTAACTCCGTCCGTTCCTGGCGCTTTACTGTTTTTTAGTTTCTTTATCATTTCAACTACTTCTTCATAACTCGGATTTTCAATGTGCTGCTCCGCCGTAAAATATATTATCTCCTTTTGATCATTTCCATTGTCTGCATTTAGGTTTTCCTCAAAGTATTCTTTCCATCTCATTATAATTTTTTGTTTCTCTGTTAGTAGTTCTCCGTCCTTGTCTTTATATTGTCAATTTTGGTCTAAATGGTTCTCAAAATACAAATCATTAACACATTTTGTTTCTTATTATTTGGTGAAAAATTCTTTTAATAATTAAAATGATATTGCCAATATTGCTGAGTTCACTAACATTCTATAACTATTCAAAATTCACTAACTAATGGTCAAAGTCATAAAAGAAAATAGTTACTTGCAAAATCGAAATACGTTAATTTAACAAAAAAAGCATTCAAAATTTATTTGTTGAGAAAACTTTCTATGTACATAAACATTAAATAATTTCGAATCATCCTGTATAATAAAATTTATTTCAACAAGGTTTTCTACTTTTAAAAAATATATAAACGATGTTTCAAAATATTATGTATTATTAATGAAACAATTACCAACAGGACAATTATTATTTAAAACCGCATATTGCCATTATCTTTATTTTTTTATTTGTTTCACGGCGCAATATCAACAAGCTTACGACCATTCATAAGTAAGATGAATGACCTTTCTTATTATCGAATCGATAGTAAACCCGACGTTGCCACGTTCGACAAAAAAAATAGGGAAACAGTGAGTCGCTTGGACGACGCTAAAACGGTTGCCGGTTCTCTCAGAAACTTGAGATCTTCCGAAAATATCTCACTCGCACGCGTTGCCAAGTCTCTAATAAAATCGGAAATGTTTAGAAAATAAATGGAAAAATCTAAAAATTGTTTTATATAGTAAACATGTGTTAAATAATTTATAGAGAAATGTATATTTGCGATAATTGTTACTTAGAGTATAATTTTTGCGATAATTGTTATTTAGAGTATTAGAGAGTAATGTGTTTGCTTTCGAATATTGCTGTTAGCTCATATATTTTGGAACTTAGTTCTTAAAATCATTTTATTTCGATTCAGAGATTTCACCATCTACGAGGTCTATTGCCCCTATATTGTTTATTAATATTCAACTCCGCCCTTTGAGTTTCAAGCTTCATTCTAATCAAAGTATTCTAGGTGTAAGCAGTATTTTGTACAATGTTTATAAATAAAATTTCCGTTACAATATTTTCTTGATTTATTTAGAGGGTATTCTGCTATAGTAAAAAATCTTATCTTCAGTATGATGCACATTTATTAAAATCAAAATGATAGCATAGAAATAATAAGTAACATACCTAGAGGCTTTTGTGGGTTTGGTGGTCAGTCGTTTATAGAAGAAGGTTGAGAAGACGTGGATCTTCGATTTTTGTTCGGAAGGTAAGTTGTCCACGAGATAGGTTAGGTAGAAATCTATTATCACATCGTTGAGAAACTGGTCTTGAGCCAAGCACATGTAATCCTCCGTGTTGATGGTTAAGCGGTAACGGCCCTCCGGCGGATAAGTCAACAACTGTTTTATCTCGGCGAAAGCGCTGGAAGAAAATAAAAACAAATCTTCAAATAAAACCATGTAAAGATAATTCATAATGTCGTGGACCTGACGTAATCATTTAGTGACGTCGATCTAAGAACGAAACAATGATATCGGGCATTGCTAAAAACATGCAGTTCTCTTCGGTGCGTTATCGTAGCGAGACAGAGACGAACCAGTTTTTGCGTTAGTGAAATAGCTTTATTGTTTTTTTTTTTGTGAACAATCGTTCCATTGATAACTTTGTATTTAACTTATTTCGTCTTAAAACAATACCAGCAGAAGTGGTTCTAATTTTTTTTAAACAATAATTGTTTTTAAACAAATTGTATAAATCAATTTCATCTGCTCGTGCTTGAATAAAAAAGGTTTATTTTAATTTTTCTCTAAAGTTGATCGTTTTCAACTTATAAACAATTTAAAACTGAAAAAAAAAAACGAAAAATGAGTATTTTTAAGGCTCAAAAACACACAATTATTTTTGAATTCACCAAACCTTGTTCTATCAGTTTTTGATACTTTAGATTGGGCTTATTTGATTTTAAAACATTGTTTTTAGTTGTTTGAGGAACTTATCACAACCTAAAAATGGATTTATACAAAACTGTTTAATAAATTAGGACCATTTTTTGTATGGGCGACATCTTAAACATTATTCTGCGGTATTTTATGAAAGTGATTACTTATGCAAATATGGGAGTAAGACAGGGAGATGCCCTATCAACCATGCTATTCAACCTAGTTCTTGAGGCAGTCATCAGAAAAACCAATATAACCGGCCATATAAACACCAAATCAGTACAAATTACTGCATATGCAGACGATGTAGCCATCATTAGTAGGAATAAGCCACGACTAATGGAAGTGTTCAAACAAATTGATCCTGAAGCAAAAAAAAAGAGGTTCCAAAATAAACGAAGCAAAAACGAAGTATATGACAGCCAAAAGAATAACTGACAATGAAAATAATATCACAATAGACAACTATACTATCGAACGAGTGGATGCCTTTACATATCTCGGCACAGAAATCAATCAGAATAACTCGGTAAGTAGCGAAATTAATGCACGTATTTCCAGCGGAAATCGTACATACTATGCTAATAAAAGATTGATGACATCGAAATTATTAGACAAAAGAACCAAAATGACTATCTACAGAACACTGATTAGACCCGTAGTATGGATGTGAAACTTGGGTAATGACGAAAAAAGATGAAGCCTAACTCAGGATATTCGAGAGAAAAATACTGAGGAAAGTATATGGCCCGGTACAAGAGGAAGATGGCACATGGAGAATCAGGAGAAACGACGAGGTTAATGAGTTAAATGAAGGTTATGACATTGTAAGATTTGTGAAAAGTCAAAGACTGTCATGGCTGGGACATGTGCAGAGACAAAACGATGCAAAAACAACAAAGAAAATGTTACAATGGAAGCCCATAGGAAGGCGAAAAAAAGGAAGGCCCAGAACGAGATGGTTGGATGACGTGGAAGACGACCTGAAAACAATGAACATAAGACAATGGAGAAGAAGGGCACAAGAGAGATCTGAATGGAAGGACATAGACAGACAGGCAAAGACCCATCCAGGGTTATGATGCCAAAAGAAGAAGAAGAAAGATTACTTATGCAAAAAATCTCATGGGAATATTTTTCATAAGGAATTCGAGGTTTTCGTCTCGTAAAAACATCTTTGGTGAATTTAAAACCAAAATCCTATTATTATTTTATCAAACATTGATTTGTTATTTATTTATTTGTCCTCTAGATTTTTTTCAGTTCTCAAAAGGTTTATTTATAAGCCAAATTAGTGCAATGTAAATATTTTACATTTTTACACAGCAATTCTTATAGGCAGGGAAAACGGGAAGTCGCAAATATTTATTACATCTTTCAATGTGAGATAAAATAAAAATGCGATGACTAACTCGAATATTTAAGATTAGAGAAACATAATAAATATGTCATGTTTATTGGAAATCTCGATAATGAGCACATGTAAATCCTACCTTGTCGCCTAATTTCCTATGAAATTAAAATGGTGCATGTTTTTAGGGTCCATTTATTTTTTCGGGCAAGCATATTTACGAGGTTTACGAGGTTCTGATACATTTCTAACCGGGTGAGAAAATATGTACACATATTGTTGATCTTTGACTTTGGGTTTGTATGAATGGCTGATGATGGAAAACAACCGTGAAACAGCGATAGTATTTCAAAACAACGAAACATATCAGATGAAATAGTTGACATTGCTCCAGGCAGATTTGCTGTGGAACATAAGGGGAAAAGAAGAGCGACGAGAATAGATCTTTACACCATAATAAAAATTTCCTATTCGCAACTTTAATAATAGAGTTAACTGACTTACCCAAAACCGGGAGTTGGCCGGGCCACATCCTTAGGACAGGTCTTAATCAAAATGTCATTGGCCTCCTTGATGTTCAACTCCTCGAAAATACTAGGAGGGTGGCTGTAAATCGTTTGAAACGCGTTCCTATTATCTTCCGAAAGATCATCCGGCAATAAAGTCAGTCGACGATGAACCTCGTCTTCCAGGGATAATGGATCGTAGTAGTAGTCGCTGTCCGTCATCATATCCAGCACTGTCCGTACTTGGGAGGCTGCAGACGGATTCAGATAGTAGAAGATCACGGGCAAGGAACTGTTGAAGCTGACCAATACTTTGACGGTGTCGCATTTTCCGAACGTTATTGTTTTTACGCCTTTTTCCTTGTGTGGATGCGGAACCTTTATGGTTACCGCTTCCGAATCTATTACGATCTGAAAACAAAATGACACGGTGTTATTTCTAACAAGTATCATATAAATTAACTGAAATACTAAGTAAATACTAGTGCCACTTACATCTTCTAAAGGAATACATCTGTATGAGCCAATGCGAACGGTCCTGCATTTGACTTTTGTCCGGACGATTTCTTTTTCAGCTATCGATTTGGTCGGACCTGTAAAAAATAAGATACAAAAGTATTTACTAACCGGTTTGATTAAAAATAAGTGTGATTAACGTTGCAAATAAACAAAGATATACATACCATCATTTTTTGATAAATGTCTTTGAATGTCTGCCAGTGAAGGTTCCTTAGATTTCGGACTGATAGTTACAGAATTGCCCAGTTTCTGCAAAAGATTTTCACTCTGTAACAAGCAAAATACATGTAGCATACTGAGCTGAAACGTGGATACTCACACACAATGACTTACAAGAATTTCTTAAGTGGTTCACGTGAAAGGTTCTAAGAAGAATATCCAGAGGACTAAAAGAGCAGAGTTTGTGTCATAGACGATACAACTTTAGAGTTATATATAAGCTTCGGGAAAGCTGACGTTATGAAATTCATTATGGTAGCACGCCTCAGATGGATTGGGCATGTAATGGTGAGAAAAATATTCGACTGAAGAGGACCAGTGGGACGACATACTAGAGGTAGACTGAAATTTAGGTACCTGGACAACTTAAAAAGACAGAGAAGGGTTGCTAAAGATAGGACAGAATGAGGAAATATTCTAAAGACAGTTTTAACTCATAAAGAGCTGTAGTGCCTGTGATGATAACAAGCAAAATTCACCAATAATAAATACTGGAAAAAACTACAACAAAATGACTAAAGACTAAACGTTAATGTTTCTCCTCCTTATCACGCACCATATAAAGCCAGTTGCACAGCAAATTCTAAATAAAGACTCATGAATATGAGAATATGAGTAATGAAGAATATGAACTATTTTAGACCACATGGACAACACTTATTAATACACTAATATTATATTAAACAAGGGGCACTACTAACACTATCAATAATATACTGGAAACTTACAAGTTTGGGAGATTCTTCTTCTTCCTCATCGGAGCTAATGACGTGAACGCTGTCTTCGAGTGTTTTAGATCTGGTCGCTTTCCTCTTTTGGGGAGACGGAACTTTTGGTGCAGCGACCGCTGAAACAACATAAAAATACATTAAAAAAAGAAACACCACCTTCACAACTAAGTATAATCTAAGAATGATCCCAATAATACTTAAGGCGATATTAATACATGTGTTCTTTACATCTAGAAAGCAAGATATTGAAACAGTGACCCACATAGCAGTGTAATTTTATTTCATTCTTGATGTTTTGGTCTGTATTATCAGGTAAGATATACTACTATACATCTTTGTTTGTAAAAACTTGGCACTTTAATGTAAGGGTTTATTTATAAATAAAATTCTTCTATATATTTATAATTCTTATTTCTCCGCAGCTGTTCCCTTTTCAGGGGTCGCTATTCCTTACTCTTCTTTGCCACTCATTTCTGTTCATTGTATCTTCTCCACTTAAACCTTTCTCTCACAAGTTCTCTAGCACATAGTCCTTTCATCTTGTCTTCAGCTTTCCTCTACCTTTTACCCTCAACTTACTTACTTTACCTGTCCAGTACAAACAATTAATTCTTGTCCATCCTAAACTGAGCGCTCCTAAATTACCACGTCAGTTGTGAGCAAGGTTTCTCTGACTCGTTAGACAATTGAGAGTTCTCCACATAGGATAAGGAAGCTGGGGCTACCAGACAAAGAGATAAAAGTTCCTCTCGAGGATTTAGATGGCGAGCAATAGCTTCTTTCCATATGGCAAGACAATTTTTTTTAGTGTATCTTGCAGATGTGTTAATCTGACCAGAAAGCTTTTTCTAGATTTAAGTCTTCATGCAGTAGGCTTGTGGAATGGATGTCATGGATTTAGAGCATATATGTATATATGTCCTAGTATCTATTGGTATGAGTTGCTTGTTTGTGTTAATTTTACATATATAGTGTAGGTGCTATCCACTCTCTATCTACTATTCTTTCTCTATTGGAAAATAATCTGTTCTACAGGAAGACATGGATAAGACAAGTGAGTTTACTGTCTATTGTAACAAAGTAGCTTTTGGAGAAATCTACTGTGATTTATGGTGTCAAACAGAAGTGAGATCTACAAATATCGCCCCGGATACCTGTACCTAGTACCCATCTTTGGTGTGCTGTATAAGATTTTGTGATGTACATGATCTTCTCAGTCTAAAGCCACTTTGTTTTATGAGTTTTTCCTCTATTCTGGATGAAATTCAATTAAAGATCATATATGGATATTTTGAATAAGTCTCAGAGCAAAGATACTGGTAGATATTTCTCTAAAAGTTTAACAGCTCTATGCTTCATCCCACATACTTCTTATTTCAATGCCTGACGTGCACAAACCATTACAGTCTTTGTTCTTGGATCTTTTTTGAGACTAACCACCCCAATTCTTTCTGTAATCACATCGTTTCTGATCTTGTCCATTCTAGTTTTACACAACATTTACCATAACATTTTCATTTCAGTTACCTCATTGTAAAATTGATGAGAACTTACTAGAATTTTTTATTCTTTCTCTTCCCAGATTTAATGGCTTGGCCTAATATAACTTTCTTTCCATGTAACAGGAAAGATACATGTAAAAATGACATTAAATGTCTTAAGCAATGACCAGGATAATTATCAGACACATTTTCAATAATATATTGAGGACACATCAAGACTTAAGGTATATTTGATAGGAAGAGGAGAAAATTTATCATATATTCATGATAAGGTACATTTTGAACACATCACTAGATCATCATGTTGTTAACACAGTTAAAACTGGATTAGTTTGCTTCTTTAAATATACTGTCGAAACTAATTTTCCAAAGAAATCCACAGTCTCACTGCCAGTTTTTACAAATAGACAGATGATCTTTTGTTGTTCAGATACCTCCAAAACTTTCTTCGGCTTGACAGGAAACTTCTATTATACTGTTTGTTTTGTTTCTATTATACTGATTGTGACATTAACTAGTTTATATTTCTAAAAGATTTATATTTCTGGTATGGAATACAGTTTTTATCTTGCTGTGATTGTTTTTTCACGATTGCTGTTGATGATATGAAACGGATGATATGAAACCAAACAAACGAAAAACATAAGCAGAATGTGACTGAATAAAAGATTGAAGAGATTAGAACAATATTATAAGATAGGAAAAGTAATAAAGAAGTTGCAGAGAAGATAAATGAATGCATCATATGAAAAATATTAAAACCTGTAAGTAGTGTTTATATTATATTTTATTATGTATTAATTTTTAATGTGAATTTTTTATTACAGATTACCATAGCTGTGTCACTTAGACACTTCAAGAAGGTTTTGACAGATCCTTGGTTGCAAATAAATCAATTGTTAGTATTAATTACATTTTACTACTTCCAAAAGCTATGGTAGGGTATCAAAAGGGAAAAAGACCTCCACAGCAGTGAGGAAGTTACATCTTCTTCATTCAAAAAAATGTTGCAACAAAAAGAATGCAGAAAACAAGAAAAATAGATAGAAAAGGCTGCAAGAATGACAGAAGGAGTTCAAAAAATAAAGTTAAAAGTCAATGTAAATGAAGAAGTATCAATAAAAGCTAAAAGTCACAACAAAACTAACATTTGACGTCAACAATCCCTAAACATAATGAGCTCTAACCAAACTATCAATATACCTACTGAAGAACAACAAAAGACTTATATGCCCAGGATGTGAACAGTTGTTTAATGGTAGTATGATCAGACATGAGAATTACAAGGAACGATAGCAAGAGTACACAAATGACATTTTTGTAATATAATTTTAGAATAGTGAGAAATTTTGAAGTAGAAAAAATATTATTGAGCAATTTTGAGTTTCTATTTTTTTTTTCAACCTTGTGATACAGCTCTTGATCAACTAAGTGCATACTCTTACCTCCTTTACCCTATGATTAGTGGTAGATATGTTTTTTAAATAGACCTCTTCAATAAGATCTGATAAAATAGCATCATAAAATGGAGTTCACTAATTTTTTTTCACTATCTCACTTAAAGCTCCAATTATAATAGTGTCTACCTTTTGGGCCTTCTTCTAAGTTATGTATTATTAAGGACTTAGTGTTGCTTCACTAAGGTGCTAGTGGAGTCATTTCTTGTACTTCATTGTGTAAATCCTGATCTCTTCATTGGCTGTTGGAACTGTCAGATTTCTACAAAAGCAATCATTGCGAATGATCCACTTGTTTTAAAATATTTTTATAATTTTAAGAATACCTTTAGCTACACACCCCATAGTTGTATGTAGTAGTAGCCCCAAGTTTACTAGATATAAATACTTATTGACCACTTGGATTTTCTTTAAAGCAAATAATACATTATCTAACTTTGAGGACAAGGATATTCTTTTCTTTTTTTTATTTATCTTACAATTTTTGAGATTTTTATACCTGTTTTTGTTACTCTTACATTCCTAGTTTCATCACCTAAAATATCTTCAAATTTGACTTTGGTATACTTTTTCAGAAGTCCAAAAAAACTTCGCATTTTAAACACATAACCTTATCTTTTAAATATATTAAGTTTGCGATACATAGGTATAATATTATTGATAAGGGTAAAAATTGTGCACCAAAACATAAAACTGAGTCACCTGAGAAACCAAGTACCAAATTCACATTTACATTGAAGTAAATTCAGAACTAGTTCAGAACCGATTCTGGAACACCACAACAAAATGTAGTGCTTTGGAATGTTTTTTTTTATTGCTAATAATACCCGGAAATCTATGAAATGTCTTTAAATACAAACTATTTTTTTAGATTAGTAAAATTATAACACGGAATAATGTGTTTTTGTTCACTATAAATTAAAAACATTATAAAAATCGAGTATTCATATCCTCGACGTACAAAACACTCGACACCCATGATGACCACGATCAATACCAAACATAACCTTCAATAAAAATGACATTTTTAAGGTTAACAAGAACGCTCTCCCTAATTTTAATTTTGTAATTCATCTTTTGAGGTTTTTATTGTCAAAAATATATCAACGGGAATTCTTGAGGGCACAAAAAAAACATGGATTCGTATATAAAACAAAAATACATATAAATATTGTCATTAACATACCTGCTCTGTCTGATAGTAAGTTGATCTTGATTAACATGCCACATTTGCGGAGAGTATAATATTTTTTATTTTAAATGAACGTGAGTTTAAATAAACACCAAAAACAACTTCCACTTTAATGGTTTGTTGGAACCTGCCGAACCTGCACTTGATTTACATGGTGACATTGACGTAACAATCTTATTTTATTCTAAAACGAAGATAGTCGATCCCGAGTATTCAACAATACAGTGCAGTACGAGAGAAAGGGCAAAAGTAGTAAAAGAATATGCTAATTTATTTTTTATAGGTTTTTTAAACTCCATTGGAAATGGAAATAAAGTGGAACAGAAAAAAAACTGAATGTAATTTCAGAAAAATGTCTTCAGTAATCACATTTATATAGAAAAATGTTGAATTTTTGTTGGACTTGAAGAAAAAGTGTCAAAAAGCTTAAATTTGAAGTTTTTTCATGCAAACTAATACCAGTGTTAAAAAACAAGAAAAAAAGTATTAAAACAATGTAAAAAAATTCAAACATCGGACATTTTTTCCTTAAGGCTAACAAAAATACGAAATTATATTGTTATAATCATTAACAAATATCAATAATTTTTACTGATACTTTGTATCAATATCAGAATTCGAAACATAATTTTAAATAAGGTTAAATTTGTTCAAATCCGAAAAAAATGTGGCATATAAAAAATGAACAAGAAAGTATAAAAAAAGTAAATGAACAGTATTAGCCACTTACCTGAAGTAATTTTCTGTTGTTGTTGCCCCTGTTGTGTCTGTTGTTGCTGCTGCTGTTGCATCGCCTGGTGTTTCTGTTGTTGCGCCGCGGCGACTGCTGCAATATCCCGTTTTTGCCCGGAGTTCGTACTCCTAGGGTCGGGCACGGCTTTCACTGTATCTGGTAGCTTCCTAAGACATCTCTGACATTTGTTGAAATCCTCGGATAAGAAGCCGCAACCCACACATACCGCCAGCATGCCTGAAATACGACACAAATTAGCATAATTTTTTTACTTCAACAAAATATTTACTTACCTTTGATAAGCTTAGGGGTTTCCTTCACTGGCGCTGGTACTGGAGACTTTGGTGGTTCTGGTGGTTTTTGTTGTGTGGTTTGTTGTGTGGTTTGTTGTGTGGTCTGTTGTGTGTTTTGTTGTGTGGTTTGTTGTGTAGATGAGGATACAGCTTTTGATGTAGGGACGTTGGGCGCAGAATTGGGAACTGGCTCAACCTGTAGTTGATATTGATTTTCTTGTACATGTACGGGTGTAGCCTCCTGTGACAATGAGTCAGTTGCAGCCTCCAGCTGTAATTTACAAATTTATTATATATATATACATATGATATTGATAAAATATTACCCCAAATCGAGATTTAGCCATAATTCCAACAGTCACAATATAATTAATGCCTTCAGAATTCGTTTCCGTAACTTCTATGTTGGTGTCTAAGTTGAAAGGGACGTTAACTTGTTCCAAAATTTCTTGAATGGTACACGCTTCTTTTGGTAACGTAAACGTAATGAGTCTTTGTTCTCCGTTTTCTAGTAGCACAAGCATTCTAATCGAATCTGCGAATTCTTCGCTAAGTGGTGTTTCTTCTAGAAACGAAATAAAAAATATATCAAGACATATATAAAAAGATGTTGGTACATATAAAAATGTACAAAGTAAAAATCAATTAAAATTGTTTCAGGGTCTTTTGCTCTTCGATTTTATTAAAATACTAAGATTTGACACATAACTGTAAATGGCAATGAGATAGAACAAGTCCATGAATATATCTACCTAGGCCAAATTCTGAAACTTTTTGGAAGGAGGGATTTGGAAAACTCTTCTTAAGTTGGATCCTTAAGAACAGCAAAATTCTTCAATACTTGAGGAGCAAAATGTACAACCAGCACATCTTTCCTATCATGACATAGGGATGTCAAACCTAGACCCAAACCATGGCAAATATGAACAAACTAGCTCCAACAGAATGGGCAATGTTAAGTATATGACTATTGGATAGAAAGAGGAACAACTGGGTAAGATCAAAAACAAAAGTCGAATAAAAATTGTGAAACTCGAATTGAGCTTCGTAGACCACACTGCTAGATAAAAAAAACAACGTCGGAACGCCACAAAACAACAATGGAGACCTTACAAAGGTAGACGATCAAGAGGAAGACCATAGATGAGATGGGTAGATGACATCAAAAAATTTAGGAGTGTACAGAAGTGTATACACTTCTTAAATGTATAGAAGTATGTCCCTCAGGATAGAGATCGATGAAAGGAGTTAAGACAGATCTATGTCAAAAAATGGAGGATGTCGAAAAACCCAGAAACAAAGCAGCAATCGATGTAATGGAAACACTCTGATTCTGCAAAGACAAAGAAATTTTGCTGGTCAAGTTCTTGCTCAAGTTTTTTGACAAGGAGTAATCACGATTAACTTTCCGGATAAGAGTAGATCAATAACTGCAAATTATTATGAACTTAGCTTAGATTTTGCAGTGGCATGGGATTTGGCTATCATTAATACGTTCTTTGTGAAGACTGAAGACCAGTATGTTACCTTTAGTAGCGGGGGAAGAGAAAGTCAGATAGATTTTGTGCTGTGTAGCAGAAATCAGCTAAAAGAGGTTACGAACGGTAAAGTGATAAAGAGTGAGTGTGTAGTTAGTCAACACCGGCCGGTGATAGTGAGATAAAGAAAAGGCGGAAAGGGAAAACACATAGGACACCAGAAAATAAAGGATGAGGATTTGGCAAAAGTCTTTAAGAGAAAAGTGCTAGAATAGCTTGAGGAAAAAGATACAGTAAATGACTGGTTGGAAGCCAACAGTAAAGTTGTGGTGTAAGTGGGAGAGGAAAAATATCTGGTAAAGGGCCTTCTAGAGACAAAGAATCTTGGTGCTAGAACAATGAGGTGCAACAGAAGGTTAGAGAGACGAAAGAGGCTAGAAGGAGGTATGACTGTCTAAAAGACAGGAAGATAAGAGAACTCATGAGTAGGCCTTTGCCGAGATTGGATGCAAACAGGTGGAAGAAGATTTTCAGGACAATACTTTAGATAAATTACATGTCGCCATACAAACAATTCATGGTTTGGGGTTCAAATTAGTCGAACATTTCCCTTATTCACCACATCTAGCTTTGTCCGACTAGCATGTCTCTGATTGTAAAAGTCTAAAAAGTAAATTTTCTTTTCTGAAAAGGGGGTGAGCAAGATAAGAAATGTTTTTTGAAAGGTCTAGAGACATGCCAGGTTCGTTATAATAGAAGTACCCAATTAAGAGAGGAGTATGTTTAATAATAAAACATTATGACTTACAAACTTCGTTTGCTTCTATAGTAGGCTACAAATTTCTCAATACACCTTCGTATATGATCACTAAATCCAGCTCCTAACTGAATTACATGATTAAGATTATCAACACCTATCAAAAAAGCTTAAAAAATCATTTTTAGAATCAAAACTCGTTTTGCAAAAATTACTGTTATTTTTAACTTATAAACAATTAGCTGTATAGCTAATATAGGCGGTATTATAATTAAGTTAATAAAAGCGCCTGAGTTTTTTCTACATAAAAAAATAACAAATGAAATCACGACTGTTAAAATGATCGACTTACCTATTATTTTCTGAATGTGACTAGACGGTACAAAAGAAGGTAGAGGCCGTTGATTCGCCGGCTTCTGGTTCAATTTCGGAGGTTGAATTACAAAATTCGCCATCGATTGTTTGGGTCTAGCTTGCTGATTCTGTTGCATCTGAGCAGGACTAGAAGATTGTTGGTGCTGCTGCTGCTGTTGTTGTTGCGGCGGCGGCTGCCTCGCAGCTTGTTGCGGCTGCATTTGCGCCTGTTGTTGCTGTTGCGAGGGCTGCATTTGATTCTGTTGTTGCTGTTGCGAGGGATGCAGCTGGGTTTGTTGTTGCTTTTGTTGAGGCTGTACAGGAGCTTGCTGCTGTATTTGAGATTGTTGTTGCGACAACGACGCAAGCGCAGGGAGCTAGAGATATTACAGAATATTTTCTTGTGGCGTTTTAATATTATTCACTATCTTTAATGAGAAGTAACAACAATTTCAGTTGAAAATACGTTTATTTTGGCGTCCCCCAACGTGGGGCGTTAATTTCCATTAAAGATACTAAAGAATTTAGAACGTTTTCAAATATAAAAAACTTAGATTGGAACTAAAACTGTTTTCCTTATGCGTTCCTATGCTATCTACAATATTTAAAATAAACTAACCTCAAATTTTATTAAAAAATGTTTATTTTGAAGTTTTCTGATGCGATTTTCGAAAAACATAAAAATAAATGTATTTTCAACTAAAATTAACTTCAATTAAGTAAAAAAGATATCATAACTGATTAGTTTTTCTTCAATAAATGTCACAAAATGTTATACGTCAAACTTAATACTATTGTTTTGATTATTAAACTATTAAGAACTTGTTTCTATGCTTACCAGATTTGAAAACTGTTGTTGTTGGGGCTTATTCACGTTCTGTTGTTGACTTAACATAGAAAAATGACCTGGGCTATTCGACTGTTGTTGCTGCTGTTGCTGATTGGCTTGGGACGCAGCTCCTCTCGCTCGAGGAGTTTTCGGGGTCTTTGGCTGTTGAGAACGAGGTACACGCGGAGAAGGGTTCCTCTTCTTGGGTGCCGCTGGAGGCTTATTAGGAGTGTTAACGGCTCTACGCGATACTACTAAGTTATTGTTTTGCGGTATTAATAGAGACGACTGTGATATAGGGTTGGTAGACTGGAGAGAACTATTTGACTGTAGAGGGTTGTTCTGTTGTTGAAGATTCGGAGCTTGATGGATTTGGTTGCTTTGTTGACTGAGTTGTTGTCTATATAAAGTAATTATTATATTATGTAATATAGCTCAAAACTACGTAAGTATGGTTCAATTAAAGTAATTTTATATATTTTTTACGACGTTTATCTAAAAAAATTTTTATAAAATAATTGTAGACTTACTTTGAGGGAGTGCTTCGCGCCTTTTGATCTGCCAACATCTTTTTATATGACGTCATAGAGACTACAGTACCATCAGGTAAAGATACAGCTTCCTGATCCTCATTTTTCTAAAAATTATTTTTATGCAAATGACTGATGAAAAAATTACGAAAAAATGTTTTTAAATAATTTACAAATAAAACTCAAAAACCTGCTGCTTCCTGAAATCAATTTTTTATTGTTAATAAATGGCTTGATTTTTTAATATGTACGAGAGAGATCTCGTCTATCCAACACGACAAATACCCAATATGAAGCTGGGTCTCAATAGATCGAAGAAAAGTACGAGATCATAAACTAGAGATGACTGTCAAAAGGTGCACCTATTCTTTTGAACCGAGTTCGCCGCCGTGACTCGGTGGACCTAGTTCGTCTTTTGTCAATAGGCAGGTGCAGGTGCAGAGCAACCAATTCCTTCGAATCATGTTTTGGAACTTGAAATATTTGGATTCGTTCGGCAACGGCCGATCGGATAGTCGGAATCGGAACGGAATTTGGAACTCGACTGGGATTAATAACTGAATAGTGAATCGATTATAGCCTGGCCCTGCTGCTGAGTTGGTCCGTTGTATGCTCTGATTCGAGATAGTAAAATCCGGTTGGTATTGGGTTACTTATAGCTGTTAGGGAATGGGCAAGGATGCTATTTGAGCAACTTTGTTTTTTTATGATAATTAATGTGGTGTCAAAAAAATAAATAGCTATTAAAAAATAAATTCTTTAATAAAAATATTTTTATATTACAATATTAAGTATAAAAAACAAATACGCAAAATGATATTTATAGGCTAGAATGTCTAAAATTTAAAAAGTCATTGTTTATATGCAAAAATAATAATTTTTCTACTTTTTGAGCACTTAATCGCGTACGTCTTTCATTTAAAATGTCCAGCTTTCGAAAATAGACGTTCACATGGAACAGACGTGGCTAAAGCAAATTTGTTTCTGACTAGTGAACTTAAAGTGGGATAATTATGTCGATTGTTTTTCCACCAAAGAAGGGAATCTTCGTCTTTATTTAAGATATCATCTTCAATATAACGCTGCACTTCAATGATAGCTTTACTGATACCTGTCCCTATCGGTTGTTTTTTAGATATTTTGTTATCTAAAGAAGACCAAAGCGAATATTTGCTTCTCGTTGATTCACTGCCAGTAGTAGGTTCTTTTTCTTTTTCCATTTCTGGCTGCGGTGGAGCCCTAATTTGTACAACGAGATCTGCAGCCATATTTGTCACTTTTTTCTTTATCTGATCTGCAGCTACAGTGCTTTGAAATGGTAGAAGCTTGAAACGTGGATCTAAAAACGTATTGGCAGTCAGCGTAACATTAAATTCAATATTAGTGAATCGTGTTTGGAGTCCATTTTTTAGTTTAGCAATAACTTGGTTTGATAAATCCGATTTCAGTTCGCCAGAGTTAATCATTTCCTCCATTACATTTAATAGACCTGCAGTAAATACAATTACTAATGACGCCGATATGTATGTTTCTCCAGTAACTGATGAAGTTACAGTTTTAAAAGGGCGTAAAATGTCTACCAAATTTTTAATCAGGTCCCATTCTTCTAACGTTATTGTAGGTAACGAAATGTTCAAGAGAGCAATTGTCGATCGTATTGATTCCTCTAATTCCACAAATCGCTGTAACATGACAAAGGTGGAATTCCACCTTGTAGAAACATCTTGCAAAATTTTTTTTGGGCAACTTGTTCCTAAATTTTTTTGATACTGCATTAATTTAGCATTAGCTGCTGAACTTTTTTTGAAGTGGGTCACTATTGATTTTACTTTGGTGATGGTCGGCTTAACTAGTTTTAAAGCATCTTGCACAATTAAATTTAAACTATGTGCAAAACAGCCTAGATGCTTCATACCTAAATCTTCTATTGCTTTTTTAATATTCGCCGCATTGTCAGAAACTATGAGAGATACCTTATTTGTTAGTGACCATTCTTCTATAATAGTTTGCAATGCTCTTGCTAAATTAATGCTAGTATGTCGTTCATTAAGTTGGTGGCATTTTAGTAACATTTGTCGGACGTTAAACAATTTATCTACAAAATGCATTGTTACTGCCAAAAAGCTTTCACCATTTATAGAAGTCCAACAGTCCGTTGTCAAACAAACACTGGATATTTCCTCTTCTTGAACAAATTTTTTGCATTTATTTAAACATTGTTCATACATAGCTGGTATCATAGTTTGTGAAATAGTTTGCCTGGAAGGCAATTCATAACCAGGATTAAGTGCCTGAACAAATGATTTAAAACCTTTGTCTGCAATAACACTAAAAGGCTGAAAATCTAAAGTGAACAACTTTAACAGGTGGTCGTCAATTTTCTTCCTTGTTGCTAAAGTTATTTGCTTTGTTCTACAAAAAGATGATAATGAGCTTTGTTTTTGACAATGGTTGCTTAATTTTCTTTTCTTTTCTTCATTTACCTCTGTTGCAGGCTCATTTTCGGACTGAAAATTTCAAAAATAATGTTTTATTTTAAATTTAACATATTATATAGTTTTCTTACCTCCTTAGAAGTACTTGGTTGTGAATCTGCATCATTGATTTTTGTAATATTTTCAGGCTCGCGGAAGCGACTAAGAGAATCAAGAGATACTGTCGGGTGTTTTCGTGTTACATGTCTTTTCATATTAGACGTTGAAGATTTGTAAAACATTTTTTGGCCACATATATTGCACTTTGCATGATCGGAATTATTATCTTCTACAGTAAAAAAGTTCCATAATGCACTTGTTTTCCTATTTAGACTCATTTTACTTTGTATTGCACACAAATACACAAATATATAATACCCTTAAATTAACTTGTTACTACAACCACAGATTAACAGAACACACAGATGTCACAGATGCGAAACAGTCGTGTCAACAACAAAACTTACCACTTTAAAAAAAAACACCCCCACTATTATCGGGTAGCTTTCGTATCTGTGGTCTGTTAATCTGTGCTCGTACATACAATATCAGAAACAAAATCATCAAATCGTTGAAATGTTAGAAAAATTATTTCCTAGGAATTACCGGTCGTGTGACAGCCCTCGGCCATCTATTAGTGTA
Organism: Diabrotica undecimpunctata; assembly: GCF_040954645.1. Classification (NCBI taxonomy): domain Eukaryota; kingdom Metazoa; phylum Arthropoda; class Insecta; order Coleoptera; family Chrysomelidae; genus Diabrotica; species Diabrotica undecimpunctata. The sequence continues at coordinate 204,582,437 of NC_092803.1, read as the reverse complement.
CATATATGGTATTTATTTAATACCTTAAACAAGCAACTGTAACATTCCGTAGAGAATAAAAATAGTTTGGGTTCATATTTTTAATATACTATTAACATAAAATTAAAGTAATACTAATGGCTACAAACATAATAGTTTTTGTAAGTCCATATTACAACAGTAAACACTGACTGCAAAGTGTATACCTCTTTTTGACCTTTCTTCCGTAAATACTATATATTTAAGAGACATTCTTTACTTTTCTGTATACTTTAAATCGTAGAAAGATATTATATTTTTCATAGCGTAAAGCGCGAAAAATTGAGATTGATCTGAGAAAAGTAGAACGTGATTTCTAGTTACAATTTGTTGTCGAAACCTGTCAAGGTTACCAGGTGCACCTGCACCTGCAAAAATGAACCGAGTCTGCAGTCGGAATCGGAGTCATTGCACCTGATCCCTTGATGGAACTGACTTTGTCATCTCTATCATAAACCTATAATTTCAATGGAAAAAATGTGTCATAAGACAATCGTATCGACTGCCTAATAGTCACATTGTTTTGAGCCTTCCAACTCTCGGAACTCCAAAAGATAAAGTTGCCACCTTTGACTAGAAAGGATACGGCCTTAGAGGCGTTCATGCATGCCTTGGCTTGGCAGTTTTCTCGAATAGATTAAAACGAGATAAGTTGACATTGACGTTGACGTTGAAAATTGAATGAAATTGGTATAAAGGGAAATGGAAATTTAAGAACTAGTATAAACGATAATTTTTTTATCAAAAGTAATTCTGCAATAAAAAAAAGAAAGTTGAGGATCAAATGATTACAGATTTGATAAAAAAATACATAGAATTACAAAAGTGTGAAATATCCAGAACACCAGAAGTATTGAATAAGATTCAAAAGGAGAAAATGGTATGTGACAAGATGGTCCAAATCGGAAAAAAAATTTATGTGGAACATCAATTTTTGTTATCACAATGTCATACATTTAAATGAGGTACAGAGAACTTGACTATAATGTTCAAAAGTATCAAATAAGCTGCTAGGAATCTAATTTGTATGTTCATGAACATATTTCAGAACATATACAAGATTCCACATTATTTAGGTTAGATTTTTATATGGCAGTAATCATCAATCAGCAATCCTCATAACTTGTCATATGCTGACTTTACACTGAGATCTATAGAAATATCTACTAGTTTAAAAAGAGAACAATTTACATACCGTTTCACTCTCACTAGCACTCGATCCTTGATTGTTAAACTTGGAAAGCTGTGCAGACGGTTGCTGCACTAGTTGAACAGACTGTTGTTGCGTCAGTCCTTGTAACCTTTGGTTTATAGAATTGGCAATGGGACTTCTGACTAAACTGGGTCTATTTGAGACTGCCTGATTTGGTGCCCTTATTGGTAATCTCACTTGGTTAGGATCAGTCTGTCGAACTGAGGCCGTTTGAGACCTGGAATGAAAACAAATTAAATATATATCTAATGTATTTAAAACAATGGTAAATTTACCTAAATGCTGGTTGGCCTGTCCTGACTAATCCATGTCTAAGAGTGGTTTGGCCAGCTATTTGAGATCGGCCGATATTGGGAATAATTGTTGGACAAGCTGTTTTGTTTGGCACATTACCTAGTTGTCTAATTTGACCACCCGAAGGGGAAAGTAGACGAGCTTGGTTCGGGTTAGGAGGACGCTGCATTGATTTCTGTTTCTAAATTTGAAGCAGAGTTAAGAGGATAAAGCATAGTTTTAAAATTGTTGGCACTAAATTCTCAGAAGTGATGGTGGCATTTCGGCATCATTCTATGTCTTCCTTTGTACACTCAGATGCAAAAAAAAACGCAACGGAGAAAATTTTGGTCAAACTCAAAGTATTTCAGTTTTTTTTATTTTTAACCCTATTTTGATGATTTTTTTTAGCACACTGTGTAAAAATTTATAAATCTTAATTTAGTATAGTGAGTTTTCTAATAAAATTTTGTCTTTAACTTATTATACAGGGTTAATCGAAAGGTGGTTTTTTATCCTAACTTTGAAACATCCTGTGGAATAATAATTCCGTTAGCGAATTTTCGTAAAACCTTGTTTTTTGGTTGCAACCATGTCTTCTAAGTATTATGTTTTTTGTTTCATGTGAAAATATGGATTGGTTCATTTTTATGAGCGAAATGTCTTTGCCACCCACAATTTACGACTTTTCCTATTATTACCATTATCTTTTGTGTTAATTTGTAATACGACGATGGGGGCTTTGGTGACTAATATCGAAGGAATGTCATATTGACATCCTAGAAGCACTGTATTTAAATAATTATTAAAAACGACATGATTTTGGTTTTAATGAACAATGATAACAATAACAAAACATACATAAACAATTTAAATGTAACTTAAGTACACAAATAAAGAAAAACTACTAAAAAATAACTTAATACTTTGTATTGCCTCCCCTAGCCTCTATAACTGCCTGTACACGTCGGCTCATGCTGTCTATGAGGTTGCGAATATCATCTTGCAGGATGTTATGCCATTCCTCTTCTAGAGCCAAACGGAGTTCGTTAATTGAGGCTGGTGTGACTTCGCGACCTCTAATATTTCTACCAAGCATGTCCCAAACGTGCTCTATTGGGTTCAGATCTGGCGAACACGCTGGCCAGTTCATTTTATTAATACCAACTTCCTCTAAATATTGCGTGACACACATTGCAGAGTGGGTCGCGCATTATCTTGCATTAATAGAAAATCATCAACGAACTCTCAATAAATACAAATCCAGTTTGCGCCTCTCGGGAATATTCGGGATATTCCAGCCCATACCATCACCGAACCCTCTCCATGGGTAACGCGGGGACTGAAAGCGCACTCCGCAAATCTCTCTCCAGTTCTACGCCATACTAGTTTCCCCCACCGGAATAATGAAGACAGTATCTCGACTCATCCGTAAAAAGAACATTACTCCATTGTCCTAAATTCCAATGTAAATGTTCCCTGGAAAATTGTAGTCTAGCCACTCTTGCCGTGGAAGTAATTTGGGCCCAGTTGCTGGTGTGCAACTTTGTAAACCAAATTCATGTAATCTTCGACGAACTTAAAAATAAATACACTTACATTATTGCCTCGAACCTCTTGAAACTGATTTCTTGTTTGCACCGCTGTTAAATGACGATCCCGCAAAGCGTTGACTCGTATAAAAAGATCATCTAAAGCGGTAGTTTTGCGCTTCCTGCCACTTCTCGCTTTACGCTTGTTTGTTCCAGTTCATATAAAATGTTCCACTACCCTTTGGTAGAGCGATGAGTGTGTAGTACTCTAGCCACATATTCATAATTTCGCCCATCTTCAACCAGAGCAACGGCTTTTGCACAATCTTCGACATTAACACTTTCACTGCCATGAGAAGCATACCGTGATGCACGGGTAATATGACTTTACAGCCACGAGAATCAAATATCGATTCTCACGCATCACAAATTATAAAAGCTGCGAGAAGCAGTTTTGGTCTCTCATATCAATGTATCGTTAATGCAGTTTAAAAATAGACGGCTGTAAGCAACAGAAACTCTATTTGGCCTCTGAAATATGTTAACCAATGTTTGATTCTCACAGCCTGAAAAGTGGGTTACTGATAAAAACTGTATACTCAAGTCAACTATTATTTATTTATTTTTTAACGAAAATTATCATTTTCATACATTTTTATTTTAATAAGAAATTAACAAAATCTTTATTTATTAATAAAAATTGCAAAATTTTAAAAGTTACGTTTATTTTGTACATTTGTGTATTTCAAAAAAACAACTCAAACAATAATGCTTATTACATTGTGTACAAAGATGTCTTGACTGAGGAGTTTTCAATTGAGCGTTTTTTCGTCCAGTTTTAGCAATATTTTCATAACAAACAACACACCTTCGACGATTACTGGAACCTACGTCTTCCAACAAATGACTGTCGTTAGGATTAGGGTTTTGTTGAATGGACTTTACTAGGCTTACTACAAAGTTCTCTTTGAATTTTGTTAGTCATTTTTTCATTTGAAACTTCTTGGTGTAATATATACGAATTTACTAACGTAGTACCCACAAGCAGTTCAATTGCTAACTTTCTATACCACTTTACTCCCTTTCTCAATGAGGTGGTGTATGTTTTCATTTGGTCAGACATATCGATGTATATTTTATGTTTATTGTAGTCAGTTACAACTTTTGGCTTTTGGCTGTCTTCTGTGAGTTCGGCAGTGTGTTTTGTACTTAGAGTATAAACATCGCGTTTGTCTTTCCATTTTTGAATCACCACTCCTGTATTACTTTCAGCTGCAACTGTTTGTCCTTTTTGCAATTTTGTATCAATTATATGTTTGGGATTTAATTTTCGGTTGATTCTCAGAGTTCCAACCAAATGAGTGTTTCTGTTCTGTAATTTATGGGCTAGAGAAATACTGGTGTAATAATTATCTGTATAAATTGTACGTCCCTTATCCAGTAGGTTATTAGACAAAGTCAGTACTACATTTTCAGAGGACGATTGATTTGGTAGTTTATCCTTGCCACAATAAATTTGGAAGTTATAGGTGTATCCTTTTTCAATGCATAATTTGTACAGTTTTATACCAAATTTATGTCTTTTATTACTAATATATTGCCGAAAACTCAACCGTCCTCTAAATGGTATTAATGATTCGTCTATACATATATTCTCTTTGGGAACAACATGTTTTTGAAAATTTTTTATCAACAGGTTTGTCAAAGGAGAAATTTTTTGTAATCTATCATCTGTTATTATTTCGTTGTTATGAAAATGCCATGTCTTGAGTAATAATTGGAAACGGTTGCGAGGCATCAAATTTTTCATTTTATTATCGTACAGACTACTTTTAGACCAATAACTTTCAATTGTAGGAAAACGACATAAGCCCATCCAAATCAAGATCCCAATAAAACATTTTATTTCCTCAACATTTGTATCACGCCATTCAGAAATTCTAGCATGGGGTAATTTTACAGTACTTTTTAGCTGATTTGCATACCTGTTTGTTTCCGTCACCATTAATTCCAATACCTCGTCAGTAAGAAATAACTCATAAAAATTTAAAGGACCTTTATCAAAATATTCACCGTGTAGTTCTGCTTTTACACCAACATCTATTTCAGTGAAATCAAATAATTTCATATACTGTCCACTCACGTCTTTCCACGATAAATTCGCACTATTATCAATGTGTTCACTTTCTTTATCCTCATCTTCACTTTCTTCTAAATTATTTTCAATAACATTATTTATTGTTTCCATTACACTATCAGATATATTTCTTGATGTGCCAGAAGTACTTGGTTGATTTATTAATTTTATTTTTTTTTTAATTGGTTCATTATCTAAAGAACTATCAGAATTACTAGGGAGAAACTCATCATCAGAATCTTCAAATGGTTCATTATCTTCATCTGAAAGATATTCCTGCCACAGACGATTTAATTTTTCTTGTTCTTTTTCGTAATTCATTTTCACAGTATAAAGATTTACACAAAATACTCAGAGAAATCGACTAACACCTACGGGCTAACGCTTGGAAATGAATAATATCCATTTATAGCGAAATTTGCGAAAATGCATTTTTGCAAGAAATGACTCATCTTGTGGGAATGGGCATAAAATTGTAATAACCGATATCAGATAACAAGACAGCGTGAATTATATGGACTTGTTTTTGTGTGAATCGGCATATGATGCACACGGCTGTAATAAACGATATCAGCCAACAAGGCCGCGTGAATCATATGGTGATTCTCATCTCTAACAAACGCAAAGTAACGTTTTTTTGAAAAGAAACGTGTAAATATATGCTTAGTTTTTAATTGTGTGTGTATATAGAGGGGAAAATATTTACGGCCAGAAGGACCCTCTTTTTCTTACTATGGTGGCAGTGTAAGTGTTAAGAACCATGATCAATCATAGGTAAACAAAATGTAAGTGTCAATATGACATAATGATAACAGTCACTAAAGCCACCTCGTCGTATTACAAAAATAACTCCAAAATAATCATAATTAAAAAAATCCTAAATTATGGGTGGCAAATTCATTTGGCTCTAAAAAATGAACCAAGGCATATTTTGACAGGAAACAAAAAACACAATGCTTAGGAGACATGGTTGCAATCGAAAAATAAGGTTTTTGTCTTCTTTCTGTCATTAGCTGTTTAGTTTCATTGCTTATTTTGTCTTCTTTAGTCCTTGTTTTCTTTGCGACCTGTAGTTCTGCTGCGAGAAGGTTTTTATTTATGTTTTTATTAATCTCGTCAATTTGATCTTGATTATGTGAAGGATCAGATTCGAACTTATCCGCTAAGACCTCTCGGAATTGCTCTTCATTTGTTCTTAGTTTAAAGGCATCTATACTTGTTGTTTTTTTTTTAACCTTTTTCTCTCTTCTTTCATTTATATTTATTTATTTTTGCTCTAACTATACGATGGTCACTACCTGTTGTTACGTTGTTTATTGTTGTGATGTCTTCAAATATTCCCTTGTTGTTTGAGAGAAAATAGTCTATTTCATTGTTGGTAATTCCGTTAGGTGCGACCCATGTCCACTTTCTCCACTTAATCCGTACAATAAGTCAAATATAAAATTTTATTTTATATTCCAAAGTAGAGGTAATAGGCATCAATTAACATTGATATTCTCTTTTTTCTTGTTAATAGAACCAGATGATTCAGTTTTACAGATGATAGAATATTATCATATTTATTTTTTCAATAAATATTGATGTTCATTCAAAATATTTCATTAATTACCTTACCTAATGCAGCCATCTATTATTTGACTACATTTGAATGATCAAAGTACACATATTCACAATTCTAAGAACTTAATGCCTAGAATTTTGAAATTAGGTGCTGTTAAAATGTCAAAATCAAATTAATGTCTAGCTGCGGTCACTGAATAGTTTACACCTTCATTTTTACATTGTAATACTGTAAAATCGCAGTATCGTGTGGATTTGCTAAATGTCAAAAATCTCGTGCATATTAAAAAATAGAATAAAAACTACTAAACGGGTCCAAAATGTCTAGAACACATTTGAATGACGGGCAAAAAAACAAGAGCAATTGCCAACTCAAACCATTTTCACTCTATAAGGAGTAAATTTTAATGTAAAATTTGCATTAGAGGTAAAAATTCAAAAAATCTGTTACTAGATATTATGGAAGGGTTCCAAGATTATGTAGCTATTCAATCGCCACAGCTGTACATTCTCTGAAGCTATATTAATCTCCTTGCATTGGCTGTATACATAGGCTGTTGTAGACAACTTTATCCTGTCAGTGTTTGACATAAGTCAGTGTCACTGTCAAGTTATACTCCTATTGTTTTGTTTGGACTATATGCAATTTTATGCTGATTTAAACCTTATCATATAGGTTTGCTTTCTTATGTCACTAAGATTTTAGTAGCTTACCAACTTAGTACAGCTAATATAAATACTTACTTGTATTACTTCTAAAGACACTTGTTGATTCAGAGTAGGCTTCATAAGAGGAGCCCTAGCAATCGCAGGTTGCGATATTTGATGGTTTAACACAATGGGTTGTTGAGTGTGTTGAATCTGTTTTTCAATAACAATACCATCAGTTATAGCATTTTCAACAAAGAATATTTGCTGACCTTCCGTAGTCCTTATGGTACCATCTTTGATAAGAGTATATTGGGGAGTTTGTATCTGAATGGGCTGTTGAATAATGGACTGCTGTACAATCTGGGTTTGTACAATTTGGTTAGGGATCTATTGAAAATTAAATATTTAGCAATTAGGAAAACTCAAAAGGTTTGTCTTATTTGATTATTAAAATGTATAAATGTACCTGTTGTGATGGAAGCTGGACTTGAGTATTATCTGGAGTAATGACGTATTGAACAGTAGAATCTTCAATATTAGAGAAAAAGTGTTGCTCTGGATTCTTGTTACTATTATTTAAGACTTCAAAGTACTGTGGCTGTGCCATAATGATAAAATTACAGTATAGGGCACATGGTATTATTCTACCAAGTTACCCTTTGCAGACTGGATAATTTTCTATATTTAATTATACTCCTTAGAATTTAGATAGTGATAATTCTAGAACAAAGAAGCTACATGAATTTAAGTTATAAAAATATTTACAAATGAATGAATTTTTTTAACTACACTTCAATGATGATTTTAAGTAGTGAAGTTCTATATTATAAAGACTTATCATTAATTTACTGAACTTGTAGGAATCAATTACAAATAAGTATCAGCTAATTCTTCTTCTTCTTCTACTTCTTGGAGATCTTTTGATTTGTTTAATTCTGAAGCTGCCTCTGGTTAATTTCCTGGGAGGTAGATTGCCAACTATCCCTCCATCTTTTAGGTGGTCTTCCGGGAGGTCTTGAACCGGGCGGGTTGTTTTCTAGGGCAATTTTTGGGAGTATATTCTCATCCATTCGTCTTACATGATTGTACCACATCCTCTTACGCTGCCTTCCCCATCTTACAATATCTTGAATTTTGCACTGCTCTCTGACATTTGTATTTCTCACCCTGTCTCTTCTTGTTTTGCCCACTATTGTTCTTAGGGTTTTCATTTCGACAACCCTTAGCATCTGTTTCATTTTGTTGGTATCTTCGCGCAATTCTATCCCATATATCATGATCGGTCATATGCAAGTCTTGTAGCTAATTTTACTATCTGTGCGTATATATGGATTTGACCACTCATACACTTTTTAAGTGGGCATATGAGCGTTCTGCGTAGCATTGATCAAGTTAATAGCTAAATTTTATTTACAAACCGTACAAAAAACTCTCAACAGTTAAGTATTAGCAGTAGTAGCCCAAAGAAATATTAAATTATAAAATTCTTTGTATTGTTTTTTAAACAAATATGGAACATTTTTTGATGTCTTCCATTTTGTTTCAATTTGATGGGCACTTTTCCTAATGGATAGGCAGGTTTTGACCGCAAAATGATACCAATTTTTCCAAGCTGTTGTAGCTGAAATGTGTGTTTGAAGGCGCCATCTATAAACTCGGAAGCAGTAACAATTTGCTGATATTGAAGAGTACTTTTGCATTGCATGCTGAAATTCTGGAAGCAGCTTTTCTTATATAAAGTAGGCCACCAATCTTTAAAATTAATCACATCTTCTGTTTTTATTTCTTTAAACAAAAATTTTCTTATGCTGCTAGTTATAACCATTTCTGTTATTTGATGGACCATAAAAATTATATAGAATTTTCTCATGTTTCTCTTTACAGTTGCAAAATCCCTATCACAGGTGAGAAAGGAATGTACTCTAACTGGAAAATAGTGTGTAATTTTCTAAAATCTACCACTGATCATTAGAGAAAGGGGCATGCAAATGAGTGTGTGATTTTTATTTTATCCCCAGCAGTTTTCTACCTTCTCCTTAATGGCGAATAAACATTCTAGAAGTATTGTCTTTGATATTGTGGATACAGCATACAGAGGCTGTTAATTGTTGATATTTGGTGTAAAATTTGTAACCGCATATGTCCAGGACTCATGTGGTTTCTGCTGATTACCAAATAAATATCACATTGACTACTATATAGGTTATATAAGGAGATTGTTATTTTGCTGTAGTGTGATTTAATTACATTTGTATACTCATATTCTTCCAAAAACCTGATGTAGAGAAAAATGGACATGTGTTGGTTCTGCATACAGCGATTAAATTTTACACGAAAATTTTCTTTCCATCATCCAGTTTTTAAAATATCTAATAAATACGAAAGTATATAGGTACATACATAGAAAAAAAAGTGTGAATTGGATGAAATAATAAAATATGCATGTGCTTTTATAATATTATGTAAAAATGTACACTCCTGAAATAATCCAGTAGGATGAAATACATTCCCATCCAATTATAAGTCATTGTAATCTAGGTCGGTACTTAATTTCAAGAATAAAGCAGTTTTGCTTGGTATCCCAGTTGCTACAACTTACAAAGGTAATGGCTAAATCCCATTAATTTTCAAAATGAAATTAGTTTAAATACAATATCATATGGCAGTTTTGTTCCATATGCTTTAAAAATGTCATTTCTATCAAAACAAGTAGATGTATTGAAATGAAACTATAGGATGTAAGGAATAACTAGTGTCTATGTTAGAACAAAAATGGTAAGAAAGATGTGTTTATTAGCTCTAGCATAAAAAAACATTATTCTTTGAATATATACTTATATTTAGCAACACCAACAATGTTTTTGGTTCAATTAAGAGATTGGACAAAAGCTATGGATCATAGAAGTAATCCAGTAGAAACTACTGTAGCAAATATTTAGTAAGACATTAAGATGTGTAAAAGAGAACATTAATAGAATGACTGGATTTTACATAGTTTACTTGCTGACTTGCTTACATTAGATACCATCATATTACATACCATCTTCAGCTACAATTTATATTTATGATGGAGCTCATAACACCAATTGTTTAAGGTATATGGAAGTTATATCACATTAATAATCTAGTGAACATAACCCCAAACAATAAATATATACATGAGATGACAAGAAAAATAGGACTAAAGGAAGCAAAATTATATCAAATTCAAGAGTTTAACTTTGAACAGACAAATTATCATGCACTGAATTATAACCTAAATGTCGCAACTCCTTGTTTCTATTTCAGTTCAAAGCTACTGTAAGATATATCTACTACGAATATGTTGCTTCAAATTCATCCACTACCACTAAATATTAAGATTTTGATGCATAAATTCCTCACATCTTCGTTTTTATCTTTAGTATATCAAAAAATTACCTAAAATCATGAACTGTTTCTACCTCTAATGGGTATTTGAAAGCACTTACTTGATTTACTTGTCTGTTCTAGCAATTGCCAACAACACTTATTTTAAGCAATATGTTTTATAATTATCTTCTAATTGTAAATTTTAGGATTATATCTTCTTTGTATTACAAACGAAGCAGATACGTACACACTTGCAAAATATAACAGGATACAGATCGACCAACGGCAAAATGGCGTGTTGACTGATGAGCTTGCGGCTTACACTTCAGAGTAATTCCGTTCAATAATTTTGTGACGCAATATAATAAAAGTTAAAAAGTCTTATTTAGTTACTAGACGTTTGAAAAATATATGATATGTAAATGAATATAATAAAAAGGATTCTTAACGTTAAATGAAGCCCATTAAAAACTGTGTTATTGTAGAATGTGTGCAGCGTTGCCGGATCTTCGGGCTATAATTTCACATGCATCTATTAAAAGGCGGCAAATTTAAAGAGATTCATATCAACCAATAAAGTTTTACTACGTGGTCACATGATATACTTCATTCATTGTATTGGTTTAAAGTTGTTTAGATGTAACCATGGCAACCGGTATAAGTCTCATCTTATTGGTTGAGCCCAATTCAATTGATCTAACCAAAATTTGACCAAATTGATTTGTCGTCTTTCTTGTGCTATATGCTGGCAACGTGGTAAAAAGAGCAAGACAAATGATTAATTACGGAATGGGTTAGGTCACGCAATGGAGATGTTCTAATACTCGGTTGTGCACATTTACTCTAGAATATAAGATAATATTGTATAATAATTATTGTTTCTGTCGCATTTCGTTTTTAAATGCTATTTACAATTAATATGAGTTTATTGCTATTATAAAAATGTTCTACTGTTTTCATTCCTTGATTGAAGGCAACTGAAGTTAGATTTAGACTTTGATTACAATGATTTGGTTATTCGATGCTAGATGGCATTTTTCCGATATCACAAACTCTAATTAACAAACAAAATTGGAAATTTTGTTTGGGATTGTAATGTGGTATATCTTATAAGAGATGCGATAATCAAAAATCCACAAAGCTCAATATTAAATCTGGCATATCAGCGTCAAAAACAATCATATGGTGATATGAGGGCGCTTCATAAGCGACGTAACCTTGAAATATGAAGACATAAGTGACATTTACATTTAATAAGTTAACATCTTATATCTTATTAAGAAAAAATAAGTATACTTGTTAAAGGTCTAAAACAATAAAAGTTATTGTTTTTCAATGCACAAACTAAAAGCACTTAAATCAAGTAATAGAATATCGCTGCCTTAAATTATTTGAGTACTGTGGTGTCTTTATTTCAATTTCAATGCGTTACATATACAGGGTGTGAGAAAAGAAGCGGGACGTTCTAATATTTTGCGAAATTTACATCGGATAAAAAAACCAAAAAGACACCTAATATTTTTCAAAGATCTATAGGATTACATTAGACACGACCCACACCCCGATCCACTGAGGGTGGGGTGGGAGCAACTTTATAATCTTAAATGGAAAACTCACATGTTTTATTGCTGATTCGGATTTTGCGTAAAAAAGTAACCAAATTGTATCTGAATTATTTTTCCGATTCGCAATAGATGACGCTGTAATCACAGAAAAACGTACACAGATCAGAAGTCTGCAAACTAATTTTTATGATCGTGAATAGGGTAGAGTGGGGCACATTCGGCCTGGAGGCAGATTCAGCCACTGCAAATAAAATTTTAAATAAGCAGAATTTTGCGCCGAATTTTCGCTAGAAATGTAGCAACAATCCATCTTCACTTTAGTTGTTGGTATTTCTGCAATAAACAGCGTCCAAATATTTGTTTTGTTTTTAAGTGCGTTTTTTTCAAGCTAAAGGCACAGTATATTGCTTATAAAGAATCTAAAGGTAAGTTTTTAAAAAATATATATTTTATGTGATTTAGATAGTTGCTGTTCACATATTTTTGTAAAAATTTGCTCATATTAGGTTGAAAATCTCTAGTTTCAGAATATGCACTGACATAACCTCTAACTTTGACCAGAAAGTCACAATAAATTTTTCATGCTTACAAAGTCAGGTGGGGTACTTTCGGCCGGCCTAACGGGGTACATTCGGCAGTGGCCGATCGTGCCCCACACTAATTTAGTAGTAGTTTTAGTGAATATTTTGATATTTTTTTGTATTGCAGATGGTAAGAAAGTAAGAAAAAAAAAAAGAGCGAGCAAATATAAGTGAGCAGCGTTTAAAAGATGCTCTACAAAATATCTTTTCAAGAAATATGTCCCAAAGAGAGGCAGCAAAAACGTTTAATTTAAAAAAACAAACTTTGCAATCTCTCATGAAAAAAATATTAAGAATAATGACAGTTGAAGAATTTTTACAAAAGTGTGAGGATGATGGATACGAGAGCGAAAATGCAATAGTAGGTTAGAAACTCTGAAAGTGAATATAAAAGTGAACCCTCCTCGAAAATATTGAAGTAAGTCAGAAGTTGTAAGGGCAATCAAACAGATCAAATGGAGAAAAGCACCAGGCCCAGACGACATACACATAGAGGTTCTAACAATGTTGAGTGAAGACAATATAGACGCCTTGGTAGATCTTTTTAATGACATTTATGTTTTTTTTTTATTTTTAGTTTTTTGAAAAAACGTGATTCTTAATCAAAAGTTCTGAATGATATAATACTTAGAATATAATCATCAGATATTACATTTTTCAGTCATATAAGAGGTTTGTCAAAAAGTATGAATTTTATGTAAGAGTTAACAATTTCCACATTTTACATTTTTTGACAAACCGCGTATATTACATGAGAAAATTTAATATTTTATGGTTGTATTTTAGGTTTTAGAACATACAGAACTCTTAATAAAGAATAAATTTTTTCATAAAACTAAAAATAAAAAATTTCCCATATGATGCAGACTTAATTGGACACACTGTATATATATATATATATATATATATATATATATATATATATATATATATATATATATATATATTGTGTGGTCGTATCCTCTTGTTACCAAAAAAAAAATATTTTTAACTCTTTTACTTTATAAGAACCATGCCCATAATAAAAAAAACCACCAGATTTAAGCAAATAAGAAATATATTAACATTAATTAAATACAAACAAAATAAACTTTACAAAATGTAGAATACATGTTTTTTCTTCGATCACTTTCACTCGTAATTCTTTGCTTTTGACATTTTGGTTAAAAGTTTAGCAGCCACATAGAATTATCTACTTTTTTCCTCTTCTTTCTAGAGTATATTTAGTGTATTGATAAAATTTATCAATAAAAATATTTTTGTATAAATATATTAAGGTACTTCTCTTATAAAAAAGGTTGTTTTGGAACTATAAGGTTCATGAATGAGGGCATTTTCTGATCTGTATTGCAATGCAATGAAGTTTTCACTCATTTTGAAGTTATTTTTACAAGTGTTTGTCTTTTATTGGAGGGGCTCACTCGAGTGGCTTTCACCAATGTTGCATATTTAATTGACAAAGAGGACTTACATTTTTGCCTCCTTCATGAACCTCTTGGAAACAAGGGAGTAAAGGTGAAAAAAAAAAAATGTGAGATTCTGTCAAATATTGTACAAAATACTATACACAGGACGCCAAAAAATGTTATTTGCATATTGGAAAATGATGAAACAAATGTACAGAAATGTTTTCTATAGAGAAAATATTATATAATTTGTTGGTAGAATATTTTGTGTGGAAAATAAGATTTATATTAAATATGTTGGGTTATAATGCTAGGAAAATAAAAGAGGTTGCTGTATGTATATTTTAAAAAAGAAACAGTTTTATTTTTGCATTTTGATTCCTAAAATAACTGAAATTAAAAAAAAAACAAATACATCCCGATCCAAAAACTAGTTCTATATTTCTTATAATCTCAAATTACCAATATCATCTTTGCATATATTAGTTAACACAAATATTTTCATTGATAAGTTTCATAATCTCCAGCAAAATGGCTGATAAATTAATCGAAGCTTAGAATATAAAATAAATCATAATATTTTTATTGTCCATATCACTTAAGAGCAGCAGTTCTATTCGGCTTGTCTCAATCTGGCCAATCGTTGGGTCAGTTCGTCCTGTTCGTGAACAACTGTAGAGGTGCTCACTGCGGAGCTTTGAGGTCCTTCTGGCAGTTCCATGTTCAATTCCAATCTAAGACAAAAACAAACATCAGAATGAGTGAATCTAAAACTAGCACAATATATACAAGAGACAGACGGATATGTCATTCGGTAGCAGATCTACCAGTAGACTGCATGAATGGGGACTTCTAAATATAATTATTTGAAAAAAAAATCCTACAATAAAACTATTTAACATTTTTTAAATCTTTAACTTCCAATGAATCATATCATAATTAAACTTCCTTAAATAGTTTGTAATAAATCAATAAATGTAAACCCATCTTCTTCTTAGATTTGTATGGTCCATTTATGGACATAGACCTCTCTCAATTCCTATTTATTCCAAAAATATTTTTGATGCCATCTACCCTTCTCATCTGTGGTCTTCTTTAGGTCACATTTGTCCTTTTTTTAGTAGAAGTATTACTAGACTATCTATTAAAAAGATCCGTTAGTATTGGGGTTGTTAAAAAGCTCTGCAATTATACTGCCATGTCCTGGAGCTTTATTATTTTTTAGCTCTTTCCATTTACAATCCCTCTATATTTGGTACTACCTCTGATCCCAAGTTATTTATTTTTCTCTTGACATTCTCTTTTGTAGGTTCATAAGACTGGCTTTGCGAGCTCAGGTTTTGTAGAAGTCTTCACTTATCTTTGTTCTAAACATTTTAAGCCTCTCTTGTGTTCTATGACTTGCTCTATCCTTGTTCCATTTTTTGATATCACATGATACTTTGGTGAACATTTTAGTTCTTTTCTTTTTTAGTTTTATTTAGTTTTATGTATTCTTGAGTATGTCATTTGTTTCTGTTCCATGGCAAAATATGAAAAAAGTCTACAAACTTGTTTCCCATACTGCGGTATAACAGACTATGTAATTTTTATTCAAAAATTAGGGGGCTTGTCTAAACGCCAATGTGAATTTAGGAAACAGAAATCTGTTCTAGATGCAGTCAGTAGAATCAGAGAAGTAACTGCCACCTGTGGTTGCTGGCCTTCTTTTTGAACATAAAAAGGTAACTGCGTGAGCTGGGGAGTAATAACTGGAATTGTAGAAAAATTGAAAGTATCCCCAGACCTGAACTAAGAGCTCTCCTAATTCAAGCATTTTATAGACGAAAAATCACTTTATCTATGAAAATAAATGATGAGTGTTATTATAAACATATAAATAGTAATGAACATGAAGATACTACATAAAAATAAGATAATATACATACCCAGCTTCATCAGCTACTTGTTGCATAAGTGAATCGACATCATTTTGAGGTACAAGTGTGGTAGTAGTTTGACCCATGGTATTTTCTAGTACATCCGTTTGCACACCCAGATCTTCGAATTGTTGCTCAAACTTATCCATAACTTGAGATATCTTCTCCAAATTCATACTCTTCATAGCCACATCCATGGCTTTCACAACTCCGGCCATGGAATTGGTAACTTTCCTAGTGGTAACAGCTGACTGGATCTTACTAGCTACAGCATCTACCCTAGCAGACATTCGTAAGTAATTGACGGATTGATTTTTTTGTCGAATTGCATTTTCAGCATGTATCCTAGCTACTTCCATGTTTCCTTTTTGGATTGCTTGTTTGGTTTTGGCCTTTTCTTGCTTCTCCTCCTTTTCGCATCTCTTGGAGTTTCTTTCTAGTTCTTTCACAGCAAATTTCAGGTTGAAGAGGTGCTCTAAGAAAGATTAAGGAAAATACTGATGTATGCAAACAAAATAATATTGCTTCACTTTTTGTTGTAAAGTAAAGTACCTACCAGAAAATCAAATGGCAAGGAATCAAAATTACTTTTACAAGTGGGTATATTAGCTGCAAAGAATCCTGTTACCAAATCAATGTTGGTGAGAAGGTGGTTGGTGGCAAGGAATGTTTTAAGATAAACAAAACTACCAAACAAAACATATTCCACTCTTACCAACTTGTGACCCCAGTCATTACAAATTGATTTTTCAATCAAACCCAAAAATACATCAATATGTACCAAAACAAATGTAATAAAATCATGGTTATCCAATCATTATACATCATCATCTTTGGTTCAACAATCATTTGTGGAACCTGACATGCTCTAAGATTCATCACTACTCTGTTCGGTTTCTGGTGACATGTTGCCATCTTCTGATTTTTTAAGTCAGTCTTTCAACTCCATCTAAGCACAAATTTAGTGACAATTATTTTACATTAAAATGTAATAAACACACCATTTAAAATAGCTAGCAAACATCAGACAAATGTGTAAGGTTGAATTATGAAATAAAAATCATAGACAAGTCAAAACTACCCAATAAAAGAGACTGAGATGGTTGTGCAGAAAGAAATAAAATTTATTTTCTTTCTGCCAAGTTTCAAGGCTGAAATTTTGTGATCCACAGTCAACAGAGAGAAATTGAACTTTTGTGATAAACTAATCTTGTACTAGTCACAATATGTTCTTTTAATATTAAGCCAAATGACCCATATAGGTTATGGAACCCCTAACGTTCAAGATGCTTTAAAAATTGGTTTATGTATTTTTGTCCATAGATCAGTCAATAAATGGGAGATTATTAGTATATTTTTAAAAGCTAATATATTCTAAAAGAAATTAGAGCTACCCAACTAAATAATCATTTGAGGAATTTTTCCTTGGCGTATTAAATTTTAACGTTTCCTTGAAGACTAACAAAATAAGAGTAAAAAGTATCAATCTATAACAGACTGTATTAACAGTCATACGTAACAGTAAAAGTTCTTTCATAATTATCATCACATCTTTCATACTCCCCCTCATTAAAAGTGGCAAAAAAACTTGTTTTTCTCAACAATGAATCATCTTTTATCTATCCAAATCATGTATAAATCCCATGAATTAAATCTTTATGACTCTGTCCTTGGACAATATTGATAATTCATATACTATAGACAAGACATGAAAATGTTGACAAATTGCCTTTTGTACTTTTACATGAAGACGTCCCTGTTTGACATTGATCTAGACAAATAAGTAGAGACTAAAAACAAGCATTAATTCATCAAAAAGGATACTTTCCATAGCAGTTGAAGACATTTCATTACCCATATTCTATGTTTTTTAATATTGCTTTTTAGTAAAAAGGTGTGTTATTATTTCTTGAAGATTTGTACTCTGTTACTTAGTTTTATGATTAATCTTCACCAACTTCCACTGAAACTATAAAATCACTTTTTAAAACAGCAGATAATAGTTATAAACTTAAAAATCTATATAATCAACAAATTTCTCGAATTCTTAAAACTGAAAATGACATCATTGACAGAAATGAATCATTTGAAATTTGAAGGATTCGTTTAATTCTGGTGCACGTCAGAGCAGGTAATATCTCTCAATGACAATTTTTTCACTATTTTGATTGGATCTTTTTAAAATCCTATAAATATGATTGATAACGTTAACCGACAGTTAAATCTGCGTTCAACTTTTTAGTTGTAGTTATATTTAAAGGTATGGTTAGTTTGTTGGATGTGCTCTAATAGTCCTAGAGAAATAAATCAATTTTAAGACTAATAAATAACTTCTAATAAAGTTAAATTATAACACTTATTTTTATTAGTTATTAAAAATGTATCTAAATAAGTTAATAAATGAGTTATTGTAAATTAAAAAATAATATTCTACTAGCACACTAGCACCATCTACTATCAACAAGTGAAGTAGTTGATGACAGCAGTTTCCTGGATTTATAAATTCAATGTTTACAAGAATATAAGCTATAAGGAGTATTATTGGTATTATTTTATGAAGTTTTTAAAATCCAAAAACCTGTGAATTTACATATAAAACTTAGTTATGAGATCTATGAAATAATTTTTGAAGGGATTATATTGCGTATATTTAAGATATAAATTGGTATAAATGCATGTAAGATAAGTGAAACAGTACACGGTATAATATACCACAAACCATAGTATGGTTTGTGGACGGTACTGTAAACTAGAGCGGAGCTTCATACTGTTTTCTATATTTTTAAAACTTAAATAATATATTTAAAATTAAATAAAATAATTTTATTATTTATTTTTTTATATTTTGAACAAATTCAATAAATCATTATGTTTGCTCCGAACGCCACCTGTTAACGTATTAACAAAGCATACGTTGTTTACTTATGACAAACCTGTTAAATTCAGACCAAATATTATTAATACAATATAAATAAATATCATTTGATAGTAAATTTAATTATATAAACAAAATAATATGTTTAAAAATAATAATTGTATTTATATCAAATTATATGATGAGAAGAACCGCTATTGTTCTCCGTAACCCGTGACGACGCCATCTTGTGGCGCTAGTTCGGTAAAAAAAAGTAATACAACATGAGTATAGATGCTTCGCTTCAAAAAGGATTTCGCTATCTTCTATAAGTTTTTGAAAATATTTAATAAAAACATTTGTTAGCTTTACTGAGTTATAGGTAAATAAAATTAAAATACCAATGTATAATGGAACCAAGGAAAAGTATATCTTTGTGTCATTTCTTCATCTTAATAACAGTCTAGTCGTCAGAGATTTGGCCTCTAAAAATCATACCATCAAGCTGAATTTGGCTGAGAATGCCAATTTTGGAACCCCAAAAGATGCAAAAATGTTTACCATTCCTACTCCGGGCTTTCCTGTAAAACCCAGCCCTCTTAGGCGAGAATTGTAATCGCCTGGCAGTACTCGAGCTGAGCGCATTGTTACCTGTTTTCGAAGGTCTCTCTTGAAATTCCAAGACTCGCCTGCATAAAGCGACTAAATGACATCAATACAAAAATATTCAGTTTTAATTTCCCATTTAAAACGTCCCGAAATATGATGGAAATTATAAGTTATAGATGTTTTTGCATAGCTGCACTCTTCACTTTTAAATCTCATTGATTTTTGTTGACAGGACGCTCTGATCAAAAGATATCGAATTTTTACTGTTTAGTTGATCCATATTTTATTTAATATGGATCATCTACAAAAGAAAACAGATAGCCAAAAACCTTGGATGACTCAAGAAATACTGGAAATCATGGAACAAAGAAGAAAATATAGAAACAAAAACCCAAATAAGTACAGAGAAAAACATAAATTAAAAAGGAACAAAATAAAAGAGGCTAAGGAAAAGTGGATGAGGGAAACATTCATTGAAGTAGAAGAATTGCAGAAAAAGCATGATCATTATAATTTACATAAAAAAATGAAAGAATTATCGGGACAATTACGAACAAATACACCTAACCGATTAATTGTCAAAAAAAGCAATAAACTTATCAATAACCCAGTTGAAATCAAACAAGTATGGACTAAATATATTGAAGATCTTTTCATGGACACAAGAACGGAACCAACTCAAATTGATAACGAGAAAGCTCCAATAATGTTAAAATATGAAGTCCAACATGCTATAAATAACTCAAAATCTGGCAGAGCCCTAGGCCAGATGAAGTTCACATCGAACTGATTAAACTTATAGACGAAGAAAATTTAAGTGCAATAACTATACTCTTTAACTACATATACAAATCTGGTGAGATACCTACAGAATGGCTGCTATCGGCCTTTGTTCCGCTACCAAAAACCAAGAACCTTAAACACTGTAATGACTATAGATTAATCAGCACACTTATTAAAAACATTTTTAAAGATTATACATGCAAGAATATTCAGAAAGTGTGAAGCGGATATTAATAATAGACAGTTTGGTTTTCGCAACGGCTTCGGAACAGTGGAAGCTCTGTATAGTTTTACAACTATTGCCCAAAAATGTCGAGACCAACAAAAAGATCTTTTAGTTGCGTTTATAGACTATGAGAAAGCTTTCGACAAAGTTAAATATAACATTCTCATTGAATGTCTTAAAAGTAAAGGACTCGACAAAAATGACATTAACATAGTGAGAAATCTCTATTGGAACCAACAGGTTGTGGTAACATTAGAGGGAAATAGCACGGATGCGCAACAGATAAGTAGAGGAGTGAGACAGGGCTGTGTATCTTCACCATTACTAATTAATATATTCCGAAGAGTTATTTACGCAAGCACTTGAAAACTGTTTAGAAGGGATCAAGATAAATAGTAAAAAAATAAATAACATCCGTAATGCTGACGGTACAGTTATTATCGCTGAAAGTGAAACAGGCCTGGAGACGATACTAAACACAATTTGTGATACTGGGGAACAGTTTGGTTTAACAATAAACATAAGGAAAACAAAACCCATGGTTATCAGTAAGAGGGGCAAAGTCATTACAAGGATCCAGATAAAAAACCAAAATATTGAGCAAGTGGACAAAATGAAATACTTAGGGGTCTGGATTATGGAAGATCTGAATCCGAAATCAGAAATTCGCTCAATAATAGAGCAATCAAGAGCAGCCTTTTGAAGATGAGGAAATGTCTGAGTAACCAAAGACTTAATCTGCAAATCCGATATCGGATGGTAAAATGTTATATCCACTCTATTCTTCTTTATAGTGTCGAAGCCTGAACTGTTAATGTTGACTTAATGAGAAAACTGGAAGCTCTTGAAATGTGGCTTTTTAGGAGAATTTTTAAGATACCATGGACCGATCATATTACGAACGAAATATTGTTGCACAGAATGGGAAGAGACAGAGACAACTTTTGACCAACATTAAAAGGCGAAAGACAGCATATTTGGGACACATACTTAGAAATGACAAGTACGAGTTGTTGCAGCTGATTATGATGGGTAAAATCAAAGGAAAAAGGGGTCCTGGTAGATAACAAATATCCTGGCTGAAAAACATTCGCGACTGGACCGGGTTAAACACACAGACGCTCTTAAGAAAAGCAGAAGATAGAGACGAATTTGCAATGGTTATAGCCAACCTTCATTAGTGGAGACGGCACTAGAAGAAGAAGAAGAAGATATTTTATTTAAAAAATTTATATTCAACATCGACGGTAGGTTCAAGTGTTGTTTCTGAGAAAATGGTTCATTTTACACAAAAAGTGCTGATAAACATTTTCGTTCAAAATTATCTCAGCCACATTTCTTGTTCGAAATATTTTTTTCTACGGCGTATAGATTCTTGGAAAATCGATATTTTCCGTTTTCCCCCCTACGAGAGGGAGTTTTAGAGAGAAAGGATAGGAGTGGCAAACTTTTTTCCACCTTTGAGTGGTATCAAAATTGACATCCACGGCAAAATCCAGCTTGTTCGTCCCGTTTTTAGAGATCAGATGTCTGACGACTGCACTAACGGGTATAAAGGCAAACCGAATTATGATGATGATGATTACGAACTACTCTAATTGTAAAATTAGTTTTACTAGGTTTCCAAAGTTTTACTGTGGAACTGTATTTTTTTTTTGTATAGTCTATTTGCTGTGTTTTGTTTTATATACAGTTTAACCATCTTTAATTTAGGTTCTTGTAATATTAGATCTTGTAATGTTAGGTAATATTAGAGTGACCTCGTAAAATAATAAATAAATAAATAAATAAATAAATAAATAAATAAATAAATAAATAAATAAATAAATAAATAAATAAATAAATAAATAAATAAATAAATAAATAAATAAATAAATAAATAAATAAATAAATAAATAAATAAATAAATAAATAAATAAATAAATAAATAAATAAATAAATAAATAAATAAATAAATAAATAAATAAATAAATAAATAAATAAATAAATAAATAAATAAATAAATAAATAAATAAATAAATAAATAAATAAATAAATAAATAAATAAATAAATAAATAAATAAATAAATAAATAAATAAATAAATAAATAAATAAATAAATAAATAAATAAATAAATAAATAAATAAATAAATAAATAAATAAATAAATAAATAAATAAATAAATAAATAAATAAATAAATAAATAAATAAATAAATAAATAAATAAATAAATAAATAAATAAATAAATAAATAAATAAATAAATAAATAAATAAATAAATAAATAAATAAATAAATAAATAAATAAATAAATAAATCAATAATACACTAGATACACACCGCACAAATGTCTCAATATTGACAGAACTCGACATCAATACTAGGCTTACCAAAATCATCAACCAAAATATATTGAGGTACTTTGGACACATTACCAGACGAATGGAATGCATGGAGAGGTTGGTGGTTGAAGGCAAGGTAGATCGTAAAGAACCCGAGGAAGATCGCCACTCCGATGGTCAGACCAAATAAAGTGCGCTACCGGTTACTCTCTGTCTGAGGCAGCACACCGCGTCCAGGAGAGAGAAGAATGGATAGCAACTATTCGTCAAATACCATAACGTCACCACGAAGGATAAAGGATAGAGGATGAGGACCAAGAGATAA
This sequence comes from Diabrotica undecimpunctata, assembly GCF_040954645.1. Classification (NCBI taxonomy): domain Eukaryota; kingdom Metazoa; phylum Arthropoda; class Insecta; order Coleoptera; family Chrysomelidae; genus Diabrotica; species Diabrotica undecimpunctata. The sequence goes on along the minus strand of NC_092803.1, from coordinate 204,559,110 downwards.
AAAGCAGAATACAACAAATCGGTAATTTGCGAATGACCTTAAACTTACGCTCAGATACATCATCATCATTCTGGATTTACAACTCTGCGTGGGTCCCAGCCTCCTCAAGAATTTCGCTCCAGTCGTCCTATCTATCGCCTTTCTCCGCCAAGCACGTATTCCCATATGTCTCATGTCTTCATTGATGTTATCAAGGAACCTTTTTCTGGGTCTTCCTCTTCTTCTCTGACCAATGGGTCTATCAAGGAGCGTTTTCCTAGCTTTTCTAGCATTTTGTTCCATCCGCATTACATGCCCTATCCACCTCAGACGTCCTATCTTAATATATTTTATGACATCTGGTTCCTGGTATATTCTATAAAGTTAGATGTTGTATCGCCTTCTTTACACTCCATTGTCATTTACTGCTCCATAGATTCGCCTTAGTACTTTTTTTTTGAAACATCTTAACATGTTTCATTACTTTTTGTTAGAGTTCAGTTAATCATATGTTAGAACTGGGCGTGTTATTGTTTTGTAGTTGTGAGTTTTATTTTTGTATTTCTCGATATAATTGTGGAGTTAAGGAGGAGATTAAGCTCAAGATATTATCTATTGGCCATGCAAATTCTGCGGTTGATCTCTGCGGTAGTATTATTTTTAGTGTTAAAGAGCGCTCCAAGGTATACAAATGCGTTCACTGCTTCAATGACGTCGTTTTCTATAACAAGTGGTCATAGGATTTGTGGTTGCGTGCTTATTTTCATATACTTTGTTTTATTGGTGTTTATTATTAAACCCATTTTTGTAGCTAATTCTTTTAATGCTACATTGATTTATTATATATTGAACCAATAGTTGTGATATGTGACTTACTATACAGGATATAGTCTTCCTGGCGCAGCCCGTTATTTGTTTTAAAAAGTTTAGGCAGTTCCCCCTGAATTCGTACTCTACATTCAACTTTTTAAAGAGCTAGTTTTGTTAAATTTACCAACTGATTTGGTATTCCTAGCTCTTTCATTGCTTTAAACATTTCTCTTCTATTCCCAGAATCGAAGGCTGCTTTTTAGTCTTAAAATATGTGATGAGTATCAATGCCACATTCCAGTGTTTATTCTAAAATTTGTTTCAGGGTTGCAATCTGATGAATTGTGGATTTACCACCTCTGAAACCAGCCTGGTATTTTCCTGCTATCCGTTCTGCATATGGTGCCAAACGGTAACATAGTACTGTGGAATATATTTTATACGCTGCATTTAAAAGCTTAAGTCCTCTGTGGTTAGAGCATTCAAAGATATCTCCTTTTTTGTGTATGGAGCAAAGTATTCCAATATTCCAATCATTGGGGAGGGATTTCTGTGTCCATATTTCTTCTATAAGCTGCTGTAATGCCATTATGGCTAGTTTTTTAACTGGATCTTTATTTTCAAGAAGCATTGGTGGTTCCTCTTCCCTCTCGTCCGTTCCTCTTACCTTATCTCTTTCGTCTTTCAGGTTTTCTTCTTCTTCCTCTATATTAAGTGCCTAGTTAAACTACTCCATCCATCTATTCAATATATCTTTCTTTGTTGTTAATAGGCCCGCAATTCTGACTTCTGCATTGTCTTGTGATTGCCTTGAATTCTTTTCTGTTGATGTTAACTTTCTTATAGAATGCTCTGAATTCTTTCTCCCTGTTGAAGGGTATCCAATCCAAAACAAAAGTCGAGGACATAGCACCAAAAATTGCCAAAATTAAATGGAGCTTCGCGGGCCACACTGCTAGACAAAAAGACCAACGTTGGAATACTACAATACAACATTGGAGACCTTACGAAAGTAAACGATCAAGAGGAAGACCACAGATGAGATGGGTTAATGATATTAAAAGAATAGCCGGAAGAAATTGGAAATATGTTGCTCAGGATAGAGACCGATGGAAGGAGTTGGGAGAGGCCTATGTCCAAACATGGACGACAGAAAGCTAAGAAGAAGAAGAAGAAGTTGAGGTTTTCTATATATTTAAGTCCTTATTTAGATGATTTCATTTTTTTGTTTTGTGTATCCCCTTTTTTCCCTTCTTTTTGTCTGGTAATTCTCTACACTCGTTTTAGTTCGTCTGGTAAGCATCTTTCTGTAGGGTTTAATTTTTTTCTTTTGTTGCATTCTTGCATTCATCGTCAAACCAATGATTTTTACGGGCACAAATTTCTGTTCCTATTCCATCTTTCGCTGCTGCTTCAATGTCTTCCTTTATTCTGGTCCAGTAGACGTCTATATCCGCCTGGGCTTCTTCATTTACATTTTGATTCCTTAGCCTGTTAGTGATGTTCAGATAAAGCATGATTCAACATTATGTATATAGTATCCTGCTATATGACATGAAAGCATGTACATTGGAAATTAGTACAGTGTCAAGACTGGAAAACTTTGAGAGCATATGCACTCAACATCTCAATTCAGAGATATCTATTTCATACTAGCATATGTATATACTTCGACGATTGGTATGTTCGAATACAAAAGTATATTGATCTTAAAGGCAAATACTTAAAAAAAAATAAAGTCGATTTTTCTTCTATTATTTGGGTAAAACTCGTGTACGCCTTGTGCCCTGTTATAATAAAACAAAGAAGATTTGGAAGCTCGTATATCTTTTGCGATTTTGTCAAGTACGCCCATGATGTATTATATTAAACTGACAGACACTGAACAGATTCATAATTTTAGGTCAACACTCATTTTGTTTAAGTTTTCAGAATTTAATTTCGAATTTTGCGCCTCACTTCGACGGCCGGGCGAAGTTTCGTGTGGGGTGGGCCCGTCATCATCGGTCAAACTTTAGTCTCTATTAAAAGTTTCAATAAAATGACACGTAGAATATGAATGGTTTATTCATGAAAGAAAAGTTTCAGGGAAATCAGAATAATGGACAAGCATTTTCGATAGAAAGTTTTTGTTTAATTTTGAGTGACATTTCGTGTGCTGATAATTAGAGGCCTTTTATGATACGTTAACCATCTATTTATCCGTATTAAAACTTTGCAGACAATTTTGATGCTTCGGGGTTCTATATTTTAATATGTTTTGCCGAATGTGTTTATTTTAACGCCGTGACGGATTAAATTTGCTTTGATTACTTTGATATTTCAATTATTGTAATTAGTCTGTCATCAGAATAGATAAACGATATACTATGTGATATTCTAGTTTTTCGAAAAAGTGATAAGAGGCAAAAAAGTTTTAAAAATAATTTGTTAAACTAATGATGCCATAAAATTCATTTGATCTGAATGTACTCAAAAGTTTGGGGGGATTTAGGGCTGCACATACCCCTTAAAATTTTTCTGTGCGCTTAGATTTTGTTGTTTTTTTTTATGAAAAATGCTTTCAGAACAAGAAAGTAACGTGTCCATTTTTATTACAAAATGTCAAGTAATTTAGGAGATAATGCAAAAAAAATTTTTATTTTGTAACTTCAAAGGGCTGCAACTTTTTTTGTGTACACTTTTGTACTAAGGTAAGTTGAAGAAGAACATGTTACGCCACATTTTTTTTAAATAAACTTCATTTCTTTATAAAGATGTGTTTTTTTCCTGTAAAATAATAAATGTTTATGTATTTCAATGACTAACACAATCAAATAACAAAAGTTATGGTTTTCTAAAGTTAACTCAATATTTTTAAGATTTTTTAAAAACTTTAAACCTTAATATCTCAGCTTTCATATTTTGTGGCTTACCATTATGTTGCAACAAGGTCTTCAATTATTCTTTTCTTATTTATGTTTGAATATGGTCGGTTTTGTATAAACATTTTAATTTTATTCCGCAAGATGGTGCTACGTGTATATATAATACCCGAGTATCACTAAATATAACCTATATTTTGGAGTACGATTATGAACATTAAAAGTCGAATTAATTAAATTGAGCGAAATCATTTTTTTACACATTTTTCTCTGAAACGTTTGAGTAAGAGTTTCAAAAATGAAGAGTGGTGCTATTATTTCAACGATCAATGGTTTGTATATATTGGTGACAACAGATGGCGCAATAGACATGTTTTGTAAAATTATTTAAAATGTATATGTATGCAATAAATATTTTATTTTTCGGTAAATGTGTTTTCGAATTAGTGTTAATTATTGTATAAAGAGGATAACTTTGACGTTTTGATGTTCAAGTTGTAATCTGCTTTCAAAACATGTTTTAGAAAAATATGTTTTTCTTTGTAATGTTCAGTGGCGTAATTTTTATGTATCTTTCATCGATCACTTCTAGTTTTTCGGTGTTTTGGCAAATCTTTCATATTTTTTCCGTGACAATCCTTGTCTTATTTTACCATATTTTGCTTAGATTTTCCGTCTTGGTATATTGCATTGTTTACGTTTATAGTTTAGTTTCCTTTTTGAGGTTTTGGAACTATTTTAATATTACCTCCTTTATTCAACCTAACGAGCGAGCTAAATAGACGAATCACGTTGGGATGGGCGGCCTATGGAAGAATGAGAGACATTTTTAAAACAAATACCCCAATTCACCTGAAAAGGAAGGCATTTAACCAATGCATCTTACCAGTCTTGACCTACGGAGCAGAGACCCTAACTTTAACGAAAGCTACTGCTGAAAAACTGAGGGTAACACAAAGGCGAATGGAGAGATCAATGCTGGGCCTGACCTTGAAAGATCGCGTGAGAAATGAGGAGATACGCCGACGAACTGGCGTAGACGATATTATACTGCGAATCAATAAACAAAAGTGGAGGTGGGCTGGACATGTTGCTAGAATGGAAGACGGAAGATAAACGAAGAGATTATTGGAGTGGAGACCAAGAGCCGACAAGCGAAGTCGAGGCAGACCACCCACCCGATGGACCGACGACCTAAGGAGAATAGAAACAAACTGGATTGCAGCAGCTAGAGATAGAGAGAACTGGAGACGTTTGGAGGAGGCCTATATCCAACAATGGATGTGAAAATGGGGCTGGATGATGATTCAACCTAACTAAGTTAAACTTAACTATTAGAAGTGAGTTAATATTGGAATTAGCTGAGACAGTGTATAAAAACGCTGAAACGGGTATTTCTTATCGTTCTTTTGAAAGTAAATTCATAATCAACTTTAGTTAAAATAATAACAACAAAGTAAAAACCTACTCATTTTTTAAGTTAAACATATTGCTGTAAGTATTGTAGAAGAAAGCAAATACAAAAAGACGAATGAGGATCATATTGATCACGACACTGATATTAATCCTGAATGTTCTACAGATTGGTTTTTTAATTTCAGAAAGCTTAGAAGAGAATCAAACCAATGGGAATGAAAATGAAATAATTGAGAAGGAAAGCGATGAGGAACCATTTCGTGCAGACTCTGATACTGACCCAGATTACATTCCAACAGAAGAGGAAAACAGTCCTGGAGTAATGATTTAACCTAATAAAAATATAACTGAGGCAACCACAAATAGAAAGAGACGAAATAGGGGCAATATAGAGAGAGTATGTAGGAAAATAATTAGAAACGTTAGTGATTGGGTGGATGAAAAATATAAAACTAGTCTAAATCTGTGACTTGAACATGAAAATTGAAAATAAAAATTAAAGGAAGACAGATAGGTGCACCATGCGCAAACATATGTAGACTAAAATGTGCTACCAAAATAGCTAGAGTACATAGAGACCTTTTTTTCAATGAATTATGGAAGTTAAACTTCCAGATTTGGAGAAAGTGAGATTTTATTGCCCATCATGAGAGACAGGTTCCAAAAAAATAAGTAACTATTGGTGCAAAACAATGGTCTCGAAGAAATTGCTCTCGAGAATATTACTTCTTGATTCGCACTGAAGAACAACTTGTTTGCAAAACTATGTTCTTGCAAATCCTTAACGTTTCAGAAACTTTGATCACTACAGCATTAAGCACTAATCACATAAATCAGTTTCCTGTAGTACCTTCCCATTATACGCGGAAGACTACGACGAAGATGTACGTTGGAGAAGGGCTAAATATCCAGAAAATGTACCGATTGTATAACGAGTATCGTGAACAAAATAACATCACTACAGTTGCCACGTTACCCCAGTATAGAGATATTTTCAATGAATAGTTCAATATTGGGTTCATTAAACCAGAAAAGACCAGTGTACCGTTTGTTCTGTTTTTAATATAGCTGGAGATGCTTCTTCTTCTTCTTTTTCTTGTGCCACTCCTATCGAAGATTGGAAATCATCAAGGCTATCCTGATCTTGTTTACAGCTGACCTAAAGAGTTCATTAGTGGTACAGTTAAACCACTCTCTCAAATTACGCAACCATGACGTTCTTCTACGGCCTGGATTCCGTTATCCTTTTATTTTTCCTTGCATTATATTTTGAAGTAATGCGTATTTATGTCCTCTCATCAGGTGACCCAAATATTCGAGTTTTCTTCGTTTGATCGTTGACAAAATTTCTGGGTCTTTTCCTATTTTTCGCATTACTTCAAAGTTTGTAACTCTTTCAACCCAACTTATCTCCAGCATTCGACGGTAGCACCACACCTCCAAACTTGCAATATTTTTGAAGTTATACTTCTATACCCACGGTCGGCGTTGGAAATTTGCATGAGAGTGAATCTGTGAAACCATTACATATGTAAGATAATGAGTAAGAGAGAGACAGAAGATATATTTTCTCTCTCTTCCTCTCTCGAGAATAAAAATGTTCCTTTTGTATATATATTTAATATAATATATAATATTGTATATATATAAATATATATAATATAATATGTATTAATATTATTATTTATGTGATACGTATTTTAGGCTTTTGTATTTCAAAATAATCACTGTTTTACCGAGAACTGTCAATTTTGAAATCCGTTGGTGTCATGTCTAATTGGCAAATCCTTTACGTGTTTGGTTCATACGCTGGTGGTTGTGAGTTCGAATCCCAATTATGAATTTCCTTTTTTATTTTTGAAATATTTAAAAACCTCACGTTAATCTTATTAAATATATTTAATATACGCAAAAAACATAAATTTATATAATCCGAGTTATAAATACAACATAATCCGAGTTATTGGTTTTTTATTTTTATCTTCATAAAGTAAGTTATGTATATTGGCAGTTTGTAATTTTTATATTAATAACAAAATAAACAATGAATTTTACTGCAGAGTATGTGTAAATTTTTTTTTTGCATTTAACTCCTTTTATACGTATATAAAAATAAAAATATATATTTTCATTAAAATATTAATACAATCCTTCATTTACTATACTCCTATTACAGGTCAAATGTTTATATACAGCAAACGATGCATCATATACCTATATAACTAATTCTTTTTTTCTTTCTGCTCTCTCTTACCTATAGCATTACATATGTAATGCTTGTGCAGATTGACTCCTATATAAATTTTTAACGGCGAACGCGTGTATAACTTCTACCGGCAGTCCCACTGGACTGCCACACCCGTGTTTTTATATTCTTCTGCCTAAGAGTCCAGGCCTCTACACCGTATAATAGCGTGTTAAATACGTAGCCCCTTAGCATTCTTAATCGGAGAGGGATGCTTATATCTCTGTTGCAGAAGAATTTCCTCATCTTTATGAATGGCAATTTCGATACGTCTTTTTATTTCATTGTTTTGGTCTCCAGTTTCGTTTATTGAAGTACCCAAGTATTTGTAACTTGATACTTTTTCAATTTGATGGAGATGCTAAAAATATGAGTCACATATGACAAACAGGTTATTAGAAACTTAAAAGACATAGCTTGCACTAAATGATAAGAGCTTGTGTGTGGCTTGCTTTGATCTTCAAAAGTTGTTAGCTACCCTTTGTCTAACGTTAAGTGATTTTTACTACAAAAGCAAATACTCTACATAGAACTTTACAGTTTATGATGTTGGAAATATTCAGGGTTACTGCTATGTCTGGCATGAGCAGGTGGCTAAAAGAGGTCCAAATGAAATTGCCAGTTGCCTCCGGAAATTTTTAGATCTCAAGGCAAATCATATTGTTAAAAGTATATTCTACTCAGTTAACTGTGGGGGACAAAATAGGAATCGTTTTGTTTTCGATGTTTACTTTTGCTGCCACACATTTTCACTTTTATATTGTTCACAGATTCCTGCAAAAAACCACACTCAGAAAGAGGGTGACAGTATGCACGCTGTTATCGAAAATGCAAAGAAAAGGCAATGGGTTGTATATGTGCCAGAACAAGGGGTCATATTAATCAGAATGTCTAAAACTGTAGGAAGAATTTATGATGTTACGGAAATGTCCCAAGATAATTTTAACTGTAAACAACGGAGTGATATCGAGAATTAAAAAGTTGACAACGAGAAAAAAATCAATAAAAGTACGAGATATGAGAAATAAAATTTTCGCTCGAACACCAAAATTCTATAATGTTTAAATACGAATTCGATGATGGTTTTAAAAGTTGTGACATAAAATTAAATCGAAAATGCAGAGAATCAAATTTCCACTGAAAATGTTTGATGCACCATTACCACTTCAAGAAAAAAAAAGCTAAAAGGATTACTGTGGCTGTGTAATACTAGCAAAATACCCACAATGTACCATGGATTTTATAAAAATTTTAATTCAAAGAATTCATGTACCTCCTAAAGACGAGCTTAAAGTTGATTCAGTTGAGAGCAAAGAAGAGTCAGAGGAGGAAAAGTGAATTAAAATTCAAAACTGCAAATTAGATCAGTAACATCTTAAAAATGTAGTATTCTATACAGGGTGAGTCATGAGGAACTTTACATACTTCTACCATATGTAGAGTCCCTCAGGGAGCATATCATGTGGCCACTAAAAAATGTCAACTCCTCTTCTTTATTAATTAACAGGGTGATTTGTGTAATTGACCATTTATTTCATTTTACTGTAGTGTTTATACGACTCATTTGATTTTTTTAATTTTTGCATGATACAGTACACTACTATCAAGCATTCGACTGGTATTAGCTAAACTAAAAAATTCCAGGACTGGCTTTGGAAAAATTAATTTAGGGATTCGTATTAAATATTACACCCTGTATAAATTTTTTTTAAAATGCAATAAGTGATTTTCAAACTACATAAATAGCCAATGAAAACGACATATGCGACAATGCTGTCGCACTTTTATTAAATTTTTAGTGAATGATCAAATCTTACCAAAAATAGAACAACCATAATGAAGTATCAAATTATAAGGTATTAATTTAAACAAATGTTATAAATTTCAAACATTTTAATTAAAATGAGTTCCTACAACATAATCTAATACGTAGAAAATTAACATCTTTACTGTCACTTTGTATTATCTCTACGATAGAATCAATTGTTTTTCATCGTATTGGGGCATTATTTTCGATAAATAATAAATTAAATGATTAAAAAGTCAAACCTCTTGTATGTGTTAGTTTTTGTTGATTGTAAATGATTAAAATTTTATGTCAAATAATAATACATTGCATCAACTGTACTAAGTAAAAATAAATCTAAAAAAGTTTAAAATTAAGGTTGGCGTTGACCGTTTGACGTTTCTTGATATTTTATACCCATTGTCATTATTGTCATTATCAATTGTTATTTATGTGTACAAGAATACATATTTCTTCTGTCATATCTACGTTAAGTACATTGTGTTAGTTTTGGTAGAGCTTTTGTTACTTTCGTTCAAAATGCCACATCAGTTTTCGACCACAGAATATGCAGACATAATATTTGTTTATGGATTCTGTAATGGGAATGGTAGGGCTGCTAGTAGAGAATATCGCAGGAGATTTCTTAATCGTCGAATTCCCAGTCATCCAACATTTGGGTCAGTTTTTAATTATTTGCGAGAAAATGGCACTTTTCCTAGTGGAACAACAGAGCGACATGTAGATGAAGCGCAGGAAGATGACATTATGGACGCCGTTACTATGAACCCTACAATAAGCACTAGACAAGTAAATCGAGAACTCAATGTTACTCAATCAAAAGTAAGTAGAGTCTTACAAAAAAATAATCTATACCCATATCACATTCAAATGGTTCAGCGACTACATGCTGGAGATGAGATCGATAGGTTGGAATTTTGTAGATGGATTAACAATAATCGACCAACGCTATACAGGACACTATTTACAGATGAAGCCCAATTTACCAGAGACAGGATAAATAATTCACGAAATTCACATGTGTGGGCAGAAGAAAATCCCCATGCTATTCGAGAACGTCGTTCTCAGTTAAGGTTTTCGGTTAACGTGTGGATTGGTGTCATAAATAACCAATTAGTAGGTCCTCACTTTTTTGGTGGTCCTTTAACAGGACAGGTCTATTTGAACTTTCTACAAAATATTTTGCCTAAATTTGCTTGCCAACGCGAACGTTGCTATCCGAGGGATGTATTTTCAGCATGATGGGGCACCCCCACACTTTTTACTGGCAGTGAGACAACATCTCAATAATGTTTATGGCAACAGGTGGATAGGACGTGCAGGTCCTATTTCGTGGCCTTCAAGATCCCCTGATTTCAATCCCGTTGATTACCATATTTGGGGACGATTGAAGCAACTAGTTTACGCAGTGAATATTAATAATCGACAACAATTAATTGATAGAATTATACATTGTTGTAATACTATTAGAAACGATCCCCAGAGTATCCGTAATTCAATACGTCAATTAACAATTCGGCAACAAAAATGTGTACAGGCTGCAGGGTTCCATTTCGAAAATCTATTTTGAATTATTTTTATTTTGTTACCATTATTGTATCTTTTCCAGTTCTAATTTATGGGTTTATCATAACTATGTACATATTTTTAGTTTTTTTTTTTTTAAATTGTTCTTCGTTATTGTTAGTAGTTACTGTTTTTTGTTGTGCAGTGACTCAGTTTATCATTTCAATTAAAATGTTTGAAATTTATAACATTTGTTTAAATTAATTACCTTATAATTTGATACTTCATTATGGTTGTTCTATTTTTGGTAAGATTTGATCGTTCACTAAAAATTTAATAAAAGTGCGACAACATTGTCGCATATGTCGTTTTCATTGGCTATTTATGTAGTTTGAAAATCACTTATTGCATTTTAAAAAATATATATACAGGGTGTAATATTTAATACGAATCCCTAAATTAATTTTTCCAAAGCCAGTCCTGGAATTTTTTAGTTTAGCTAATACCAGTCGAATGCTTGATAGTAGTGTACTGTATCATGCAAAAATTAAAAAAATCAAATGAGCCGTATAAACACTACAGTAAAATGAAATAAATGGTCAATTACACAAATCACCCTGTTAATTAATAAAGAAGAGGAGTTGACATTTTTTAGTGGCCACATGATATGCTCCCTGAGGGACTCTACATATGGTAGAAGTATGTAAAGTTCCTCATGACTCACCCTGTATAAATAATGTTAAGAAGCAAATAATTCTGATATTTATTACTTTAAAAATATCCATTGAAAACTATAGTAAGTTATTCAAAAATCACTTATGACCATTTCTGTCTTAAATCTGTTTTACTCTTGTAAGATCATTATTAAATTAAATTATTAAATTATCTTAATGCTATAAAAACATCCATTTTTTAAACTATTTTAAATTTGTCGTGTACAAAAACCGAGTAATACACAAATCCTACGACCTGTACACCCTTTTACAGAATGCCATCCGTATAGGAAACAAAAATATTTTTCTAACCCCATAACTCATCAGCTATCAGTCATTTATGACCGATCACCATTATCAGGGCGTTTTGAAATTCGCTGGGAACGCACTCGCACAAAAAAACGATGTACAAAAAAAACCATTTCCCCCTTTTATCCACCGTACAATAGCCTACCGTCGTCGGATCTATAGACGCAAAAGGATACGTCGGGATCTTGCCGAAAGGTAACAACTTTTTGTTCTTTTTACAAGAAGAACAAGTAAATAATGAAGTGGTTGACTTGGTACATACTTTGTACATATTCGTTGCGATCGGCTTAGAAAAAGAATGTTAGATATTATCGGGGGGTCGATGTTTGTGCGAGACGAAAAAGGCGAGAGACTGAGTAATCGCTACGGAATTATAACAATGATACTAATACGGGATTTTATGTATTTAATCACAGAAATCTGCTTTTTACGATAGAATATAAATATTCGAATGGAATATAATTTTATTTTGTACTGTGTTAAAATACTTTTTTTTTTTTTTTTTTATTAGAAAATATGTCGCATCCACCAAAAGGTTATTAGCGACGGAACAAAATATAAATAACAAAGTTAAACACCTACAGATTATACAAAATGTTTATGGATCTGAGATAATTCACTATATTGTCACAGGAACAGTTTTGACCTAGAACCTGTGGTAGAGCGTTTGGGATCTTGTAGCGCTGTCTTTCTTGGTCATATTTACTACAAATTGTTAAAACGTTTTCGACTGTTAATCTGACGTTACACTAATCACATATAGATGGATTTTTTTTGTGAAAAGGTAGGAGTGCATTAATCTGGTATGTCCTAGACGTAAACGCGCAACCGCAATTTGTTCTCGTCTATTGCGCGACGATGGAAACCACTGAGACACGTTATTTTTGATTTTATTTAAATTGTAATTAGTTTGAGACCACTCATTTCGCCACAAACACAACACTTTATTTTTAAAATAAGCTTTTAAGTCACTGGAAACACACTTGTCTATCGGCTTCGACAAATCACTTAAAATTGTCTCTCGTGCAATCATGTCAGCTTCTTCATTTCATGTTATTCCGACGTGTGAGGGAACCCATAAAAATTGGACGCTTCTTCCATGTTCATGAGCTTGGGAAAGCTGGTATTTTAGCCACTTTTCAAAAAGATGGTTTGGAAAAATGTGTTTTAATGAATTTTAACAGATAAAAGAAGCTGTAGCATAGGGAGACGATGGAAGAATCCATCAATATTCCATTGAAGTATCGAGTTAAATGTTGTTCGGAGTGAAAAGTGATTCGGAGTTAGATGATACTGAACAATTGTCTACCGAAGAGTCACTATCTAAGTCAGAAATCTCTTTCCTTAAATGGTTGTGTAGTTTCTTTTGAAGTTTTGTAAACTTGCTTTTTGTAGATCTATCATTTGCATATTGATAGCTGCTTTGTAAAAGATGGAGTAAACCAGCCATATCAGTTGTAAATTCTTTAACGACGCTAATAGTGTCGGGTGAGCCTTGGACATTATCAATCAGTAAGGACAATTGGTGGAAATTTAAAACGAATGGTGGGGTATGATTATCAATGAAATTTTCAAGAGTTTCCCGTGTAGATTGGACTTTAGATGAGCGCGGTTTTTTTGGTTTAGAGAGTTTGGGTTTTGCAAACAGATTTTCTGATGAAATTGCTGAATCTGAAGGAGGCGTGTCGATCTCACCAATACTGCGTTTTATGGAAGAACTTGCCTTTTCGCAATTGCTATTAGAGTTTTCACTTAGATGATGTGGCTTTATTACATTTGGAAGTACTGGAGCAAACTCATTGGTAGTGACAGAAGTCGAGCTTGTAGTTTTATTTGTAAGATTGGTTGAAATGGTTGTTTCAAAAAATTGTGGTGATGTATCAGTTTTATTAGAATTTTCTGCAGTTGTATCTAATGGAAAAGGAGCTGATAGATTGGAAAATATTGCTTCCGAAGTTTGTGAAAACGGTATTGCCGCTGAATGAGGTTGATTAAAAGTGTTGCTATGAGTAGGAGTATTAGTAGTTTCTTTGTCGTGGAGATTTGTAGATGTAGGTGATATACTCGGATTTGATAATGGATAACTTGATGACTGCTGGATGTTTGGTATCTTGTGTAGTATACTTGTTGAAGCTGTTTGATTTGGTACTTCACTGTTTGACTGGATATGAGTTGATTCCGTTACTGAACTGTTTTTGCATTGGGATGATATGTGTCCTGTATTTTTGCAAATAAAGCAGGTGAGTGTACCTTGTGACAAAAATATGCGGTAAGGTGTTTGGTCGAAATTTATTAGAATAGAATCTGGAATTGGTGATGTTATAGGGCTTATAAAAACTTGCCTCCGAAAGCTCAATATGTGACTATATTCGGGAAGAGTCGAGCTAATTTTCAGAAATGTTATTGGGGAAATAAGCTTTAAACCGATATTCTGTAATTCTTCAACTAATACTTGATGAGGAATTGACAATGTATGTACAATATGTACAATATTCGAATATATGCCGATAGTAGATAATTTAGAAAATATATACTTATAGTCTATTCACAATAAAGATATACTGGGAATAAACAGAATCACGCTAAGACACGTAAGAAGCCATAGACGTACGGTTTTGATTTCCTATTAAATTATGAAAACTTGGTAGAGTTGCTACTTGTTTTACCAAGATTATCTTTCAGTTTGTTGAAAGTTCAATTAGAGAACGTTACTTGTTAATGGTTGTATTTATTTTTTACTTTTATCTCCTAAATTTGCATGGTTCGCCATCTTAGATTGCGTCTGATTCCGAGGCTTTATATCGGTTCTTTGAGCCTTGTGTTCTTTTACAATGGGTAGGATGCTAACCTGGCCCATCAACCCTCTTCTTTTATCCGGGCTTGGGACCAGCTGTGAGCATAAACGCGACTTCTGAGCTACTCAATGCACCCAGTCCTCGCGCTCATAACCCCCAGGCAAAGTTAAAAACAACATTGAAGAAGCAGCAACAGAAGCTCTAGGAAAACGCAAAGTCATACTGAACAAATGAAACAACAACAATACACCATGGTTAAGAAAATAAATAAAAGAGAAATTAAAAGAGAAACGAGAGGCCTACACGAAGTACAAACTATCAAATACAAAATCCCAAGACATGTATAGAAGAATACGAAATGAAACAAAGCAGTTGGTACGAAGAATAAAAAATAAACACTGGGAACAGTTTACAAAAAGGATGGAAAGCGACTTCTACGGTACACAAAAAAATAAATATGGAGATTCATAAGAAACCAACGGAAAGAAATGGCAGAATTGAAGGAATACAATAATATACCAGCAAACAAATGGGAAAGATAACTGACGAAACTGTTTAAAGGAAAGGAAAATAATAATCAACACAATAACGTACCTGAATTAAGACACGAAGGTTACAACCTGACACTGATGATGGAATATTTATTCCGAAAACGTTTTGTCTATTTAACATAGCCCGATTGGGTTTTTATATACCTTTTTATAAAGGATTTTATTAAAAAATTTTTATACATAAACATTCATAAAAATTGGACTGCTACGGTAGATGGGACATGTAGAAAGGATGGAAAAAGATAAAATAAACAAACAAATGTCAGTAGGGTATAAAACAAGTGGACGTCGAAATCATAGGAATTAGAGATGTAAGGAACAGAGAGAACAAGAGATCACAACATTTTTAAAAACAATAAATTGAAAAACTAAACTTCGAAATAAATTAGAATAGAGAACTCTTGAACAGATCAAAACCCGAAAAGAGTTGTGGAGCCAATACTGATGATGTAAAAATCTTTTTATTGCTTTACAATTAATAAGAATGTGATATTTTAGATTAAAAGATATTTTTATTATCACAGTAATAAACCAAACGGCTCGACAATCCAAATTTAAATGTATCAGGAAGTGGTGTGGGTTAAGGACCCTTATTTAGTCTAATATACATTTATACCTATTGAAAGTGGTATACCTAAGCAGTTTAGGGACTAGGGGTGCCGATGAACGCATTATCCGACGACTGAGACCTCATGGCGTCAAGACTAATGCTTTTTTTGCTTATTTCTCTTCCGAAGGAAATTTAATTAGGATACAAATATATGTTGTACAGTATATTTCACGAGTTTACAACTATTTTGGATTAGTGATGAAAGCTTTTACTTAAACGGTCCGCTGTCCTGAGAAAGAAAATGACAAATGCTCCCAATATTTGAAGCACTGTCGAAGACAAGCAAAAATACAGTTTTAACTGATAATGTATTTGATATTCAGTTAGAGAAGTATACAATTATTAGTGCAAAAATAGAAGAAAATTACAAATTCTATTGTTTTTAAATTGTAGTGATAAAATAATAACAATAATTAACCAACTTCTTCTTCTTCTCATTGCGCCGTCTCCTTTCGAAGGTTGGCGATCCAAATTGCAATTGTAGTTTTGGAAACTGCTGCTCGAAAGATCTCTGCGGATGAGCGGTCGAACCATCTCCTCAGGTCTTTCAGCCACGAGTTCTGGCGTCTTCCTACTGATCTTTTGCCTTGTACTTTTCCTTCCAGTATGACTTGAAGTAATTCATATCTTTCGCCTCTCAGTACATGACCCAAGTATTGCATTTTCCTCTCTTTGATTATTCTTAGTAATTCTTTTTGTTTACACATGCGACGAAGTACCTCTAATTAACCGACACAAGCGTTAAATTCTTTGGTTAACGTCGTTTTGTCAACGTCTTTGGTCTTTTCTTTGGTTAACACATGATGAAGTGGTAGTTCTTCCAGTCTCACTTGTCTTAGATTCTTTTTTCTTTTCGTTCTCAAAGATACAAAAGACCCTTCTCCTTCATACCTGTAGTTTTTCAAGCCTCTTAGCAATACAATCTTTTTGTAACACTTTCCTTTTCCTTTTTTTTCGGGGGTGTTCAATTTCTTCTTGTGCTCGGTAGCATATTTCAATTCTCTTCAGTTCACTAATTGATTGGATGTCCTTACAGTATTCACTTAGCTTCTTATTATCAATTAGTCGCCAATCTTCTCCTAGTGCTTTTATCTATCGATCACGGTCGGTGGGTAAAAAACTATGTCCGCGTACAGGAAAATACAATAAAATCTTTTGGATTGATGTTTTGTGTGTTTCCAAAAAATAAGTAAGTGTTCTAAGGACAATTTTATTTTTATTTTGAGAAACACAACCATCGCTAAACTACCTAAGTATAGAACAGCCGTGAAAATCAGCTTCTTTCGAATAGTTAAAGAGAGCGGATGATATTTCCACACTGCTTTTTCCTGCCTGCTTCTCTGTCCAAGTATAGAACATGGAGTTTGGAGTTTTTAGATCAGTAATACAAAAGTTATAAAACCCAATTTGTCTTGCGTAATAAGCTTCTTGAATTAGACTTTTCGGTAGTGGCTGAATTTGTTGAAGATCAAAGCAAAGCTAACAGATTGAGGAACATCCATTTTCAAGTACTCATAAAACGCCCTTGCTCTTCTTGAATGAATTCGCTTTTCAACCATTAGCTGCGCCTTTTTAGCAGACCGTGCTGATGCACTTTTAATTTGTTGTACGTGAGAAGGCAGTACGGACTGCAAGTATCGGACGCAGATGACTTAAAACCTATGTTAATCTCGTTTATAAAAGTCCTCCTAAACATGCTGCATTTTACTTTCAACTCCTCTTCACACTGATCATTACACATTTTACTTTTACTATTTTACTAATAGTTAACTCACTACTTAGATACAATCTTTTGGATTTCTTTCTGTTGTAATGTAATTCAGTTCCTCCTTGCTTTTTTATGTACTCTTTACTCTAACACTTTCCTTCTTCAAGATGATATTTCTTATTTTTGGTAGTATTACCTCCTGTTTTCTCTTCAACAGCAAACCCAAAATGCACTTTTTTGGCTATGTTTTTTCTTCTAGTTTCTCCAACACCAATAACAGTGCGAAACAATTTTAAACACACAGAAGTTTTAACACCACAGACAGTTGGAAAGAAGTATTGTATTGAATACTTTTGCTCGGGTCCAGGTTTTTTCATTTGTCTTATGTCTTTTAATTTGTGTTGTATGAATCAGACCGGAAATTATATTGTCTTGTCTCTTCTTGTCTGGAACTTTATAAAACTCTTCTTTGAAAGCTTTGATGTAATTAGGCCTTATTTTTGTGCTTACATAAGGATCTTTTACGAGATGCATACCTGGTAATTTATTCACTTTTTCTTTTTCCTCCTGTAACTGTTCTCTTTCTGGTCCCTTCACTTCGTTTACCAACACTTACACTTCCATCTGCACCATCCATTCTCCTTTAAATAATAACGTAATTACTAATTGTTTTTAAATACGTTGACAATCTAAATAGTAGTCACAAAAACTTTTAATCCAAAACCCTTACATAACCTCAAATTTGCAAGACTCATTGGGTCAGCTGAGTGGCAGTTGCAGCGCTCCTATTGGTTGGTTAGAAATAAGCTGGTCTGGATGGACCAGTACATTGGAAATAAGTTGTTTTGCACGTAAAGGTGGATTTTAACATGCTGTTACCGTTCAAAATATTTTTTTGCACCAATCAGATAGAATAAATTACTTTGACTACAACAGAACAATACATTGGCACATCTAATTCAACTTTGATATTGTGTGACTTAAGCCTGTTTGCATGTTACCTCCTCAAGTTGTCTTCTTCCGATAAAGAGGCATCATCATCATCAGTTTCTTCATTTTGCACAAAATTGGTTCTACTGTTTCTTCTATTGACATATCGAGTTTCTAGAATGTTTCTTCCTCTGCTATGACACGTCTTTGTAATATGCATGTCAGTTACTTGTGCGAAATCAATGTTCAATAAAATTTGTATAAGCTCAACGGTAAAAATTCGATATTTTCGATATCAAAGAGTGCAGCTTTCGTATACAGTTTTTGTATGTTGCCGAGAATGAACTAAGTTTTTATAAAGTTGTTAAATAAATTAACCTAGCGAGATTTTTGCCATTTTTTACGATTCTCGCGAAATCAATAAACTTGATCACTTTCATTGACCAGTTGTGGTAAAATTTTAATTTATAGAGATCAATTTTTAAAACCTATGACATGAAATTTCCATTTTGAGTTGTGGTAACAAATATGAGGCATTTGCAATATGAATAAAAAACGCAGAATTTATTGTTTTACATTATAAACGATCACACGTCACGGGAAATGCATTTAAAAATACGGTTTTGGGTATAGTTTATTGCAGAAGTTTTGTTCTTTTAAAAAGTACTTCTTTTACTAGTATAATTGAAAAACAGTTTTAAATGTTTTAGATCGTTTGTTGCGTGAAAGTTTAAATCTAGCGTTTTTTAAGCTTATTTCAAATGTTGTCATTTGTTGTCAAAACTCGAGACTAAAATTTCATGCTACAGGTTTTAAAGGTTAGTCATCATCAATCAAATGTTAATTCATACTCATTTCCAACTTTTCTCATTATCTCAATATTGATATTTTCTCGGCTCTTCATATTCTAAGATTAAAAATAGTTTTCAATTAAATAAAGCAGCGCATACGATGCAACCAAACATAAATTCATCCTTTTCTACTCATGATATTATGTTAAAAAACCAAATATCGAAATTGTTTTACTTTTGAACCTAATGCTCGTGTTAAAACAAAAAATTGACCATATTGCCATTTGTCCGGCCACGTAAATGGATGGTTTTTCCCATAAGACCTTCGCTTCCATCACTAATAATCCCGGCATTGTCTTTATTGTTCTTAAAGTAATTATTTTTGTTTTACTCGTTTATGCTATCAGGAAAAGTAGGTAGTGTATCTTTCTTATCTTATTAAAAACAATGAGATAAATTCTTGTTAGTCGTATCGAAATATGAGGGTTTGACCATTGGTCAAGTTTTTTATGACTAATAAATATTTGGTGATCCGTTAGGTAGAATAATAGAGTTAGAAAGTCAAGTGGATTTTCCAAGATTAGGGTATTATTTTAGCGTCTACCGGGTACGGTACTAACAACAACATTAAACGATTCTTGTAATTTTTCAAAGTTTTCATCAATTTGAAATAGACTTTGTAACCAAAATACTTAACCGTTTGTTTTTATTTACACAAATAGTCTCGCATCAACCAATAAGAGTTATTAGCAAACGACATGCACAGATACATATCATTACATAATATTACTTTACAATTTTTTAATATAAATATAAATATAAACGGTTAAATATAAAGTTAATTCACAATTCCGGCGATAAACCCCTCTGCTTGGGGGTCGACAAAATGAGACTTGGAGTTTATTTCTGCTGGTGTTATAGGTGTTATATGGTTTAAATTCTAATCATAATACGCTAATCAGTGTTTTCTCAAAATTTCAAAATTTTTGAAAGTATTCTAAATGTTTGTTTGATAGAATATCTAGAAAAACACAAAATACTTCACTGTAATCAATATGGCTTTAGAAAAAAGTGCAGCACTACACTATAAAATTGTGAGAGATTTGATGGCTTGGAGGAAGATCATTTTGTGTCTTTGACATTGTGTGATGTATCCAAAGCTTTTAACGTGTTTTGCATGAATTACGGTTGGAAAAAATGCATAAATACGGTATTAGGGGAAACACTCTTTATCTATTTAGATTATACTTAACAAATAGAAAACAGGCAGTTTTTCTTAATAACAGCTATTCTGAGTTTAACAATGTCGAATATGGCATTCCTCAAGGTTCGATATTAGGAGCCACTTTGTTTCTTATTTATCTGAACGATTTATTCACTATACTTTTCCTATAAAATGTGTTTGCTTCGCAGATGATACTACTCTCATTAATACTGATATTAATCAGCACAATTTAAAAATTAAAATAGATAGTGATACCCAGAAAGCAAAAAACTGGTTTTTACATAATAGACTGAAGCTAAATGAACAGAAAAATCAAAATTTGTTTTTTTATTTCCAAATAAAAGTATATCTCAAGAAATAGTGTTAAACTATTAGGAATCTAGATGATAATTTGGATTGGAGTGCTCATACAGATTACTTGAGTTCTAGACTTGGTACAAGTGTATTTTTAATACGCAACTTAGTTTATATGATTCCTAAAAATACCCTTAGAATGTGCTACTTTGCACTATGCCATAGTCATCGGAATAACTATTTGGGGTAATTCTTGCAGATCTTCTTCACGCAGATCGAATTTTTAAACTACAAAAAAGAGTAGTGAGAATACTTGCAAGAGCAGAGTATAGGGCACACTGTAAACCTTTATTTCTGGATTTAGGTATTATGCCACTACCTTCACTCTATATATATGAGACGCTGATTGAAACTCATGCCAACAAAGGTAAGTTTAACATAAACTCCAACTTCCATGATCACGATACAAGATCTAGAGATGCTATTAGAGCACAACGTTTTAGGTTGACAAAAAGCATAAAAAATTCCATGATGTTGGTTGTATAACTTTTTGCCAGATGAATTAAAAAGTCTTCACTCATTATCGTTTAAGCTTAAAATCAAATCACACTTTTTAAAACATTGTTTCTATTCACAAACAGAGTACCTAAGTACAGCTTTTACATAATAGTAGTAATTTGGTAAGGGTATTTGTCTATTATGACGATATTTCTTGTTTTTATATTTTTATTTAGTGTGTTTGTCGTTTCTTATATTGTTAATATTAAATATCTGTTTGTAATGTTTAAATTCGCAAAAATCTTATATGGTGTATCTAAAAATTGTCACTATTCCTTTGACTTGTCAAAAACAAAACTATTTTTGTATATTGACTAAATAAATTCTATTCTATTCTATTATTTTGCATCCCACACAAGTAAAATATACAACGCATATAGTTCCTACCGAACAGTGCTAGTAATACAGTTTAATGGTAAATATATATTGTTTCAAAAAACCCACAACCTTTATTTATTACAGCATTTATTTAAAATGCTTTGTTTTTAATTTATTGTCACCAAAGTTCTTTGAAGTTGTTGAAAGCAGCATTTAGAAGATTTCAAACCGATAAATCGAATTTACCAAATACTTTTAAGACAAAAACTTTCGATCAGTGCTTACTGCCTGTTCTGATATATGAAACTAAAACATAACCCACAAGTGACTATGAGAGTTATGGAACGAAGAATGTCTCAAAATTGATTGAAAGACATTCAAATACATTGAAAAGATTGTATAAAAAACAGAGGTGAAAGGAGAAAAACCAGAAAGCCTACAAATCGAAATGGGAACTATAAAACCAACAGACAATTTTAAATACTTGGGAGTCCAAATAACCTCAAAAGCAGGAAGTAGCGAAGAAATACACTCGAGGATTGCCCAAGCAAGATCAGCCACCAGACAGCTACACGGACTATTATGGAATAAAAAAATAACAAAAGAAAATAAAAGAAGAATCTATAAAACAATAATAGAAAGTATTGGGCTGTACGGCGCCGAACTCTGGGAAATAAAACAAAGAAACAAATCAAAAATTAACGCAATGGAAATGAACTACTGGAGACGATGTTGCCAGCTCACTAGACTTGATAGGGTGAGAAACGAAGATATTCGGAGAGAAATGGAAATCGATCTAAACATAATAGACACAATCGAAGCCAAAAGACTTAACTGGTATGGACACCTTCAGAGAATGCCTGAAAATAGATGGCCAAAAAAAAATAGAAGAATGGACTCCGCCAACTAGAAGAAAACGAGGTAGACCAAGACGATCCTGGAGAGACGATGTCGACGATGCAATGATCGCCAGAGATCTAACAACTGAAGATTGCTTCGACAGAAAACACTGGAAATTAGGATGCGAGAAGCGGCGCCAGCTGTAGAAGACTCGCTTGTTATATATATAAAAAACATATAAAACTTACTTCTCATTTAATGAAAAATTCTATCAACAAGCTTTCGGTACCCCTGTGGGAGCAAAGATTTCTCCTATCATTGCAACAAAATTATATACGTTACGTTATCCTTTCAAATACCATTTAATAAAAAATATGTTGATGATATCATCTTAGCTATACCCAATGACAAGGTAGATGAACTATTAAACATCCTCAATAGTAATGACCCCTACATCCAGTTCCTTATAGAGAGGAAAGATGGTAATTGGTCCGTCCCTATTCTCGACATAAGGATGATCAGGGAAAATAACAACATTTAAAATAGATTGGTATCAAAAACCGACACATTCTGGTAGATACCTTAACTACCACTCTGCCACAATAATTCTACCAAAGTCAACTTAGTCAAACAGATGAAAAATAGAGTAATAAAACTATCAGATCCTTCTTTTCATACAAAAACCTACAAATCCTACAGAAACTTTTCATTTCAAACGCTTATCCAACACTATTAGTGAATAAGATTGTGTTTAACACTGTCCATAACGAGGGTACTTCACCTTCCTTCGCGACTAACAATGCTGATCCTGATGTTTTAAGTGGGAACAAAGTCTCGGATACTCCTATCAACAAATATTTTTCATTACCATATTTCAGAGATATAATTCTGGGGTTAACAAGGATTCTGAAAAGTGTTGAAAATAGCTTTGGTAATAATAATAACAATATTAAGCTTAATGTGACTTGTAGATCAGCCCTAACAATTAATAATCTTTATTCTAAGATCAAAGATAAGACTCCTATAGATATGCTTAGTAACATTGGCTACAACATTCCATGCTTCTCTTGCAACAATTCCTACATCGGCCAAACCTCTCAATTATTGAAATCACGTATCACACTACACAAGAGTGATTCTCGACTTCACCCTGACCGTTGTGCATTGGCCAAACATATCCATTCCACTGGTCATCTCCACATGGACTATACTACCACTACAATTCTCCACCGTGAGAACAATAAATCTAAAAGAGAGTTCATTGAAATGTGTTTCATTTCTAATTGTCTTCACTTCTGTAGAAAACGATGGAGTTCTTCGCCTTGGGAACGATTTATTTTTATTTATATTTCTTTCATTAAGAACTTCTTTGGCCGAGTCTAAGATATTAGACTTAATTTTTGCCCAGCTTTCTTCGACTCCATCACTTTCTGTGTATATTATGTGTTTCTGTTTTTTTCAGTTATTTTTTTTGGAATAGGTATCTTGTGGAGTCATTCTGTAAGCTTTTGACTTATCTTTGTGGTGTATTCTCGTGTTTTGTTATCACATATATGTGTTTTCATTCGAATTTTGCACAATACCAATTTATGATCGATTCCTATTTCTGCTGATGTTTGTGCTCTTATATCCAAGATTTGAGAGGGCTGTAACTCTCTATTTGACAGATTATAGTCTATCATAGATCTTTGTCCTCTACTGTTTTCAAAACTGTATTTGTATTGTTCTTTGTGATGGAAAAATGTATTATTTATACCTATCTCGTTTATGCTGCAGAGGTCCGTTAGAAGGTCTCCGTTTTCATTTCTGATATTTTCATTATATCGCTGTTTTATTCCTGGAACTATATCATTGCCAACAAGCAATTAAAAGTCGAGCTTTCGAAACTCTTTAGTTCATTGATCAAGACAATAAATGTTGAGATTAGAATAGATCGCAAGCTATGTTAAAATGAAAAACAATATATTAAATAATTGTAAAATACAAAAATTCAGACATATAATACAACATAATTTGACATCAGTCAAAATTTTTTTTTCGGAAAACGGCGAGCTCATAATACGAGTATGTAAAAGCCGAAGATGAAGAAGAAGATATTAAGTAACGGGGCAATTCATAAACTAAAGAGCAATAATGCGCGAGGCAGTCATAAAATTCTCGTAAAATTCTACAAATGTGTAGAAAAAACAATTAACAAACAAAATTTACATAAAAGCAAAACTTTCTAAATTATTCTAAATTATCTTTTAGCTGTTTTTCTCCTTTTTAACAATTCAATTAGAATACTATCCCATTCAGTAGCTGTATTCTTTCTCACATCAAATCTGTACAACTGTTCTCTAGATTTTATTAAAATGTGGCCCTAAAGTGATTTTAAACTAATATACCAAACGGCTCTTGAGCCATCGACACCTGTGAAAGGCTCTTTTGTGGTTATTCACTCATTCAATCTGTTAAAATGTATAATTTATCCAAAATAAGTATTCGAGCAGTGATTTATTCACCCAATAAATAAATACAAAACAGTATGGTATATTAAATTGTAAATTTTATTTTAATACATGAATTTATTGGCGTTTATGATCGACTTGATTGACTCGGCAGCTGTTTATGCAATGTTTATGCAACAAGTGAAAAAACTGTTGAAGACACGCGACCAAAATGTTATTTCCAAGCATCTCTTCGATGCACAGGGTACTTACAGGTGGAAATATTTGCGAAACATGAAAGTTGAGGTAATAAAAGTCACTTTGGGATAATAACCGTGGGTAAGTCACGGGAAGTAGTTATTAAGCTTTTCGACTAATTGTTAACTATTATAATGTCGATAATAATCTTACACCTGACTCTCATTTATTACTAACATCAAAATACTAATCTAGGTCCTTTAGAACGATAATAGATTAACTTATCTAGCCTAGTAGTTACATAGTTTGATTCACTATTTTTCTTCATTCCTTTCTATTTGTTATTATACCCTTCCAATTTATAAATTTCAATTAGTTTACTCCTTTTTTGGAATAGTATATTTAAAATATGAAACAAGTAATTTCTAAATTGAATTAAAAAAAAAATACTTTTATAATCTTTTTAAACAGTATTAATAAAAAGTTGAAATGTTCAAAGCAATAAAAGAGCTAGGAATACCAAATCAGTTGGTAAATTTAACAAAACTAAGTCTTCAAAAAGTTGAGTGTAGAATACGAATTCAGGGGGAACTGTTTAAACCTTTTAAAACAAATAATGGGCTGCGCCAAGTAGACCCTCTCTCCCGTGTACTGTTCAATGTGGCTTTGGAAAAAGTAATACTTCTTCTTCTACGGCACTACAGCCCAAATTGAGCCGTGGCCTACCTTATTTTTTGCCTCCATCCTTGCTTGCCTGTGGCTGATCTCCATACACGGACTCCTAAAACGGCTTGTACGTCGCTTACTGTGTCTTCCCAGCGCTTTCTTGGCTTTTCAACGGCCTCTTTCCCTCCATTCTAGCATTCAGTGCTCTTTTTGATAGCCGATCCTCTCCCATTCTTATTACATGTTCGGTCCATTGCAATATTTGTATTCTAATGAAGTCTGACAGTGGCGCTTCCTTATAAAGTTGATAAAGCTCGTTTTTGTATAGACTTCTGAAGATTCCGTTTTCCCTCACAGATCCTAGTATTCTCCTCAGTACTGTTCTTTCGAATTGTTCGAGTATGCTTTTGCATGTTTCTTTTAGGACCCATGTATGCCATAGTATGCTATTGGTCGAATTAAGGTTTTATAGATTCTCATCTTTGTATTTCGGTGGACATTTTTAGACCGAAATATATGGGAGAGGGCAAAATAAGCTCTGTTTGCCTGCGTTATTCTCTTCCGTATTTCTCCATCTTCTGATCTGTCGGCATATATTTCTACTCCCAGGTATGTAAACTTTCCAACCGTTTCATTGTCATCTTCATGTATAATGTTTTGTGGGACTATATCTCTTCTCGTCTATATCATTATTTTTGTTTTTTTCTGTGTTAATTTCCAAACCTAGTCTTTTTATTTGCGTTTTTAACTCTGCGCATGTTTCCTGTGCTCCTGTTGATGTTCTCCTCATAATATTAATATCATCGGCATAAGCGGCCTGTTGAACCGTTCGGTTGGTCAGTAGGTTTCCTCGTCCACTTTGGATTTGCCTAACCGCATACTTCAGTGCCAGATTAAACAAAGTTGGGGCCAGCCCATCTTCCTGCTTTTAGACACCTATTACCACAATTTCGGATGAATATATAAAATCAAAAAGAGAAAAGAAGCAAGAATGGGTGACAGATAAAAGATTGCAGATGATGGAAGAGCAAAGAAAATTAAAAGGTAGAAATGACAACGAATACAAAAAGTTGCATAAGACTATACTAAAGGAGATAAAAGGAGCAAAAGAAGCATGGCTGACGTAGAAATGTACGGAAATTGAAACACTACAACGCAAACATGACGATTTCCATATGCACAAAAAAAAATTAAAGAGGTACAGAACACCAGAAAACAACGCAATAGAGGCATAGTTGTATGTAACTAATAGAATAAGATGGGTCAATGTGGTCAAGAGCATGTCTAAATTAAATTTAAAAGAATTTTTGAGTGATTTTTTATTTAGATGAAGAATTTCTCTAAACTTATTATACTCTTTTTGTTGTTAGTTTGTTTAGTGTGTTTGTCAAAAAGAAAATAAACTATTTATTTATTTATTTAATTTAAAGCGTCTTAAAGTACTTCTTCTTCTTAAAGTGCCCTCTCCTCAATGGAGGTTGGCTACTACAATTTTAAACTCTTCTCTATCTTCAGCTGTTCTTATTAGCTGTTCAAAATTTAGCCCTGTCCATTGTCGGATGTTTCTGAGCCACGATAGTCTTTTCCTTCCTAGCCTCTCTTTCCCTCGATTTTTCCTTTCACTATAAGTTGGACATATTGGTACTTATTATTTCTCAGTATGTGGCCTAGGTATGATGTTTTTCTAACTTTTACTGTGTTAAAAAGTTCTCTTTCCTTGCCTATTCTATGCAGCACTTCTTCGTTTGAGGTATGCGATGTCCATGAAATTTTGAGTATTCTCCGGTAAATCCACATTTCAAAGGCCTCCAATTTATTTACGGTTGATGTTTTAAGGGTCCACGTTTCAACTGCATATAGAAGAGTCGACCAGACGTAGCATTTTGATAAACGTAGTCGAATTTCGAGTTTTATTCGAGAATCACAAAGCAGTTTTTTTAATTTTTCGAAAGATTTTCTGGCCTGTTCTATTCTCGATCTTATTTCTAGATCAGGATTTAGGCTGCTATCGATCCAACATCCCAGGTACTTAAATCTATTGACCTGTTCTAAAATGTGCCCATTTATTGTGCAAGGTTGAGGTACGTTTTGGTTTTTTCGGATTGACATCACTTTGGTTTTTTTAATGTTTATTTTCATACTAAATTGCTCACAAATCGAGTTGGTCTTGTCGATGAGTCGTTGTAGACCTAAGTCGGAATCCGAAATTAACACTGTATCATCGGCGTATCCGATACTGTTGATATTTACGCCATTCACCTTGACTCCATCCTCGGAATCCTCCGATGCTTCTTTAAATAGAAACTCGGAGTAAAGATTAAACAGCAGAGGCGACAGAACACATCCTTGTCTAACTCCCCTTCTAATTTCTACTTCTGCGGATGTGGAACCTTCGATCCTAACTCTGGCGTTTTGGTTCCAGTACAAGTTTTTTAAGAATTTGATGTCTTTTCCATCTAAACCGACTTCTTGCAAACGTTCTAATAGTAGGTCGTGTCTTACTCTATCAAATGCTTTTTCGAAGTCTATTAAGCATATAAATATATCTTTCTGTTGGTCGTAGCATTTTTGGGCGAGAACTAGTAAACTGAACAGGGCTTCTCTCGTTCCCATGCCGGCTCTGAATCCAAACTGATCGTCTCCGATGATTGTTTTGCACTTTCTATAGATACGATTATGTACGATTTTTAGTAGGACTTTTACTGCATGACTCATAAGGCTTATCAGACGGAACTCATTGCAGTGTTGTGGGTTTGGCTTTTTTGGTAGTGGGATGAATATTGACTCCAGCCAATCTTGGGGTATTTTACCTTTATCATAAATGCGATTGAATAAAAGGACAAATATTTCGATATTTTCTTCGCTGATTAATTTTAACGTTTCTGGGTATATTCCGTCTGGACCTAGGCTTTTATTTGTTTTAAGATGATTAATTGCATTTATGATTTCAGATTTCAGAATTGTTGGCCCTTCGTTGATATTTTCCAATCTTGGTTCTTCTCGTATGTCGCAAAAAAGAATTTTAATATAGTTTTCCCATTCTTTCAGTTTATCTTCCGTTGATTCTAACAGTTTGCCATCCGTGTTCAGCATGGTGTGAAAAGTCGTTCTTAAAGTACTATAAATAATAATAGAAAAGTTATGAACATTTTTCTGCATAATTAAATTAAATAGTTCTTTTGTACAATATCTTGATAATTGGGAGTATTCCAAAAATATCAATTTTTTCTTTTCTTCAATTCCAAATCCCACCGTACTAATTGTGCAAAGAACAATTGCGAATTTTGAGACACGCTCTGTATAATCTATTGTTGTATTAAATGTTATCGATATATTAGCCTCACGATAACCAATATCCATAAAATAATAACCGATATGATATTTAATAAGTGTTTGTGATTTGTGAAATAATATTAAATTAATTATATAGAGCTACGTTTGAACCGACTTACAGTCGTATCAATCACTTGTCATGCTTTGTTAATAATGACTCTTGAAACATAATTAATTTTAATTGGCATATTATAATGCATTTATATATGAAGTGATTTAAATCGTATTATTGTGTATAAATTATTGAAATGAACAATGGTTAATCAACAGATACATGTATGTAATGAAGTAGATTTTTTTTCTTCGACACACGCACACGGCAGTCGTGGAATTCTAGTGAAACTAATATTTAACTAAATACGTTAGGCACTCAATTTTTTCATAATTTATAAAATTTAATTATTTATAGTAGTAAAAAATGCATCAGGTTTGTTGCCTGCCATCTAGTGCTTCGCTTCTTGGTTCTGTTGCTTCTCGTGGCTAGTGGAGCATAGGAGAGTTATGTTTCTATCGCAATAATCGATGCGATACTGGCAGGTTTCATACTATGCATATTTGTAGCGTTTAGCGCTAATTTCTCAACTATATAGGTCCATATTTTTTTCTCCTTTGCCATTTGCTAATCCCACACCCCCTCTTTATGTTTTGTTTTCTCTTTCAAGCTCTCTATTTTACAAGTGCTATTAAATCAGAGGAAGTTTAGCAGATGAACAACAGGGTTTTCGTAGTGGAAGATCGTGTACAGATGCAATATTCGTTATAAAACAAATTACTGAGACATCACTAGAGTATAATAGACCAGCATTTCTGTCTTTTATTGACCTAAAGAAAGCGTTTGACAGAGTAAGACTCAAAGATGTAATCCATCTTCTGTATAATAGAGAAAATTCCCTAAATATTATAAAAACTATCAAAAACATCTACCAAAACAACAAAATGGAAGTCAGAATAGATGGACAACTTACAGAACCTATAGAAATAGGTAGCGGAATAAGACAAAGGGATTCATTGAGAATCATGCTCTTTAATTTGATCATATATAAAATCATCAATAGCGTTAACAAAGGAAGAGGATACAGAATGGGAAACAAAGAAATCAAAATACTCTGTTACTCAGACGACGCAATATTGATAGCCCAAAATGAAGATAATCTGCAACGACTGGTCCACAGATTTTACATAAGAGCAAAAGAATTCAATATGACAATCTCATCTCAGAAAACTAAAACAATAGTAGTCAGCATAGAACCAACCAGATGTGAAATACAAATTGATGGCATCAGTATTGAAGTAATGGAAAGAAAATACCTGAGATTTACACTGTCTAGCTATGGAGACCTGGACAAAGAAATGAGAGATCAAGTACAAAAAGCAAATAGACCGGCAGGATGCCTTAATAATACTATATGGCGAAACAGACACATTAACACTGAGATGAAATCAAGAATTAATAAAGCCAGTGTAAGACTAATAATGACATATGCCTCAGAAACAAGACCCGACACAGCCACAACGCAAAGGCTACTAGAAACGGCAGAGATAAGAGTACTGAGAAGAATTACAGGAAATACACTGAGAGATCGAAAGAGAAGTGAAGACATTAGACGAAAATGTAACGTACAGTGTATAAATGGATGGACACAAAATAGAAAAAAAGAATGGAATAACGATATAAGTAGAATGGCGGAGACCCGTGTCGCAAAATAGCAAAAGATAATTCACCAATCGGCAGAAGTATCTGACGACATAGATGTAAAAATTCTCCAATGAACAAGCAGATTTGCTTATAAAGAGGAAGAAGAAGAAAAAGAAAACCCCATGGTTTAGAAAAAAGTTAAAAAAAAATGTAAAGAAAAGAAGAAAGCTGTTTTACAATACAAAACACAGCAGGCATACAACCACTAGAAGCTCTATATGTGTTCCTATTCTCCATATGTTTAGCGGACTGTCAGTCTTGGCTTATTATTTGGAACTTGATTATAAAAGTCGATAAAGACTCCAAATGTGTTATTTTTGAATCCTGTTCGAGGACTATTCTCAATCTGCCTGTTATCGATCCCTGATCATCCGGATGTCTATGTCAAAAATGTTGAAAAACACAATAGGATATTAGAACTTTTTACCTGATAGGCTTAAAACGATAAAAACTTGTCTTAATAATAAAAAATCTAAGCAAACTTACTATATCACGTAAATGTATGTTGGATTTTAAAATTGTTTAATTTCATACACGTTCCACAAGAATATGGCGTTCATTTAAACGACGCGACGGAATAAATCGACAAAAGAACTTATTATTGCAAAAATTTCAAAATCATATGTTTTCACTTTATTCAGAAACTTAAGTTCATTTGTATGAAGTCGACAATCTACAGAGCTCAATCCTTTTGATACCTCTTATCTACGATGAGTTAATTTTCATCTTAAGAGGAGTGATAGCCCCATGGCTTAATATTGTTCTGAAGCCATTTTCTTGTGGCATTTTAAAGTAATTACTATTTTAATTGGAATAAGCCACAATTGAAATTATTATTGTGGCTTATTCGCATTAAAATAGTAATTACACGTGGCTTAAATCTCATATCTTTCTTGTATATCACCAAAATAAAAATAAAATAAAGATGGAAACTATAGCTAATCACTTTATAATATCCGCCACAGTGAGATAACATATCAAATATCCCAATTTATTACCATTTTCTAATAAATTCTTATTCATTTTGTAGTAAATTTCATTTAAAACAATTGAAAATTGCAAATATATCATCCTAACAGCATTTTTGCTTTCTGAGCTGTTACTCTTCTCTTTTTGGTTGGTCTTGCTACCAATATTCGCTTCACAGGTACTTTACTGTTGATTCTGGGCAAGTGCCAAGTTGTCTTCTTTCCATAAACTGTGTATTAATTCCAGGTCTGACCTAATTATTTCATTTTTTTACTTGTATATTCGTGAAATACGTTTTATTTTCCCAAATATTGTATTTCAGTTGCTCATACGCTATTTCTTTTCTGTGAGGTTGTGAAGCATCCATTCTTCCGATGCTAGCCAGCAACCGAATCGCAAAAGATTATGGAGCTGGGAAGCTGGTTAAAAATAAAAACCATAATTCTAAATCCTTTAAAGGAATCTCTCAGCATAAAGATAGTAAATAAGAACTTATTCTTATGTACTATCTACATAACAAAATGCCATGGTTCTGTAAGAAACTAAAAGATGTAAAGAGCAGTAAATAGCATATGCTGAATATTGAATAATAAGATATTACATTCATATGAAAACAATAAGAGAATTCACAATAAGACACATAGGCTTCTTGGAGCAATTAAAAATAATCACGGGGAATGCTTCTCAAAAGACTTAGAATACAAGACTTTACTTAGAAGACCAACCGACTTTCAATAATACTTTGAGAGAAATGCATGAGGAACTTAAATTTATTATATCTTAAAGAAAATATGAGGAAACGTATTAATGGTACCAGACATAAACATAATATTACTGACAACTCTAAACTTAGTTAGTTTTTTAGTAACTTTAGTAACTACTGCTCTACTGCAGAGAGACATAAACTTGAAAGTATTCAGCACTCTTATTGAAGTGTTTACCAGAGAAAAATATACCGTGTTTTAGTTTACACCCAGTAAACTATACTGATGTTGATTTTATCTATTTCAAAAATAAAAAATAGAACAGCAAAGATCCTGATGAGCGAAAAAATTATTAAAACTATTAAAAATATAATTGTCCAAACTCTAACAACTTTAAAAGATCAAGCAGTATCTTGTAATACTTATCATAAAGTTTTCGAAACTGCAAAGGTAATACCTTTATTTAAGAATAAATGTTCTATTGATGGTTGCAACAATTGTTCATCCATATCTTTGTTTCCTCTATTATCAAAAGTTTATAAACGAATTTAAAAAATCAAATTAATCTACATTTTGAATCTAATAAAGTATTTGCTATAAACCAGTGTGGATCCCGGAAAAATAAAACAATACCTTAGGAATTAATCATTTCACTAGTAATATTTTGGAAGGATTAGAAAAATATCTTGACAATCTTTCATCTTTTTTAGTCACTAAGGCTTTTGATTGTGCGACACATAGTATTCTGCTGAAAAATCTTCCTTATTATAATTTTTACAGTGATACTATTTAATTAATTGATGATTCGTGTCAGACAAATCGTGATCAGTACGATCTTCAGCCAGTGTCATTTTCAAAAACAATCTGTGATGTATGGTGTCCTTCAAGGCTTGGTTTTGGGTCCGATATTATTTCTCACTTATGTTATTGTCTTAGTATTCTCTCAAATTAAGGAAGTTAACACTCTTTTATTTGCTGATGACAATACTTTCTATGTAAGCTATCACTGTGCAACGAGCAACTGAGGCGAAGTTTCTGGGGATATATTTCGATACAGAATTAATCTGAGAACAACATAGTTAATTTAACAAAAAAGCTTTCCTGACAATTTTTCGTTTTTAGTAATCTTGTACAATTAACTTTCAGGGAAACTTTTATAACAGCTTATCATAGGAATTTCCATTCTCATCTGACGTATGCTATTCTCTCCTGGGGTCACTCTTGTCATATTGATAAAGTGTTTGGACAACAAAGAAAGTGTGCGTATATATCTGGGCTTGGTTATAGGAAAGACTGTAGAAACTCCTTTATAGCTTTTAAAACTTTAACTTTACCTTATGTATATTATGCAGTGTCTGTTGCACATTAAACAAAATCTCAGCCAATACAATGCGTCTTTAGATTTTCGCAATACCACTTGAAACAAATGAAATTTTGTACCAGAATTTGGCCGCCTTGAGAGATGCAGAAATGGTTCAAGGTATTTAGCCATTAAGGTTTGTAATGAAGTGCCAGCTAGAATAAAAGCTCTTAACTTTTATCAATGCAAAGCAAAAATTAAGAGATACATTAGGTATAGTAACTGCCTTTTTTTCGTTTTAAGAGTATTTCTCTTCCAATTTTAATCGGTTGTGACGTTATCTGTCTGTTATATTTATATTTACTTATATTTATATTTATATTTGACTTCTTATATTACTATTACCAATTAACTATCTATCTATAATAAAAACTGATGCTATGAGGTTAGTTTAAAAATTAGAAAAGGGCTTCCGCAAAGAAAATCAATAGAATCGGTAAGATAAAATCTGAAATTGTTGAGGATACAGGATTGGAAACATTTAGCAAAATATAGACGGAAATGGAAGGAAAGTATTGAAGCCTCGGACCTTTAAAGCTGTTTGAACCAAAGTATATAACTATATCTTTAATTACAACTTCTATATTTTCGTATTATATTATAAGAAATTCAACAAACACACAAGATTTTTCATAATCATTTTTTACTAAATGAGTACCTACGTTTTTAAATTAGTATTTTTTACTCACAATACAATTAATAATAATAATAATAATACGAAAATTTCACCGAACGTGGAAGTTTTTTCGTCCAATCATACTAAAAATTATCAAAGCTCATTAGCATACTGTTCCGTTTTTAGAACCCGATTAGAAAAAAAAGGTTATTATTATTCAAATTCTAACGTTTTCATACGGTACCACGGCGTTTATTTTCACTGGCGTTTTTGGATACTTTATTATTATACATATGGTTCGTTTAAGAAAGCAGAGGACCGTGTTTATGGTAATTTTATGCCGAATGTTATTTTGAATTGTTGGATTAATAAATTTGGTTTCTAATAGGCAGATATCTATTGGCTTGTGGTTTTTTCTCTTAAAATTTATGATAGGCTTCGCGACTCGCAGATAAAAAGTATTCGTCGCTTTTATCAAATTTCTCAGGCGACTTATGGCATACGTACCAAACAGATGTAAGCTTTATTTTTAAGACGATAGAAATTGGACCCTTTGTCTGTATTTAGTCAGCAATTTGACAGAAACAAAATGCTTTAATAATTTTCTGTTTATTCACTTTAAACTTCTTCAAAGCATTCAAATAGTTCACAAATATTTTAGAAACTGGTATTCTCATTTATTTCACTTTTTTTATTTACAATTTAGTCTTTTGAGATTTTTCTTTCTTTTTAGCTGTTTTAGCGCATCAGTTTCATTTTTATCTTTAAATTTTATTATATTTATACAACAAACTGTAAATTTTAATTGAATAGATATATTTTTCTTTAAATTTAGACCAATAAATAAATTTGTTATATATAAACATGATTTAACAATATAATCGACAAAAATACTAAAAGTACAAGCCTAAAATTTGACATTTCTATTGTCACAGCCATTTTACTAGAAATACAAAAACTGTATGGAATGTACAAACATACAAAAAATTCAGAAAAATGAAAAGTAAACAAGAGAAAGTTTGTAAGTCAATTAGGGAAACCCTGTATTTCTATATCTGGGAGGTTGTAGAAGAAAAAAGGACTTTACTCTCATGCATTGTAATTATTTCTTAAGATTGTCTTTTAAAGCTTTTACGTTGTGTTAACGAAGATGTACAAGCTTTACTGACGAAGAGAAAGGCGTTATAATTTAAAAATTATGCGATAGAATACCAAAAAATGAACAGGATACTTTCCTTCAAGGTTTAATGTAAGTAAAATCTATGGAATGGCGAATCAAACGAGTTGCTGATGCTTCTAATACAGTCAAAAACTGTATAATTTCAGTATTATACAGTGAAAAATAAAGAACTATATGTGAATATCCCACTTTCGCTTACAACGCTTGAATATGTTACTTATTAAAGAAGAATCTCCTAAAAATATGCTTCGAAAGTAAAATAATAGACCTACCTTTTGTTGCAGCCGAATCCAGACTTAAAATAAAAATGAACATTAATTATTTTCCATATAAAACTTGTCATTATGATACGAAAGACCATTAATATCTGGACTCGAAGCTTAGTGTGAAAATTTTGTTTGAACTTTTTATTAAGAAGACCCTGAAATAAAAAATGTTGTTAAATATAAATTTTTTCATAAATACTTAATAAGGAATATTGAAAATCATTTTGTGAAGTTTGGTAGACCACAGGTTGACATCTGTAGTAACTCGAAATACTCGGTACGAGAGGACGTATACGAACTTTTCACTTTATAGCCCCCATAAAATTATTCGACCCAAACTGGTCACTGGAGATAGAGCAAATTGGTCACCGGCATCCTTTGGAAACCCGTAAACTGATCACCTCACATAGGTATACTCATCACCAGCGTTTTGTCTTAAGGCGCTGGTTTATAATGCAAAAGATTGCCAGATACCTGCAACACTTATTGCTTACGTGATAATCTATTAAATTCAGAAATTAATGTAAGCTAATTGCTTTAAAATTCAGCTGATATATTTATATCGGGTGTCAACGCCACAGTGAGTGGCTCATTAGGCATCCTTGCAAGTGCAAAAACATAAATAAAAAAATGTTACTGTATTTACGTTCCTGAGGAATATGAGGCAATGATAGATTTCCATAAAAAATATACCATTTACCATAGATTTTAAAAACCATGCCATTATTGTGCAAAAAATCTGTATGAGCTACTAAATAACAGTTCTGAATAGTGTCACAGGAAAGTCTAAAGGATTCATGTCAGGTGATCGCGAGTGCCATTCGATAAAACCATGCCTTCCAATCCATTTTCTGGGAAACACATTATTTAGGTGTTGTATCACCGCATGCGCATAGTGAGGTGGAGGACCCTCTTGTTGCAGCCAAATATTGTCGTTTGGGATATTGTTATTAGGCGTTTCCAGACTTTTGGTCCACTCTGTATAGGTATTAATTAGAGTGATTAAATTGAATCTTTGACATTAAAGTCATTAAAAGGCATAAAAAAGTTTATAAATTGATAGAAACGTAAATCGTGCAAGTTCACAGTAAAATACTTGGGAATAAAGCAAGAAATGAATAATTTCATATTTGTGGTATTCTTACAATCAAACCAAACGAATATAAAATACCGCTCTGGATTGTCGATAATACTTAAAACTTTAAGTAACCAAAGAAAAAACAAAAAAAGAATCAAATTACGTAGCTTTGGCACTTAAAGACATGCTTTCAAAGTTAGAATGGAAAAATAAAGGTGAGAATGGACGACGAAAGGCTTTTATTTAATGGATGGATGAGCTGAATTTTGAAGTGACCTAATAGCAAATGACAAGGAATAATTATAAAAAAATTCAATTAGACCTAAATATAAAGTCCAAAGTAACTCTGGGCAATATATATTATGAGAGTTGTTACTACTTATATCTTACATAAAACTGTTAAATCCAATATTATTATTATTAGTTAATATATTCATCTACACTGTCTAAAACAGAGATGCCAATTCGATATAAGTAACACCTCTAATAAAATTATCCACAACTAAATTGGTTATAGATAAATCCATCTTCAATTACCATAAATACTCTTGTAGATAGTACAGGCTCATCACCGCAATAAAACCAGGATTTTAAAATAGACCATTAGACCAGGTTCGGTAGATATTGGTAGTTACATTTCTCTTTTTTAAATCTTCCTTTCGTGCTCTTGAATCTTCTATCATTCTTTTTATTCCTTCCGTATTTTTTTGATTTCATCGATATTTTTTGCAGTGTTCATGCTTATTTTGTAGTTGTATTTTCTTCAGATCCTTCTTTGTTTTCGCTATTCTTAAATTCTACTGTCTGGTTGTTTCTATTTAAATAATAGAAAAGTGTATTCTAAGAATTTTATTATCTTATTTTTTTGTTAAATGTTTTGTAAAGGATATTGCATTTTCCTTTACTTTTAGTGTATTTTATAGTATAGAAACTTGAATGATTTGTGACACCAATTCACTTAAATTTAAAAAGGTTTTGATCAAGATTGTCGATGTTACACAGATTGTTAATTGAAGCAAGATCAAAAATGTTTTATCTATGTTTTCTTATTTTCTATCTTCCATAGATATTCAATTTTATTTTTGATGAAAGCATTTTCTTTCTACAACTTAGTTTAATTATTTCTTAAATCTTCATTAGCAATGTTCTAGTCTTATTTGCTTGAATAATAAGTTTAAGATCATTTTAATATTTTTTTTGTCAATCTATCTTACAATTATGTAAGCCTTTTTGCACTTATTTTATATTAATGATTTATCAATTTGAATTTTATTTAAATTATTAGAACTCATTGTAATACATTGTTTGGTTAATTTATAATGTTTGATCATTTTAATTTGATCCTTATCAGTTTCTTCATGTTGAAAACTGATGTTATTGAAAACAATAAATAATTTATTTTTTATATAATTATAATTGGGACGATTTTTACAATGTTTATGCACTCTATTGCCTCATTATTTGGGCCGATTTGAAGAGCAGATCTTACAACTTGATCAGCATCAAGCAGAAGTGTTACAAAACTTTTTAAATCGGATATAGCTAATCCTAACGTAAGGAACCAAAACGTAGGGTTTCAGTAACATCATAATCTACACACTCTAGGTATGTGACATGGAACATAGAATGCTGAAAATCAAGAAAATCACATACGTAATATCTAATAATTGCGATGCAATAATGCGTAAAAAATGATGATGTTAAAATGAAACTGGGCTAGATATTAGGAAGAACAGAAGACAACCAATAGACAAAACGAATATTCTTAAGGGACTATTACCGTCTAGATTGCTAAAAAATATTTTAAACATTTTTTTTTTGTATCTTATCCATTAGATATGACAATCAAACTTCTATTATATTTTTATACAGCTTTTGAAGTTAACAAATTTTTTTCCCATTGTTTCTGTATTTTAAAGATTTTTCAAAAAAATCTTTTTTTTTTGATAGCCAAAAATTTTTCGTCCAAAAATTTGCTCGATGGCGGACAATTAATCTCTGGAACAGCAAATCTGAAATATAAAATTCGAGAAGGGTTGTAAAAAGGAAATACCCTTACGTAATAGTTTACCAGAGAAATTGAAAATTCTTAAAAGAAAAACAAAATGGCGAACATTTGAAAAACTGTTCAAACATTGACCGTTTATTCGTCTTTTTTTAGTCACAAAATCTTTATTATTTTATTTTTTAAAAAATAAAAATAATAATAAAATGTTTGTGAGTAAAAGAAGTTGAAAAAATGGTCAATTTTCGAACAATTTTACAAAAGTATTTTTCTGGCAAACTATCACCTAAGGGCACTTCTTTTTCAAAACTCTTCTCGAATTTTATATTTCAGATTTGCCATTACAAAGATTAACTCTCAGCCATGGAGCAGTAATTTTTAGACGAAAAATTTTTGGCGACATCTTTAAAATACACGAAAAATAGAAGAAAAATTTTTTGTATTCTTCAAAAGTTGTAGATTAATATAAAAGAAGTCTAATTGCAATATATAATAAATAGGATAAAAAAGTTGTTAAAAATGTGCCATTTTTAGCATTCTAGATGGTGATAGTACAATGGTAATCAAAAATATACCATAGAAATAAGAGGTAGATCTTAAAGCAAATGGTCCTATTGGGGGAGGAATTGTTAGTCACGAATGAGTGCTAAAACATTCACAACGAATGGACACATCTAATAGAGTATTAGGTCCGACAATAGATCAAATAGCTGTTTTTAACGAAGATTGTTACAACATAAATAGAGTCTTCAGAAAAAATATCCCGAAATTAATGTATAAATCAAAATTGAACGCTTAAAATGGCACGTTGCAGATCGACAAGACCTAGTGTGAGATGACCAAGAAAAACATTTTTTTCTTTGTAATCCATCAGGAGAAAATTTAATTTGAGAAGAAGTTGAAACAGAAAAATGCATTAATATTAAAAAAAAAGTCGCTAATTATTAAAATTAATAAGAAGGTAAGTGCCGAAAAAAATATTGAGTATGGTGTACGTCGGGGTACCTACTGTTTTAGGACCTTTACTTTTTTGAATATCTATAAATGATTTAAAAATAATGAAAATAAATGGCAAGATTATTTGTTTAGCTAATGATAAGTACAGCTATCTTCGACACTTCTATCTCCAAGAAAAAATTTTACCGTGAAACTGTAAACGTCCTAAAATGGCTTAATAGGAAATCACTAAAAGGTATTGTTAATAAAGCATATTTTATAGCATTTTCAATAGATAAAAACAGTTTACCTGACTTATCGAATTCAATCGAAGATTTCATGATGTAAATTATGTTCATTAAAATAAATATAAGAAAAATCAACTCATTCAACGTGAAACAATTTTAAAATAGGATTTTCAAATTGAAACAAAATTTTTGGATGCGATATTCTGTAAAATTAAATTGATCATAAAATTAATTTATCCCACAGGTACATGCGCTCTTATATTTATCAAATTCTATTTTAAATCAATATCATATCAAGCTGATGGTACTGTGGAAGCATTATTTAAATAGTACACACGAGTGTAATCCCTGTGCACAGCCTCTGGTTCTTAAAGAAAATTCTTCTTTGTTTATTTTGCTAACAACTATTTACTTCATAAGTAATCTAAGAAATATTCAACTTAACAACAAATTAAATAGTACTTCTATTTTACTGTACAAGCATATTATAATATTGATTTATATTTTATAAGAAGAAATAAATAAACATTTATCGATTAGAATATAGATAGATGTAAGAATGATAGAAATCATTAATATATAATAGACCAATAATGTACAGAATAAAATTTAAATGGGCAGATAAAGATAAAATCGGATATTGTCTATGAAATAATCTTTTTGTCGGAGTCGAAAATGAAACCATAAAAGTAATGTAGCCAAAAGTTTTCACAGTCCACTAAAACAACGAGATATCGGTCATGTTTTGTATCCATATCGGTATACGTATATGAACTCTGCACAGTCGGTTGCTTGGAGACTAAACCCCGTGAAGTGTAAACACTTCCCCTATGTGGAAGGGAACGAACAGAGGCGGTATGCCCGCGTCTTCGGCCAATAGATTACGCTACAGTTATGATGTCACATTTCAATTAGAACCTAGGAGTGCCAATGGCGCGCGCACTCTCTCACGACGAAGAGGGGAATGCGTGGTGGGGCGGATTGGACGGTGAGACTACCAGTTTCCCAATCTACACACACAGTCAGTAATACTAAGAGGGTCGCGTGCGTGTTGTCTGATATGCATAACGAATCACATCTGGGCATAAGTAAGCAGTTTGTTCTAAATCGCGTCGCCGCGAAATAAAAACAATTGTTCAGTAGCGTTGGCACGAGTGTTTAGTAACTACAAGTGGGTGCTTTTATGTTGATCAAGTGACGAAAACAGTGCAAAGTGTACGAACACGAGGACAGTGTGGACGAACGGCCCTTACAGGGCATGGCGGCCACTACATACCTACCGGCCAGCAGTGCAGTCACGACAGATCTTGAAGGAAACGTCGTTGGGATGAATATTGTCGCGGGTTATCATTCTAGTGCCTCTCCGAGGTCTGCAGCCGACGCTAACGAGATGAAGTACTTGCCGCAACACCACCACAACCATCACCATCATATGGCTAGCTCGCCGTCGCCTAGCGGCCACACGGCGGTATCCTTATCAGCGAATCCATGGGTCAGTTTGCAACCTGGAGCCGATCCTTGGACGGCCTCCATGGCAGGTATGCACCACCCGCATCATCACCACCACCAAGACGTCAAACCCTTAACACAATCTGCTGATATGATGCATCATCAGAGACAGCAACAACAAAGTATGGGATCTCCTCATGCTTGGCACGGGCCCGTTTCCTCGGCACATTACAATCCAGGCGGTGCTGGATCTCCTCTTCAGCAATATCACGCTGCTATGAACGGTATGTTAGCTCATCATCAAGCGGCACCCCCTTTACACCATTCTCTACATAGAGATATGCAAAGTCCGCATCATCCGCAGCATTCCGAGAGAGACGTTAGCGGAGGCGAAGACGAGACGCCTACGAGTGATGATTTAGAAGCCTTCGCAAAACAATTCAAACAACGACGCATTAAACTAGGATTTACCCAAGCAGATGTCGGGTTAGCATTAGGAACACTTTATGGTAATGTCTTTTCTCAAACAACAATTTGTAGATTCGAGGCTTTGCAGCTTAGTTTCAAAAATATGTGCAAGTTAAAACCCCTATTACAAAAATGGCTGGAAGAGGCCGATTCGACAACGGGTTCGCCCACGTCTATAGACAAAATAGCAGCACAGGGTAGAAAAAGGAAAAAACGCACTAGTATAGAAGTCTCGGTAAAGGGTGCGCTAGAACAACATTTCCACAAACAACCAAAACCATCAGCTCAAGAAATCACGTCTCTCGCCGATAGTTTGCAATTAGAAAAAGAAGTCGTTCGGGTTTGGTTTTGCAATAGGAGACAAAAGGAGAAGAGAATGACGCCACCGAATACGTTAGGCGGCGACATGATGGACGGTATGCCTCCGGGAAGCCACATGCATCCCAGCTACGGCCACCACCAAGATATGCACGGCTCACCGATGGGCCAGCACTCACATTCCCATAGTCCTCCCATGTTATCTCCCCAAAGTATGGGCCATCAGTTGACGGCCCACTAGCATCCAGCCCACTGGGCCTCTTTACTTCACAGTGACAACGGCTAGTGATATTCTGTCCCATAAGATGCGCCTGTCGCCGGTTTCCGTCGGCTTCTCAAACTTTCTTCACGCTACCTCAAGCCATGGCTGAAGTCCTACTTCCGAGTCGTTGAGGAGGTCCTAGTGGAATTTCAAACGTTGGACGTCTAGACTGTTATAACTAAATTATAAATACACTGTACAGTGAGAGTGAGTACCTACCTTTTAGACTAGAAGGA